>NW_020454983.1:53464-224298 GCF_003342845.1 Nothoprocta perdicaria
GCAGGAGGAGGAGGAGGAGGAGGAGGAGGATAGCGCGGGGAGGGGGAGGAAGGCAGGCGGGCAGCACGAGCGCTCCAGGTGCGAGACGAAGCAGGGCCGGGCGCCTCTGCAGCCGCCGCCTCCTCCGCACCACATTAGACGTGCTCAATAATTAATCCCGCGGCGCGGAGCGGCCGGGGCGTCGCTCAAGGCGCTGCGCCTCTGCTGCCGTCCCGTCCCGGCCGGCAGAGCCCCGCCGGCGGCGCCGGGCCGCGGGGACAGCGCGCCGCGCCCGCCCGCAGCCCGCGCCCCGCGGGCACGGATTCTGCTAGCACCGCACGAGCAAACACGCACAAACTGACCTCACTGCGCTGCCGAAAGGACTAAGCTACTCTCAACTTTTCCAGTTAGACCCGTCAAAAATTCTTATTCAGTCATGGGGAAACCGTAAGCTAAGTGCAAGTACGCGAAGGGGTAATAACAAATCTGAAACAGACAGTAGCGACTTTCAGAAATTAATTGCCTAATTAGCTGACACAGTATAAATCACATTTTTGAGTACTTACATGCCCAAGTCTTTGTGGGGCTTTCACACATGTCCAATAGAGGGAACAGAGAAGCAAAGTTGGGATGTCTCCACAAGCCGAGGGAAAGGCTACAGCAAAGAAAGCAACATATAAAACATTAACATTAAATCAATGCTTTGTGGAGAAATATCTTACGTTAAGTTGAGCTTTATCTTAAATCATATTTAAAAGCTCACACTGTATACAAATCAATATTGATGCCATCTAAAATGCAGCACTATCATCTGCACTGATGAATGTCAGTTTTCATCCAGGACAAAGTGACTTCTTGGAAGAATTTCAAGGACTTCCAATCTCTTCTGGCATCTCTGCAACTGAAGCCAAAGCTCTCCTCCTCTGCCAGCTTCAGGCTCTGTTCCAGCGCATTAAACCTGGTTCTAGATGCCATTGTGTTAGTCACACAAGGAGAAAAAAGAAATAAGGTCACCACAATCATTTTTTTCATTTTATTTCCAGGCTTTTAGGTTATATGTCAGAGCAGGTTTATAGGCTCTGAGAGGAACAAACCTTACGCGTGTGGGAAGAAGTTGCCGTTCCGGGTGGGGAAGGGATTGAGGGTGGGTATCTGCAGCGTTGCAGCCAGCACGCTCATCGCACCAAGGCCAGCAGAGCCCTCATGGAGCCGCCCTGCCTCATGGTCTCCAATGAGCTACAAGCCTTTGCCAAGAAAAGGTCATGGTGTCCTGAGGAAATGGAATTTGGTCTGGAAACACAGCCTGCCACGGGCAAGGCTGAAATACCCAATCACCACATCTAGTGAAATGCAGGCTCTCAAAATGGAGGTGTTTTGATCAACTACCCAAAATTAAAATATAGGTGGAAAAAAAATACAAAGCAAACCAGTTCTTGGCCAGCCCCATTTCTACCCCTATAGAGAAGTCCAACATAGACTATGAAGAATCTACCTTGGAGTTATTAGAGGAATACAAACCAACTGCCACCTGTCTTTTCCAGGTGCTAACCTGTGCTCAGAGAGGCCTAGCAGACACGCTCAGGTCATTCACTTGCTTTCTTTTTTTGTCTGAAGGCCTTATGAAAAGTGATGTGAAAACCAGTGCTGTTAAAGAAGGAAGAAAAACGTTTGGTGTCCTTGATTTTCCAGACAAACTCAAGCTCTATAATGGCATGTCCCATCACTCTCCGAGCAAAATACTTTGAGAATAATTTGGCACTTTCCCACAGGCTGGTGCAATTGTGATACCATAGCTCATACTCATTTATTTCTGCTTTGCTTTGAGTCATTCATTTGGCACTGAAGACTGAGCTATTAAATTATGGTATATTTTTTTTTATAAAGGCACCCTGAGATGTCCTGGTATGCTAATGCTTCCGGAATCTCATGTTAATTGATAACTGTTTCTTGGTTGCATCAGGATCTTAGGTCATGCTCAGCATCAAGGCAGGACACGACCAGAGAGATTTTTACCGAAGTTCCTCCTAGAACATGGTGACTGAAATTTCGTTCTTGATCAGCTCAGGGCTTAGAGTCTCTGAAATCTTAAGTGATAGTGCTTATCACTTCAGGAAAAAAGAGAACAAAAATTATTCAGTAATGCTTAATTCTATTTTGTGACCACATCATCAAGTCTTTCATACAGCTGCATCTAAATGGCACTGAACAGACATTCTTTGCAAGGTAGATGCTAATAGTAAAGGGATAGACGATACGTTGATCCTGACGGTCACAAATGGTTCACCTGCATGGCAGACAATTCAAACTGTTGTTTACCTGTTTGTACAGCATGGGTTTATTTTTCTATCCTGACCAATACCTGCTTCTCTGCTTGTTGCATTACAGTTACAGGTATCATTTAAACCATCCAGCAACCCACAGCACCTATTTCATTTTGGTCTAGCTTAATCCACAGCAGGAGCATAAAAACAACACGTTTTCCTAGAGTGCTCACCCAGAAGTGCTGTTACCTGTCAGGAAGCCTCGTTACCCTCAGTAGCACGCCTATTCTGAGGGCTGTCTACATCATTGCTCCTGGAGAAGCGACCAAGATGTCACTTTCACATCAATAAAAGCAAATCTGCCTGTAGTGCAGAAAGAATGACAGCAACTCTCCAGATCACAAGATGTTTAAGCAAGGTCTCAACATGGTCCTATACAGGAATTTTCTGGCAAACTAAGAATCTTGTGAAAACTGAGAGAGAGGACCAGTCAAAACAGTGGAGATTTGTGCCAGGGTAAGCATAACAGCACATCACGGGCCGAGACTAGACCATGAAGAACCAAAATCCTTTGGACACCAAACAGAATGATCCTTCCTGGATGCCAGGCTGCCACTGGGACAACTCCCATCAGACTCAACTGCTGCTTCTTGAAAACAGCATCACAGGTTCCTCTAACAAGGGGCAGTTTGCATCACTGCCTTTGTAAATATGTACATCTGCAACACTACCACCTGATTTCTGGCCATAGGATTGCTTCACTGAAATTACAAACTTAAGTATTACAAGCACAACAAGGCCATAAATAACCTGCCATCTGTTATTTTGTGCAAAGTAGACCTCGGTGTCTGATGCCATCAGAAGTCATTAATAAAACAATTTTCAATTCATTGATTTATGAACCTTTACCTCCTTTGACTTTATTGCTGCAGATCTATGTGAAGGACAGGGTGACCATGTTGTAATGTTTCCATGCGAAAATGAAACAAGGTCTCCCAATGCTTGGGAATATTTTTTTTTTTCTCTTTTGGTTTGATTCCATGAAGAAGCTCATGTTGTAGTGAACCTGTCTGGTTACTTTAGCCCTGAACACTGAGAGAGGACACTATTGCTCATTTTTCTCTTCTAAGGTCAGTCCTGAGAATGTCACAAATACTACCCATTATATCAATTAAAGGGCACATAGACTGTGAAATCACTGTAATTCACATTGACTTTCAAAAGCCTAAGTTTCAAAATCCAGATTCAAACATAGATGCGAGTTTTGCATGCTATCATGGACCAGCAAGATTACAGAAGCACGGTTAAAACCGGATGCAAAGGTGCAGCCTGGCACAGCTCTGCCCGCGGCTCTGCGCTGCCGCCGGAACCACTCCAGGCTGGTGGCGAGAGCAGCCGTGCCCACGAGCAACCATTACCTCATTTGCACAGACAATTTTTTTTTTGCTTGGAACCATACTACAAAATAATCCCCATAGATGCAACTCGCAGGCACCTTGGCATCAAGGCTCATCATTTATTCTATTACTCTAGAGGCATTAATTTCCCTGAGGTATTAACAGAATTAATACGATAAATCTCTCCAGTACGAGCAGTAAAGTTCTTCCTAACTTTGAAGACCAGATCTTGCCAGCTTTGAAACAAACATTTTGAATATGCCTGGAAACACTGCAAACACACCCATCTAGGTTCACACCCCCACCCCCTCAGAATTTGAACGGCAGCAGGTAGATATTTTTCCAGGAGATAGTTCTCCAACTAGTTAGAAAAATACATTGAAATTGGCAGCTGAAAAATGAAACCCAGCTAACAAAATATAAAACATCTTTTGTTGACTCTTCTCCATGTCCATTTCCAGTAGATAATAAACTATTATGATTGCAATATTAAAAATACTATTTTCATCTTGTTTCTTGTCAAAGTTTGCTTTTAGAATTTTTGGCCTAGAATTTCTCAGAACAAACCTGAGAGATGTAAAACTTGGATTTCTTACTCATTCATAAGGGAATGAGAGCTCCAGCTATTGCCCAGGCAAGCTTCTCGCTCACTGTCTGGCGGAAGCATCTCTGCAGTGAGCCGAAGGAGGTGGACGGGTTAGGGAATGACTCTGCTCAACATCCACATGGGTCTGCCCACTGTGCATCTCAACTCACCAGAACCTTTTCTGCAGAATATATCTGACCCTAAAAAATCTGCTTTAGCAACTCTAATAAAAATAGTAACAACCACATAAAGCTGTGATAGTTTCTGGAATACCCAGCAAATATTCGTGAATCCCAATTCCCTTAAATAATACATTCGGTTGCAGAGAAGTTGACAGTGAAGTGGGCAGTGATTGCTGCATACTCTAGGGGGTAACTAAGAAGTTTCAAATATAGTATTTTTAATACACAAAAATTTAGAGAATCCAATTGAAAATATGTAATCTTTGGGTTCAATATGAAACCAAATTCCATTAAACCAACAAAATCATATCTTCTTGAGCAGTATGAAATCTGAGTTCCTTGAAGTTCAATAGTGAAGCCCCCAGATGTTTCAGCTTTACCTTTGCCACACTGCTACTGGGATGAGGCCTCACTGTCTTTGTACAGATGTCTTCATGTGTCAGAGCTAGGAGGAACTTCCCAGCCAAAGGAAGGCTGCTGACCCATCACCCTGCAGGGCTCCCATACACACAGGTGCCTAAATAAACCCCATGGCAGAGCTTCTACAGTGTCCAAGCAGGCAATATTCCTGTTGGAGCAATGTTTCCATGACTCCATTTCAGTCCTCCCCATTGTCCTGCTTACTATCTGACAGAGCAGAAGATCTGATGTTTCCCAAAACAATGAAGTTTCCCCAAAAAACATATATTTACAACCTAGATATGAACTCTGAAATCTTTCTGTCCTCCACAAAAGTCGTCACTGGCTGCAAAAGCGTTAGAGCTTGATACCTCTATGAATGACCTAATCCCAGAATTAGACACAGCACAAATCTTGTTTTTAACACAACTGTGATAGCCATAAAGCTGTTAAGTCTTCAGCTGATGTAAACTTCCATAGGTTCAGAATGGAGTTATGGCAACTTATATTACTTGAGCATTTGCTCCTACTGCATAAGTGAAAACAGGGTCCTGGCTGCTTTTAGTGTCCTAAATCATCAAGTTGAATTCTAACAGGGAAGAGCTGACAAACTCACAATCTTATTAAGTTCTAAACGTAAGCATGAAAGCACACTAAAGTTAATGAAGAGAAGATCACATTCAATGGAATAAAAATTAATTTGGTGACTATAGGAATTAGTATAAAAATATCAAATTCAGAACTTACAAGGGACTTCACCTTTAAGTTAACCTATATTGGGTTAAATGATCTACGTAACCTGATTTACATTCAGCACCATATGTTACAAAATTGTAATGATTAGAGACCAGGAAATATGATCATAGGCTCGTTTAAGAGATCCGCGCTCACACTAGAATGTATCTTTAAATATATGGTAGCATGGTCATAAAGGAAAGCACTCAGATAGTCAGGTCACGCATCTTCATTCATGCCACCGTTTATGGAGTCACATTGGCCCCTGCATTCTATCGATCCAACAGGATATGTTTTTCTATTACACATATACACACTCTCTGCATTTAAAGAACATTACATTAAAAATGAAACCAAGAGCTTGCCTGTGAGGAAATGTGAGAAGCGAGATTGACCCATACATTTTTTATTTGGTCACTAACATGCCTCTTAAATCTTACTCAGGAACAGTTAGAAGTCAGTGTCAGCATTAGTGTTGGGGCTTGTAGATTCCTGGGGTTCAGGAATGCTCAGTTTAACTAATAAAGATTTAAATACCATACTTGCAACTGATATGAACCTCTGCTCTGTTAATCCTGCGCACTGAGAAAGGTCCTGTGAATGCAAGAATATGTAATAGCATATATGCTCAGATATTCTGCACGAAATGGGCAACGCTCCTATCCGTTTCAGGTGCTTAATATTGTACATGGTGTCTCTTGAATGTCAACTTTTCCAGTATGTCTTTTTTTTTAAAAAAAATAAAATTTTAGAAATACCTCATATGGAGCTACACAGAGTACTACACAAGTTTTCATAGGAGTTTAAATGGCTGAAAATAATCATTTCAAAAGAAAACTGCATTCTATTACTATAGGTAGATATGATGTGTTACACACAGACAAGATGCCAAGCACATTGGTATAATTTCTCATTTCTACAAGAACAAGCAGACCAAATACTGCAGTGATTGATGGGACAGTAACCAAGCACAACACAAACTTGTGGTCTATTTTTAGGTGGGTCAACTGATTCATGCTTGCCCCTTACCTCTGGAATTTGATCATCATATGAGCTTTAGAAGGACTAGAAAGTTCTTAAAAGCTTTATGACCAATAAAAGAAAAGAAGATGCTAAGTCATTGCCAGCCCCATAGAGATTCACCCTTGTGACAAGAAGTCCCTGACTCTCCAGCATCCTGCAGGTCCCTAAGGCTCTGTAGAGCAAAGAATACATCACAGACAAATGGGCCATTCTGGGATTTTAGCAGAAAGTCTTCAGAAAGTGCTGAGTGTGCAAGTTACTTTAGTCAGAGGCTTAACACAAGCAGATGTGGGTTGTTTTTCACAGACATGGGAAAAATCCAGCCCTCTCTTCCCCATCTCCATATTCAGAGTGTTTAAGTCACTATAGCTTTACAACAAGTATATGCTGGAAGTACGTTTTCTGCCATTTCTTTCAGAAAAGACATGCTTACTTATATGCAAGGGCAAAATGCAGCGTAAATGGTATTTTGGGGAAAGGAGACAATGCATAACTGTAACTGAGACTGTATTTAGCACAAGACTTCAGCTGCAGCTGCTGCAATGCCAACAGCAACAACAGTACCATTTAACTTTAAGCCATTATCTCTGCCTATTATACACAAACATATCATAAAGTTACAAATTACTTTTTATCTTGAAATTATAAGCTGAATTAAGTTACTAATGACAGTTTACTGTTTATTCTGTTTCCAGAAAGAAGGACATATTTCTGTTTTGGCAGTTACACCTACCTACACATAATGTGTAATTAGGAAATAATGTAAAACTGAAGAAGTTCACTTCTGCTATTCCTTTGTGCCTTGACTTCTGTGAACTTGAAGAGCAGGAATCAGAGCCCAGGGGAGAAAGAAAAGAGGATCTTTAAATGCCTAGAGCAGATAACCAAAAGTAGGTTAACGTCATATTCTTAATTTATGCATATTACAAGATGAGATGACAGGCATGTATGTCTCCTATTATCAATGGCACCAAGGTTTCTTTTTTAGGTTAGTACATCCAGTCCAGCTAGCTGAAGTCTGCTGCTGTTTGGGCTGTACAGCCTCCTGTGATTGAGCTCAGAGAAACTTGTCCCGCTTGGAATTTCTCTGAAGTGGATACAGAGAGAAAACAGTTTCTTGTTTCTAACTGGCAACTACATGGTAACTCACAGTAATTCAGCACAGCTGTTTTGGTTTTGCTAGCAGGTACAGTAACACTCAACTAAAACCTAAAACTGAAGCTCAATAAATATAAACCCAGCACTTTCTGAAGGCTTTCTGCTGAGATCCCAGAATGTTCCGTTTGTCCATGATGTTGTTTGGGCTCTGCAGAGCTGTGCAGGATATCAGAGGGTTGGGGACTTCTTTTCTCCAGGTGAATCTCCACTGGGCTGCTCACACAGCAGGTGTTTGATGAGGGGTAACAGTTGTGAAGCAGCCACATCACTGGCTCTTAGAAGAGACTATTTTGGAATACTGGCTATTGCCCTCCAGAATCCAATAAGCAAAATTAATGCTAATGGGCAGATGGATATGATCCAATTTTTCCCCCTTCCATTATGCTTACTACACTAGAACATGATTCAGTTAAGACCCAAGGATGAAACTGGCCTGACTGACACAGGTAAACAAAAAGCAGGTAAATCAATGCTCTATCAACATGCAATCAACATTTTTACAGCTGCAATATTTCTAAGTTAAACCAGACCTTTTCAGCTCTCCTATAATACACCTCATGTAAACTAGGCACAGCTGGTCTCTGCACCAATAAATCAGCTGTTGAAGGAGTAACAAAATATATACAGCTAAGGTGGAGAGAGGATAAAAGATTGTGATTGAAAGAGCAACTGTGCAGTGAACCTAAGAAGTCTATTTAGAGACTTTTGACACATTTCATCAACGTGTACCCAGGAAGTTCTCCCATGGGGAAGGTAGTTTTTGTCTTAATTTTTGTGTATATATATATATATATATATTAGTTCCTCAGCTAATGCTTTGCATAGGGCATCACTGAATGAAAACGTGTCTTGTTTTAAAGAAGCTCTTTCAACCAGTGATGATGGAGTCTGCAAGAACAAAGGCCCTGAACAGAGAAGTGCAGCGATGCTGACATACGGGATTTTGACTTCTGCAGCCAGGGGTGTTGAAGAGGAATGTGGCCTGTTTCATGGCAGTCCCATGTCACACTTACAGGTGCCTCTCCCGAGGATGCACAAAATTGTGGCAGGGCCACCCAAAAAGTCCAAAGGGGTAGGGGTGACCCTTTGGATTTGATTCCCTGTATCATATTAAGGACTTGTACATCATTCTGAGGGGAATTTTAGTTGGTCTCTGCAGAGCACACCACAAGCTCTATTGGGAGAGCAATGCAGAGCAATGCTAACTTTCTTTTCTGTTTTTAAGGAGTATCACACACCTACATTGAAAAGATGTTTGGCAGCAAGTCTAAATAAACAAACAATTACATATTGATGGCATAAGTGCCACACAGAAAATCTGCTGCCTAAAACAAAGTACACCCCCCTTTCCATGCCAGTGGCCAAAAAGCAGAACAAGCTTTGGCACCTAAGCACTTGTGACTGCCTTGATACAGTCTCCTAAGTAGCTAGCTAGGAGACTGCATACGTTGCATCTGCTTTTGTTGCTTTGCATACCTGACACAATAATACTTGATAAAAGGGTATGATTATTAGGACATGAAATTAAACAGTTTGCAGTGAAGTACAAGATTAGACATCAAACTGATAGTTTGCAATACTCACCATCTAAGAGGTCAGCGGACAACACTGCCAGAATAATAAAGCGTTTACAAAAAAATGGGGCTTCAAAATAATCTTCAGCAAGTTAACTGCTCTAAAGAAACATAAGTTGTCACCTGCTGACATTTTGTTCAACAGAAAAACTGAAAACAAGGTTGCCTGCTGTCAGAACTATTTTCCAAGTCACTGGGTACTTGGAGAAATGTAAATAGATGATGACAAGATGCTTCAGCACAATCCAGCTGGAACCACAGTATCAGAACTTGGAAGTTCATAACACTGAGTACTCATGAACTTCAGCCAGCTTCCTCTACACTATTAAGAACAACAACAAAACTACAAAAAAAGCACAAACTCAAAATCATCTTAAAAGACCTCCTGCCTTGGATGTCTGCCACCTGAGATTTCAAGGGTTTCACATCACCTAATGGTGTCCCCTAGGGATGCTAAATCTGTTGGTGTTATGAGTTTTGCTTTAGAATAAGAACCAACCATTTGGCTGGATGTTTTTAAACTGCTAGTTATTTTGCCCTCAGCTCTGCCTTGTTCATTGTGAATCCAGTACTCTGCTCTTTCTAAATACATCCTGAACTGGCGTTGTACCTGGGTCAGCAATATATCTATTCCCTATAAACTTTCTGTTCCTGATTGCCAGCAAGACCGACTCACTCCTGGTGCTAGCTTTCACTCCAGGAAATACTGGAAACAGAAGACTCTAAAGAAGTTGTCACTGATTATTACAATTCAAAACATGCAGTGGCTTCATAAACATGATTCAGAACTTGTAAAAGTGACTTAATATTGCTATAAAATCCTACATGAGTAAGATTTCACAACACTTTTCTATTTTCAGTTTCCTTCCTGAACTTTTAGGTGCTCCTTCTTGTTTTCTACACCTTTTTGCACTTCCCTAGACAATTCCTCCCTCCTATATATAAGTCTTTTGCCAACAACTATTATAGTGCTTTCTTGAAAAATGCTTAATACAGATAACTACAAGCCACAAAGGCTAACATAAGGCACAGTGCAGTGAAGTGACCTGAACCAAGGACACGCATCAGGTGCGTAACAGAGCAGAGAAGCCATCCAACAGGACATCCTCAGGCAGAACAAGCCAAATCCTTGCTTTTGTCCTGCCCAACCAGACGCAGGCCTGGTGTCAATGTTGAGTTCTTTCCCAAGCAGAACTTCTCAGCTGTTCAAATGCTCATCCCCTGCAGCACAGTGCAGAGAACCCCACTGTGCCGTGGGAAGCAGAACTTCCCCAGCTGCTGTGTGCCCAGGGAGCAAAGGCAGCCAGCTCATCGCGAGGCAGTTGAGGTTCAAAGCGTGGCTGGGTGCTGTGCCTCCATGGTGTGCACAGACGTGCTTTAAAACGCTGGATCTCGCAATGACAGTTCTCCCTTTTGCACATTATCTACTTCACTACTCTCCTAAAAAGCTGATCTCAAGTTTACCGAATACTGGCAGCTGGAATATTACACACATGTAATTATGTATGTAATGTAATTATGACAATATTTTTACTTTGCAGAAAGCAGACCATTTATTAGCTATCCAAAATAGCCAAATGAACCAAGAAACTATGACCAACAATATCCAGTTAAACCATCAGGTAGCAGCTGAAAGAGAGACATATACCCTTAGCACCAAAAGAATCTGTCATTTACACAGTTCATGTTGCAAAACCATTACTACATCTCACTACCTAGGTGCCAGAACACATCAAACATGCTAAAAGTACTAGGGTAACACATGTTTCTATAATACAAATACAATTTTGTTCATGAAAGTAACTCAAAGTTCACTGCTTTTAGTGTTCTATAAACACTGCCACATGCTCTGTCTACTCAGAATTAGACTTCCCAACAGGATTCAGTAAAAAGCAGAGACCACAAAGGTAGACTGTGATGCACAGAGCATAAGCTGCCAGAGTCCTCACCTACAGACCTATCTGATGATCCACAGTGTTTGGGGTAAGCAGGAGGACAAAGATTTTCACCTGAGTGCTGCAAGTTACTAGGAAGCCCCAGGTAACTTTGCTGTGTACATTTCCTATGTCTCAAGGTCTTCAAAAAGCATCTCTTATTTCACATGGTTGAAGATTAGATACTAGGTTGCCTTGACTTGAGATCAGTTTTTTCTTTAAGCCTCCATGCCTCAAAAATCATAAAAGATGTAATTCATTCAGATCATGCACGGGTTACTCACATTGCTGGGCCTGTGGATGAATTGATGCTAGTATTTGGAGGACCTCAATCACATTACTGTGTTGATGTCCTGGGTCACTAGTCTAATCAAATGCATGTCTCAAGAGGGAAACAAGTGAGTCTGGACATTTTCCTGATTGAGAGGAACAGCCAGCATGGTCAGCGACAGTCACTCGAATGTAAAATAAAAATGTATTCAAAGTTAGAACAGCATGAGCCACTGAAATGAAGAAAAAATAAACTGAACTTTAGTCCTTATACCAGGCAGAATTGCTTGGCTTATTTGATTTAGTTAGGCACTGTTTTATTTAAGATTAACATTCAAATCTGTCATCCAAAAAACACCTACAAAACTGCTTGCAATACAGCTTAGTCCATTCCTTCTGGAAGGCTTACTTCAACATCCTAAATTTACACATACATCGCTAATACTAAGGGCAGTTTAACTGCCATTAATGCAGGATGGATTGTTTTGTTTCTCTTTCAGTAGTTCCAGGCAGTTTGCAAACTCTTTGCTGGACTGGAATATATGCAACATACTTGCTACTCCAGCAGTACTACCACAAGATATAATTACATACATGGTGGAAAACCAGGGTCTTAAGAGCCAAATCAATGTCAGCTCTTGCTTACTGTGACAGGTAACTCCTGCTAGCTTCAGTAAAGCCTGGCTCAGATTTGATGAGCAAATTCACACTCACACACACACAATTTGCATGTTAAAAGCAGAAAGAATGGAGGTACATATATAACTATTTGAGTCAAGGTGCTATCTAGCTAAAACTTGTATTTACTATTTAGCAAATATGTGAGTAGAGACATACAAACGAATTATAATACATTTAGCTTAACAGCAAAGCACAGGAAAAGTTTTATCATATTAATCCCTATCCTTTACATAAGAAAAAGGATTATTTGTGACAAATAGCAGTACATTTCAAATAAGTGTGGACCCTCACACACTGTTTCAGTGTCCAAATAATTTCTTTTATCAGAAGCATCATTAATAATTTTCCTGACAATCGTCAGCATTTCTTCCCTTCCACACCTTTATACTCCCTCACTCCCTCAGAAATGATAAAAAAAAGAAAAAATACTCTGCATTTAGGTAATAAAGTATTTAGTTCAAATGAAAAATTACCCTATAATAAAGGATGTGTTAGGCAGATCAAAAAAATCAATTAATCAGTGAGGATTTTTATTAGTCAATCATGTAACTAATTAAAACCATTGACTGATAGCAGACAACACTGCAACAAAGTTATTTCCCTCCTAACCCACCAAAATGTTCTGCCTTCTGCACATATAGATAGTATGGGATAACCATCTTATAGATAAGTCCGTAACGGCCGATCAATCTATTCCAGCTGGGTCAATGGCAGCGTTTCCCCAGCTCAGCAGTTCTGACAGATCACAGCTTGGAGTCGGGGACATTTGCGAACCATCTCTTTGTGAGCCCCCAGGAGCAAAGCGCACATCCATAAATCACACCCTTTGTCTCCTTCGCCCCCCGCCCCCACCCAGTTGCTGCTTTTTTTCCTGTCAAACCAACACAGGCTGAACACTCCTGAATCACTTCTATTAACCTGCAAGAAATGCTAAAAAACAGATCCTGTGTAATAGAAAATGACCTCAAATAATTAACATTTTTGAAGTGGTTTTTGTCTGAATTCAGTCCAAGATACATAAATCACCATTCATCTTCCTCTTCCTGGCAGTGCACTTAGACATAGCAAGTCTTAAAATAATGACATCACCATCCCATGATCCTTCATTATAAGTAATTAAAGCAGTAATATTCTTCTTCTCATGCACTAGCCATCACACAGACAGCCTCGCATGAAATCTCAGGCATAGTGCACCTGAGGTGAACAAAGAGAGCACCAGACTCAATGTTTTTGGTGAACTGCTGGTAGTTTTGTGTAGATTTATTGCTGCTGAGAGACTACCGCATGTTAACATGCGGGGAGACTAAATTCTGCTATTAATCCATAAGACAGGCACTGCAGAGGTAATATTAGGCTCCCCAACCACGTACAGTATCAAAGGCTTGACAGGGAAGGGGAGGAAGGAAGGAAGGCTTTCGTTTAGTCTGTGCCTCTTGGGATTTTGGCCTTTCTGATAAACACACTGGCAAAGCAATCAACACGAGCGCCTGGATAATATGTGCAGTGACAGGGACAGTACCCAGCAGGAACTACGTTAGACTATCGAACACCTTTCTGAAATCACTAATGATGATGAAAATGGTTGCTACACAGCTAAAGCAGCTTTGACCTGAATCAGTAAGCTAGGCAGCCTACCCAGTAGCAGGATGCCTACCAAATAATTTAGTCATTACTGCACTAAAATTTGTTATTTTGTCAGTTCCATATTATTAACTCATCACAGAGTTTCAAAATATATGCACTTTTGCTTCCTACCTCACACACAGTAGGGCTGTCTTGGGCAACTGCAACACCACACATCACGCTGAATTTAATTCACATCCCGCTTGGTGAGCCCATCTATGCATTTCTCTCTGATAGTGATTTCAAAGCATGGTTTGTTTTGGTGGATGCCTTGAGAAGCTGTTCCATTAGCTGCTCTCACATACACAAATGTCAATAGTCCAACTGCCTTACCTGTACCACGGATTGCTTTGTGCATCTCTCTTGGCTGCCCCTTTCTACACACTGCTGGGCCAGCACCATCAGCACTAGTTATGCTACTGCATTTAGGTGACTCCCATGGTAAGACTAAAAATTACTTGCATATAGAGCTACCTGCAATCCCATTGAGCCTAGTAGATTTCAAAGATGACGATGACAAAAAAGCTTCTAGGAAAGGAAGAGGACAAAGAAATTTTAAGTTGTCAAAAAGTTATTCTGTACTGATTACTCACGAAGTACAAATAAATATTTTTTTTGCTTAAACAACTTAATGGCTTAAATGGAGCTCAGGATCACAGAGAAATTTTGGAGCGCTGACTTCTCTACACTGACTCCTTTGGCTGTGGGGATCCAAACTACCCGCACACCTGCTGCACGCTTCCTTGTCTGCCCTCGCACACCATGAGCCCGCCCCGGGTCCCTGCACCACACCTGTGCACGTACACCTGTACACCACACCTGTATGTACCACCGCCTGCCATCAGGGCTTGAGTCTGTTCATGAAAGGAAGGCCTGAGTGCCTCCTGCTTCAACAACTATATTCCCACCTGCCCATAATGCACAAATAGTTTAGTTTTGCTTCCTCTTTGAACCCATTTTCCACCTATTAGAAGATCTGTTATACCTCTGACCTCATTTTGCAGGCAAGCAATTTAGAAAAGTTGAATATAGTGTTTTAAGAACAGAAAAATAATTCTTTTATAAAGAGCAAGCAAGCAAATCAACCTGTCACATAGCTTCCATATTAAAAAAAACTCCTATAAGAGCATCATAGGAATGATACTGAACTGGAAAAGAATAGATCTAATTTGGGATTAAAGATAAAATATGAGATCCTTTATAAAAGCAGATATTTTTAGTCACCCTTCAGTCTTGTCACGCAGTACTCCAGAAAGGGAGTGTTTCCACAGAGAGTTGCATTTCCCCAATGCTTGCAAGCAAAGATTGGTTGAAGAGCTATTACTGGCCAAGAAGAGACACACGATTCTTTTTCAGCCTTAAGAAAAAGATTGTTTTCTTATCGTTATCATCTCTTAATTAATGCAACACAAGTAGCTTAATTAGTTGATTCTTTCATTTATCTAATCTATTTACCAATTAGCATTTTTCATAAAAAAAATTTGGGGCCTTCAAGCCTTCAAAAGTGATCATGATGCTAAGATTAGTATGTGCAATGCATATTTAAGTATGTGCTGATGCTTATGGATAACATATAGTAAGTATATATTTCCTAATTACAATTCTAACCCATTTCCTCTCTGCGAAGAACATTAATAAAAAAAGGGCTTATATTTCTTTGTTTGAACGAACATTCAGCTACAATTCTGGTTTATTTGTTCAGACTGCTGACATTTTCGTGGTCTTTTATTAAAGACCTGATTAACTCACGGAAAGAGCATGATGTTTGTACAGAGCTTATGCTCTCTAAGCCCTCTTCACAGCCGCATCCTGCCTTCTGTTAGGGGAGCTTTAGTAATGTCGGCATCTCCTCTCATATGACAACATCTAGAGAGGACTGACCCTTCAGTAAATGCAGTTTGACCCCTAACCCCAAGAATCAGAATATGACAAATACCGGAGTGTTTGCCTGAGCCTTTAGTCAGCTCTAACCCTGCTAGGGGATTTGGGGAATGCAAGAGATCTTCTCACTGTGGAGTTCTGCTTTACCCATCTCTGCCATCCTGCAGCCTCTGCTACGCCAGCATTCAGGTGCTGCATCATCATCAACCTCCTCACAAGAAGATTGCCATTTCAAGACAAAAATATTGACTTGCAATACCTCTTACCTTGGAATGGTGCCCTTACCATACCAGGACCTCTTCCTGCAACTTTTGAGATGTGCTGTGGAAAGCATGATCCTTCCTGACCTGCTCAGGAACAGCTGACCTATTTCTCCTGTTTAGGAGGCTTTTTAAAGTGAAATCTCCTTCCACATCGTCACCGGGACAATGAATACAGCTGAGAAACTCGCATATGTGCTCTTTGAAGTAAGCTGTTGGAAAGAACTTGCATTAAATCAGAAACCTGGTAGTGTCTAAGATGGCTACCAGGATGAAATTATTTACAAACTCACGATCCTTTCTCCTATTAGGTGATGACACTCGAGCAGCAGCAGCCTCTCACCAACATATCATTAATTGTGAGGGTACATGGACAAGGATAGAGAGTCCAGAATTACGTAATTACCAAGCCCAAAATAAAGGCAAACCTGAACTGAGGAAGCTTTCTCTGTATGGTATCTTTTGATTTTTTCATCTATTTTTCACAGGCCAAATAACTACATAGATCACATGGTTTCTAAAAATAATTGCAGATAGGCATTTAATTTCTCTGGGCTGCATGCTGTTTTCTTTCCATTTATGTGTACGTTTATGATATTTATATTATTTCTCAATGTCACTTTTTCTAGGAAAAAGCCAATTACATGGTCAGTTCCCAGGAAAAAATGTAGATGTATAAAATCCATATGTAGTTTTATGTTCCCTATATATCTTTTCTCAATGCTTTCTTGTACATGACCATGACTTACTATTCACTAACTCAGGAGATAGGTAAGTACAGTTCAAGTATTTGCTGCCTGTACACGATCATTTCCTCTTTAAACTGCTTCTATTCCATTTCCTTTCCTGTGTGTTAGCACCTCAGTGCAGCCTGCTCCCTAAAGTGTTAGCAGTCCCACAAGGCAGGGGGAGACAGCATTTTCCAGCCAGCAAGATGTATATTGACAATATGAATTCTCACACCATCCTCCACACAAGCGTGAGCACCTTACATACTGAAAGGAGTAGGGGCATCTCTAAGGGTCATCAGGAGAGGAACCTACATGGCACCATGCAGGCTTTTGGGGTTTGGTGAGTGCAGGACAATTCGAGTGTCAGATTTATAGGAAGCAGAGATGTTTGGCTTCCAAAGGATGTGTGTCTACTATTTTAGAAGCTAGATTTTAGATCTTTAATAGCATACACTAACAAAAGGTAGTGGAAATTACATACCAGTTTTCTTGAGTGTGACCACTGCAAATGCTAGATGTAAAACACAGCAGATATTAAACTGATACTAAACTTGATCTTAGCCAAAAGGGCATTGGCCTTATGTAGTTTTGAATGACATCTACATCAGATTCGCACTCCTAGCCCATACAATGACCTTTTAAAAATTCACTGATAACATTTTGTTTTATGTAAGTGGGAGCAAACTTCCGCCCAAATACCACTTTTAAAGGAGTGCCTAGGTACTACAAAGCTGGAAGGAAGCAGCTCATGAGAACCAAGATGTTTGTCAAAAGAAGAAAGTGTTTATATTATATAAAAGGTTTTTGAAAAAAAAATCTATAGGATACTAGGTTCTTTTCCTCAACAATTACCTTAAAAAAACAGCAGGATATAAACTAGGGCCTCTGGTACGTTGCATACATTTTGGGACAAAGGCAAAAGAGAATTCATCTAATTTGGCAGAGCCATAAACCTTTTCAGCAATTGTTAGGAAGAGAAGCTATGTTCCTGGGCCTGAAGGGTAGCTGCAACTTGCAGAAATAGCTGAGCAGCTTTACTTTTCTGCAATAAGGCAGGGTATTTTGTAGCACTTTGAAAATATATTTCTTGCCCAGTGGGTTTTAAATGATCCCAAATACAAACCCCTTTGGCCCTCAATTATTCTGGCAAAAGATGGAAGGGTTGGAATGGCTTAACAGCTAATTCTTAACCTAGGTGCTGTCTGTTCTAAGGATGCAAAGAAATGGTTGTCTCAGTCTATCAACCTTTCCATTTCTAAGTTCTGTCTCTCAGAAAAAACAAATCTACAGAGCCTTCCTCTGCTCAGTCATCAAATAATATTTTAAGAAATGCAATACAAACCTTGGAGAGTGAATATTAAAGCTACCTTGCTGTGTGTCCTGCCAGGGCTGCAGTAGAATGTGGGTTAGTTCTGCTAACAGTGCCTCCATGCTGGCCCCAAGGGACGGCGAGCCGAGTAACGTCACAAGTATCTGTAGGCTTGTCATGTGCTAATATCCTTTGGATACTGCAGACCGTTAATTCTAACTCAGGTAAAGAGAATAAAAGAAATTGGATTCTTATCTTAAAGGGTCCACATTGGCCAGATGAACACTTCAAGGTCATCCAGTATTGCTATAAACAAAACAAACCCATCAGCTCTATTATGTTGCTAAAATCTCATCTGGCTGACAACATTTTCGTCAAATGTAACCAATTTATTTTTGTTTTAAGCTTTAATTAAGTATTATAGATTGAAGTGAAATAATTAATAACTTTAAAGTACACTGACCCAGAGAGCCAATACCTCAATCAGGTGAAACCTGAGGAAAGAAAATGCATTCTGTGCCTTCAGTCTCTCCCAGTAAATCAAAGAATGGAATTTTTATATTAATTGGCAATGAGTCTCTGTCTAGTCTGACTGCTGACACAGTTAGCCTTCATAATAAAAAAACATTTCTGCAGGAAGTGAAAATGCAGTTTGAATGCTAATAATGACTTCATTTTCTGTCCTGATTGATTTGTTTGAATAAAATTCAAGCAGCAATGTCCCAATTTCAATTGCTTATTTCAGGAAAATCACAGAAATCAGGTAACTTATGAGGGGTAATGCTTAAGTGACTCTCTGTATAGAAAATGCCATTTCAGAGATGGTTCTGGAAAAACATAATGGTGAATTAGGTGGGAAACTACTGCAGAAGAAGTTGCAAATTCTGAGCATTTTTCCATTTTGCATTACTTAGGCTTTCTTGCAATCTAGGGAGTGAAATTAAAATTACTTTCCCTATGTTCTACAAAATATAAAGCATCAGTAAAACTTTATTCCTAAAGAATAAGCAGATAACCTGTTCCATTTTTTCTCCAACACCACCCCACAGAACCTTAATTGAATAACCAAGACCTAAAGCTCTCTAAAATTTGTCTCAGTTTGTCAAAATCTAACAAAAGCCAATACAGGTGAGCAAAACTTGCATGCTAGATTTACCTTTTATTACAAAACTTTGTATACCATACCTTTTAAATATACCTAAGATACTTCAGTTTCCCAAGCAGCTGAGGGGAAATGGGTACAGAAATTGCATTACTAAAGCATTAGTGAAAGAAGTATTTTAAAGTATCCTGACACAAATAACCTTAATTTTGTTCTCTTTTACTTATGTGAAATGCAAATCACCCAACTCTTTGCTTGCTGAGGCCAAGAGATGCAAGAGGTAGATTGCTTACATAAATTTATATAAGAAAATATCAATTAAATGAGAAGTTGTCCCTATGGTGAAAAAAATGAAAACTGACAGATTATGTAAATTTTCTTTGCTGACTTCAGTCCTGGAAATCAGGCTTTCAAAGTCCACCCTGTTGTGGGGCTGAGCACCACACTGCTATCAACTTGGACACTTAAATTCTAACCTGTTACAGAAACAGTACACGTGGCATTATAGCTTCTTAAGTTACAAAATGGTAACCTTGAACCAACTAACAAACAATTAAGTACAGGTTTTCCAAAAGGCTCTAGACGAGATTCAGGATTAGGCAGAAATGATGCGTGATTTATCCCTGGAAACAGTCACCCTATTTCCAAAGGGTTGCTAGTTATTCAAGTTAATAATCACTGAAAATACATGAAAGAGCAGCCCTCCCTCTTATTTGCAATGGATGTTGTGACATCTTAGACCAGGAACAGGGGGCTTATTCACCCTGCAGTTATTTACCAGCAAACCAGAGGGTTCTGGGACCAAGCTCTGTGTCCTCACTGCTGAGGCCCTCCTGCCTAATGCCCTCGCTAGGGTAACACAGCAAGGATTTAGCTCCAGTATCCAATCTGAGATAAATGAAAGGCCGGCTACTCTACCAGTTTTTCAAATCAACATCACATAACATCAGTCCCAGAAGGATAAAAAAGAGACAAATCACTGTAGTCACAGAGAGGACAAACAAAAAAAAAATTAGCTAGATGGATAGCAGACAATGTTTATAAGCCACCACTCTTTAGAGAGAAGATTTAGATTTACTTTTTCCCTGCAGGAAGAAAGAGCACAAAACCCAATCATGACATGCACAGTAACAATATCCAGTTGCATTGGCATTAACCAGATCAACAAAATCTCAAGATCTGCATCTTCAAGCCAGGATAATGACAGCCTAGTTACAGACAAGCAAATAGAGAGGTATGCATTTGCACTTGCTATGGCCTGAACAGTTCAGCTTTAAGAAGAGCTTTGCCGTTACCTTTAAATTATTCCTCCATCAAGGAACAGTCAAGTTTCTTATCAGTGTGAGCCAAGCACACTGCCAGGATTCAGGCAGCTCGCTGAAAACAGCTCATTTTCAGTTGATTGTCACCACAGACGGTGGAGGTGGCTCATAGTCCACATTAACGGGAAACAGGGACACCCTGGGAAAAATATTCACAGAACCTTGCTAAAAGCAGAAATACTGGAACTGTTTCAATAGTCTCAAAAAGTGCTTAATTCATGTTTGCAAAAGGAAAAGATATAAAGTGTTGCAAGACAGCATCTCACCGATTCATGAGCCTGTTTCAACCACATTAACTCTTTCAAGTTAGTACAAACTAACTGTCCATGCTTGTACAAACACTCACAGAACAACAAAGGCTTTAAAAAGCTTAAAAAAACAATTTTTTTTAAAAAAAAGTATCACTAAACTGGCATCATTTCTGAAAATGCCCTGGTGCCCCAGGCAGAAATGCCTTGTAGAAAGAATGAAATCTGTGGTATTCTCTGAAGCGATGAGACACGAGATGATCTGCAAGTAGGGACAAAAGTCCAAGCGAATCTATGGATATGATGTTGGGCTTCTTACATCAGTGTAGCTTTTTCTTTTCCTTCTTTCAGTTTTTACAGTGTAACCAGGTTAACCAGCCCCATATAAACAATACAAGTTCATTTCCACATTACATTTCATTACCTAAGGGCAATCTTTTAAAATATAACAAAAGGCTCTATATTTTCAAAAGGGATCAACTCTACTTTAGCACCACTGCTCAAAGTTCCCAACAAAGGTTTTATTTCAAACTTTTATCAGAATTCCATCTGCAAGTGCCACAGTGGGAATTGGCGGGCAATGAATTGAACTATTTTGATGGATATGGAATTTCTGAAAATCTTTTTTTTAAATGAGCCACTTGAAAATTTGATTTCATGTAACAAAGCCTAAAAAGAGTGAAAGAGCTGCTGCCCAGTGCCATCAAATCCAAATTTTACTAAAACAAGCACAACATTGCTTAATAAGGCTCTTTGTCCAGTACAAGTTTCTGCTAAAACTTTTCCATAAGTGGAAATAAATGTGTGTTTTCAATTTTATGACAATATGCTTATTTATTATTCACTATTGAAGAACTTTAAATGGCCATGTTTCCTCATCCCCAAAGCTTAGCAAGCACTGCTTCCCAAAGGATTATTTCTTTTCTGGGCCAAGATCAATGCATGGAAACCTGCAATCTTTAGAAGGTTACAGTTATTTAAAAAAAATGGGATATTAGGTTAAATCTATTCTGAACATTCAAATGAGAAGAGCTAGCTATATTTGCTCATTCTCTAATGAATGAATGCTCATGTCATTTTCTTTATGTTTTTAATTTACATTCAATTCTTTTCATGCTACTGATAATTTAAAAATGTAGAAATAGATAAATAGTAAAAACACTGAGGCAAGCAGTTATTTTAACATTTGGTTTGATGAATCCAAACCAGTCTCCAGCACTATTTTCATCTACAGCCAACATATAAGAAACAAAACCTCAGCAAAACGAATTTCAGGTCCTCCTCAAAAATCAGATTCAGAAGTTGGCAGATGATTAGACCATCTAAACACAGGCTGAGGACGTGGTATGCAAAAGATTGCCCAGGAACTTCCCAGTAGTCCTAGCCAAATGAGAATATTCACAGAAACTGTTGTTTTTGATAACTAGAATTAACTGTTTTTGTTGCTGCTCAGCACTTGGAAAGCATTTAGAATACAGCACAGTCAGTATATGATTTTAGAAAAGTGGAATGCAGAGCTAGATTTATAACCACTTATTTTCTTGGGGCACAAGGGCACACTTCTCACATTCTCCTTAGGATAACCAACAACACGTTCGTGCCCACTCTACTCATCAAAGTAGTGCAGTTATCCAGGACAGAAGCCAGCAGAATCCCTAGATCCTACACTTAAGGAGCTGTGAGACACAAAATACTTCAAATCTTGTATGCATGGATGTAATTTACTTATATGCAAAATACCTCTTTATTTATAAAGTTATTTGAATCTTACACAATTAAAAAGGAGTTCTCTATTATTCTCTTGACAAACCCTATAGAAATGCAGTCTTGCAGTCATTTCAATATATTAGCTTTGTATCACTAGAAGTCAGTACCTCATACAGGTAGGTCACATCAACTCCTATGTCCTTTTCACTGAAGTAAGGTTCCTAGGGCTTTGTTTGCTAAGTTGCTGAACACAGCAAAAATAACTCAAGCATTTTCTCATCACCACATATCAACACCTTTTACATCTTTGTTTGTAAGAGGTATTTTTCCTTACTCCTTGACATTTATACTGAATTTCACTATTCTACAAGTCACATTGACATTGCTGCACAAAGCTCAGACTTAGCAAAGCCGCTTATCTGCATACTGCCATACTCTAAGTACTTGCCTATTGATTTTTACTTCTTCTTTAAAACTGTTGTGATTTCTTCCAACATCATTCTTATATATCCAGGGTAAAAAGATGATGACCAAAAGATGATAGACCTTGAGCAAAAAAACCCTCACAGTCTTAAAACTAGTCAACTCTTTGTTAAGATAAATGCATTTCCTCAAACTCCATGAAGAACTGGAAATAAATTCAGTATCCTCATTGAAATCTCCATTTTTCATTAAAGAAATAAGTTTTCCAAAGGACACTTGTTAACTGATATATCATATACTAGCCAATATAATGTAAAAATAGTTGATTTTTTTTCTACATATAAAGAACTTCTACAAACCCAGTAGCTTCACGACAATTTCTGGGCGTAAGCATTTTAAAAGGCACCTATTAGAACCATTCAATTATGGAGACAAAGACAGTAGAATTTTTAGCACGACCTTTCAAGCCAGGCATTTAAGATATATTACATGTAGGTACATAGAGTCCGGTCATATATCTTGCGTATGGATGATATATCTGCAAGAATACTTGTAGCTTCATGTCAATTTTTGAAATCCTATTCATCAGTTTAATAATTCTCCCGTTTTTAAAGCAGATCAGCTATTTTGGCTGAAGCCTTTCTTTTTATTAAAAAGTTAATTTTAAAAATAGCACCATGACTCCTAGCAGACAAAAATCTTAAGAATTACTCTGCTCTTAATGATTATCTCAATACTGATCAAAAAGACATGAACATTCAGACAGATGAACTCCCACCTTTATGGTTTTAGATAATTTTACAGGTGGGCATTTTTCCAAACATAAAACATTAACCTGATGCCTTCTTTCAGTTTTAGGAAGTTAGCTCCTGATTTGGTATCTCATGATGCATTCATTACCTTCTGTTAGACTTGACATCTTTTTAGGTTGTGGGATATGTTAGAAATAATGACACTGTGTGATATTCAGCAACTTTCTCAAAGATTTCAAGTTATTTGTAAATATTTGTACTTGCAATTGGTAGGTTAGATAATGTGCCAAATGTCTTATTTTGAACCGTGATGTTACTTGCTCTCTCTAAAAAGACTAGTGGTGAACACTACTAGGATTACTCTCATGAACAGCAGGCAAAATTCCTTATTCTGGAGGTTCTTACTGAGGTGACTGCATGATTCACTTCTGCTTTGTCCTCTGGCTGGTTTCTCAGTTTCATGTATGCTCTTGAAATGTAACTGTACAAATTGTTTGTAACGAAATCCAAATCTGTTGACAGGTTTTATTATGAACTCTACATTTGAGCCCTTTAAAAACTTTCTTCACGATCTCAACCTGAGAGAGCGTGAGCATATTTATGATTGTGGGAGGAAATGATCCTGAACTCTGAGGTTCTGTATCATTTAATGTGAAACCAAGCAAATCTTAGCAATCCTGGATGACTTGTATTTCTGCAAAGGTTCAAACATGAAATTCTATGTTAGAAAATGAAACATGAAATTCTATGGGTAGAGTAGGGAAGCACACTACATGAATCTCTGAAAATAAAGTATTGCTTGGCCTCTCTTGAGGGTTTTACCCAACTAGAATACTCTTTACCTAACTGGAATACTCTTTACCTAACTGGAATACTCAGGATAGTCAATACAATGCATTTTGCATTCTTCATATAATTTGGCCTTTGCTTTGGGGGTAATTTTGCTCATAGTCATTAGATTCAACTGAAAAAAAAAGTAGTCATTCTGTTACTACTGTCAATGTGATGCATAGACAGCTTTTGTTTAAGTGCAAAATAGTCCAGGCAAGTAAACATAACTATGATATTACTATTACAAATGGCTACAGAGCATTAAAGCTGTGCTTTCCTCAGGGAAAGTGATGGTTCCTTCATCATAGACGTATAACCAGGAATGAAAATAAAATCCAGCAATAGGAGATGAGATTGGAAGGCAGCAGAGAAAACCCAGGGATCGTAGAGAGCACAGGCAGATAATGACAAGAAAGGAAATGAGGCATGTAATACAAAAGAAGTTAGGATGACAGACATTAATACTACATGGAGCAGGAAGAATTCAAGAGTAGAAAAGAAACAATCTAAGTGGGGTGAATGTTCACAAATGATGAATATAGCAAGATATGCACAGAAAGAAGAGGAACAAAACAGAGAGCTTAAATAGTCATCCACTTGTCCTGTCTTCAGCATGTTGTCCTTTAGAAGGCAAGCAAAACATCGTCCATTAGGCATACAATGAGTCTGGCTTAAGCTGAGAAGCTCTTATTCTGACCAAGGTCTTTCTCTGCCACCAATAGTTGGACACTGGCTGTCATGAGGAAGCAGTATATCAAGCATTTATGACTTTCAATAATATTTACTAGAGCTGCTCTGGGTAATTTTGTTAGCTATGGAAATGCTTAGTCTTTCTTCTGGAATAGCTATACAAATACTTGAGTTTGAGGTGAACACAACTGCTATCTCCTCAAGCAGCAAGTTATGTTACTAGTAAAACATATAAACAGTAATCCAGTTAGAATACGTTTGCTACAGACGGAGGGCCTTGGAGCCTCTTCTTGAAAGGGTGGTTTGCTATACTTTCAACTGATTACGTTGATTTCTGTAAATCATTTGATGCCACAGGGTTATAAGTGAACATTAAGAGTTTGACAAGCAGGGATAATATTTTATCAGCTTCTTGGTAATTTTTAGGAAAACCATATGGAAATCAGACTTTTGATTCAGATTATCTTTCCTAGACAAAGAAAGGTTTGGTGTAGAACAGATCCTGTTGGCAATAGTTTTCAAGCCTAGCTTTCACCAGGGATGGTAGCCTAGGGAGGATTAAACTGAGCAAAATGAAAGACACTCCTGAAGGCATCTGCCAAACGTGGTATCAATCCCTACCCCAATTTATGCTAATAGATCTAGTTTCTGGCTGAACATAACGCTTTCTGTTATATACCCCCCATAAGTATCAAATCACACATGTTTCAATTAGATTGCCTTGAAACTAACACAAGTCATTGGGTTTGAAAGCACTTACCAGAGATATTTTTTCAAGGAGAATGAACCCTTACTTAGCATACACAGTAGGGCAGCCAGAACAATTCCCTTTGGGAGAATACCCAGGAAATGTGCCCATGACAGGCAATATCTAGTGCAGAAATCACAGAAAATAAACAGGGAAGAAGGAAGGGATCAGCATCCTTACCAAGCTTTAAGTGTTCTTATTGATTGCATAATCAGAAGGTGCATTGCTCAACAAGAACAACAGCTAATCTATATAGCAGCAACTGGGAATCAACTCTGATTTTTAAATGTGGTCATTTCACAACATCAGAATTACAGAAACACATTTTTTTTCAACAATTTTACTTGCTCAAATCAAGAATCTACACTGCCATAGAAAGGAAAGGTAATTTGGTTGTAGCACACATATGAATATTTAGCAGTAGGTACTTTGTAAAATGTATTTAGAAGGTGGATTATTTACAAAAACAGATATTCTGTGCAAATTAATCTTGGATCATGACTCAGCCTTACTGAATAGTCTATGCATTCTTTCCTCTTATCTCTACTTTTTAATTATGAAATTAAGGAGTTGCCAAAGTCTGAGAGCCTATATCTCAATGAGATTCTCAATTTTTAATTGCTCATTTCACTTTTGAGATTAAGCAGTAATTCATACATTTTCTTTACTCACCATCCAAGAGTAATGCAGAGTAATGATTTTTTTCATGATTACCTAAGCATATTAAACTATTGGTGTTTATTTCAATTCTATTTTTTGAATACAGTCTAGGATTCTAGAGCCATGACCATAATTCCAGCACAGTAGGGGGGGTGGGGGAGAAAGGTTTCTGTATTGGCATTTAGCCCTTCAACTCAATCTTATTTAATATTGTAAAATAAGAACAGCGAACAACACTACAGAACACTTAAGCTTTTTAGATGAATCACATAAATATTTAACAGTGGGCTTTTACTTTACAGTTGTTACTGGTGAAAAGCTTTTATTTCTCTGTTCTCACTTCACAGAAATAAACTATGCTTTTAGTAAATACTTATGGGAAAATAAAACAACAAAATATAAATCAGAATGAGCAAAGAGATATTTCAAGACCAGAAAAAGTAGCAAGCTGAACAAAAAGGAAGCACACAAGTATTTCCAGAAGCTCTAGTCTCATAAAGCATAGCCTGTTGCTTGGGAGCACGCGAAAGATGCTCAGACCACGGCAGAATGAGCCACCTCTCTCAGACACACATGGATATATCCAAATATTTTGATTTGTACTACTTCCTTTCTCTGACTTGGCCGCTTATCTCTTTGATATTAAGCTTTTCAGTATAGGAATCATCACTCCAAAATCTAGGATTATAGCTGTTAGATAGTTCTAGGATAGTATAAATTAGCTATTAGGATAGTATAAATTTAAAAACATAGTATTACCAGTAGTAGCCACTGTAACAGCAGCCATACTGAAGCTACCACCCTTACAAGGTAACTACCATTACGAGTCTCCTATTTTTGCAACCAACATGACACCAGAACTCAAGGCAAGGGTGGTTTTATATTGCTTACTAATTTTATTCTTTTAGCAGCTGTAGACTTCAACCATTGTTCCATACAAAAACAAAAAGTTGTCTATGCTATTTCATGATGGTATTCAAGAAGTCTTGAGATGGGCAACACCAAGTACTGATCTGACCACAGCTTGCAACTGCAGTTCTACACAAAACTATTTGGAATCAAGTGACCCTAGGAATTAACCGCTGTTACAGAGTTGTTGGGGTTTTGGGTTTTTTTTTTTTTTTTTTTTGGTGGAGAGAATATAAGGGTGCTTTAACATCAACATTATAACACAAGATTAAAGCTGCCAATTCTACACTATGGCAGCACTGTTAGCTAGCAGCTTTAGGCCTCATCAGCTATTTCAAACGCTGTCTTGGCTGCAGCTTGAAAGAACAAGGGAGGACACAGTCAGGCAGAGGATACTTAAAATAAATCTTGGCTGGTGCGGTGGCTGAGGAAAGAGTTACACCACTTTATCACATACCCTTTGTACAATGTTAAATCTAAATTAATTAAATAAATCAGTTGATGAAATCACCCTATAAATGTGACAGCACATCATAATTCACTGCAGCTGCAAGAGCGGGGAGCAGATGGAAGACGCTGGATTTTTCTCCGAGCTACAAGTGCCACTTTGCTGGTCCCATTCTATTTCTTTTAAGATGACTACAAGTGCATGTGTACCGAGGGCCCGATTCTGCAGCTGCTCCTTGCACAGTACTTCCCTGTCAGGAAGCTTTCCATGAGAGCGAAGCAGCTGCAGAGCTGCACCTTTCCCGTTTCATTCATTCACAAAAGGAAAATCCTGGCCTGCGCTACGCTGGTGCAACCGAGGACACAAGTTGGCTCTAAGTTTAATTGTAGTCCATTAAGAAGTGCAGTGGTCCTTCCTGTTGTCTTCTCATTATAAGCTGTACATTAAGCAGAGTACTTTTAACAAGGGTAATTGTATCCTCTGAAGCACAAGGGGCGCTACCAAGAAGCTTTAGGACGTGGAAGGCAGAGGCTGCGGGTGGGCCAGGGGAGGCCGTGGCCTCAGCCAGGGAGCCTGTGCCAGGGAAGCGGCTGTGCCAGGGAAGCGGCTGCGCGTGGCCCCGTCAGCTCCCCGAGAACTGCCAGGGCTGCTCCTGCCCAGCCTTCATGCTGCAAGCAACAACACGGTGCTCTCGTACAGCACTAGAGCTATAGGCAGCTCTACAAACAGAGACAAAACCAGCCTAACTTACTGCAAGCGTTGATTTACACTGGTGCAGAGCGCAAGGTGTAAGGAAGACCTGGAAAAAAGAACTGGGCATTTGTTTTCCCACTGAGAGCTCTCACCATGCAACCACAACGCACCTCGCAAGCTCTCCATCTGCACTTGCACTCTTCACAGAAACATCTAGCTCCTAGAGAAGCAAGGAGAGGCAACGCACCTATCTTAATGTAACGTTAGTCACGAGCAGAGCTGGTATGAAAATTTATGAGTTCCCAGAAGGCAGGCTAACAGAACAGGGTCAATGCAGAGCTGCAGAGGTTGCATGATGTTACTCTGTCCTCACATTTCATCACCCTACTTTACAGCTCATTCTGAGAGCCTTTGGAACATCATTATACCTGCTGCTCATTAGCTTCTCACTGTTTCCTACCTTATTTCTTCTTTTGTTAGGCATTTTGGAAAGCTTAGACTTAAGAAAAGACCCTTAAGCATTAAGATCGAGAGTGGGTTTTTACTGACACTGACATTACAGAGCAGAGGTCCAGCACACTGCTTTTAGAGTACGTTTCACATCTCAGGCAATTACAAGATAGCTGCAGCTCATTTATATTGGAAGTTGAACGGTTCTTTTGTTTCTCTTTAATCCTGGTAGTCAACAGCCTATTTATCAAGATCAAATTCGAACCGTTAATAAAGCATCCAAGAGAAAGTGAAACTTCTTAACAAAACCATCTGTTATCTGGAATGTTAATAACTGGTTCTATAAAAATATTCCAAATGTTGAATTACTAGTGCTCAGAAAAAACAAGTATTTTCCTTTTTAGTCTTTTTCTCCTCCCCTCTTTTTTTGGGGTGCCAAATGCTATTTTTCATTTTTATCAATATACACAAAATAAGAATGGCTTGTGATTAAAAGGCTTGATTCTAACTTGTTGAAATACTGAACTTTCATGTTCTGTGAGAGGTTGCAATAGTTTTGAAATCAAACCTGAGGGTGGGATACATTTGCCAGGGAAAAGGATACATGTCCTGTAATTAGGGAATGAACAAAACCAACTGTTTCTACAGTTCCCTGTTTCAGCCAGTAACCTGCAAGTAAGAAAGCAACACAGGAGTGAACTAAAAAAAACCCTAAGATTTTAAAATAAGCATTTTTCTTTTTTTCTTTTTGAAGAAAGTTTTCCCATTTATATGTTTAAAGTGTGCTATTTTTCTGTCAAAAGGAATTTTTATGAAAATGTCATTATTCTTAGAGGAAACATAACGTCTCTTAGATTGCAGTCTCTTAGATTGCAGGTCTAAATTTTGCCATAAATTATTTATATAGAGAGAATTCTGATCATGGTTTTGCACACTTAAACTTTAGATCACTATATAGCTGATACTGGCCTAGACTTGAATGCTATACTTGATGCAGTATAGACTGCACTTACAGTATAGAATAACTCAGCCAATACCAATATTGTTATTGAAAGAACTGCAGTGTTCTGGCACAGAGCTTTAAATTTAAAGCTTGCAAGTAGACCAGAAGAATCTTTCTCACTTCAGCAAACACTATGCACATACTCAAAACAAAGCAAAGTTATTAACTGACCTAGGCTTTAGCCTTTATGCATGATCACATAAATGGCAGATCACATAAAAAAAGTCATCTTCAGGAAAAACAACAGGAAAAAAGAGCTTGCTCTCAAAGTAGAGTGCAAATCTGCCAAATATAAGCAGGATTTCAAAATTCGCTCTACAAAAGCACCAGGGAAAGAGCAAGGATTTTCCGTTATGTTAATCCCTAATTCATGCAGTTATTGGTAATAACTGCCATACAACATAGAAACAAGTTTTGCTCAGGAAAAGAAAGACTTTCCCCCTGTAGGTTTGTCACAGATAAATAAATAAATACGAAGAAGAATTAGTGGCCAGATGTGACTGTGGGATCCTGGGAGCAGTTGCTCATTTCAACTTTCTGTCCTCTAGTCTACACTGTGATATAATAATAAGCTCTCTGATGACAGGAGATTTTAGAAGTGGATAAACTCAATTGAGAACTGAGGAGGATAAATTCCCTTTATCACATTTCATGGGCAATTAATAACAGCACCATCTTATCACACAGATCCAGGCCCTGCACTTGCCATTGACTATGTGCAGAGGACCTGACACCAAAAAAAAAATAAAAAAACCCTGAAGTGCACTGATAAATTCTGTGTATGGCCCTTGTTCCAGAGTTATCCTTCTGTTTTGCTGCAGAAAACGCATTATAGCAGGCTTCCTTCATAATCCATAATATTGATTTTAGGCTTTTTAAACACCTAATCCAACTATTCCAAATTAATCAGCCAAAAAACAACGCAGCTGGTCTGGGAACTGTCTTAGTATGATGAATAACTATAAACTTCCCTGCCAGCCTATTCCAGCACAAACTCTCAGCTTTACACAATACAGGTTGACCTTGTTCTCACTTATCATTGCTAGAGATGATAACTATCTTATTAACATTACATGTGTCTACCCATCATTATGACAGAAAAACAACACGATCATATTTACAGCAAGAGTCACAGCTGCGGGTGTCCCTTACAAAATGAAATTAGCTTTGATTTTGTGTCATGACAATGTTCATTAATGGCATGTACTCTGAAAGGGCGAGATCAGACAGTATGTGATGGCAGGTCCATGATTCACTGCCACAACAGAAAACAAGTATCTTGGTGAGGGGCTCCATGTTTTTTTTCCCTATCCGACTTCTCGAGCATATTAGGTGCTCTTATAGGACACTACTGAATCTGGCTTGCTCTGCCCTCCCTGGTGGAAGCCCACGTGGCCCAAGGATGGGCCATTAAGGGCACATATGAAATCACCAGTGGAGTCGCAACAAGCTCGGCTGATCACCTCAACGATGGAGGCGCCACTCGGCTGGATGCAGTGACAAAACTTAAGACAGGCAAAAAGATGCATATTCTCCTGGGCCTCCCCACTTTCTGAACTCACCCTAGAGAAAATTCTATCAGAAATAAGTTGAATCTGAGCAAGCCCCCAGCTGTATTTGCAACGAAAGTTTAAAATGCCTTACTTTGGAACCATTTCTGAGAAGCATACATCTGAAAATATAAAAACACTTAAATCACAGATCTTTGATGCAAGGACCTGTTTTATCCCACACCTGCAAAGCCTGATATATTCCTGGGAAACAGAAAATAATTAAAATTACTAGGATTTCTTTGCTATGAAAAGAAAAAGAACATTTTGAAATCCAGGCAAACTTGCTTTGCTAGATTACACTGTATTAATCAGAAATAGTTTATCAGAAGGCTAAATAGTTATGCAAGCCAGCAATACCAGAAACACTAAATAAACCTTCTTTATAGACACACTGAAGATTACAGACTAGACATGTAATTCTCATCACTGCTATTAAACATCTATTAAAGCTCTTTTATTTTCCTTTACAGGCTCACCTCTGAAGAGCAGAAACTGAAATCTATGTATATATCTGTACGTGCAGAAACACAGATTACTCAAAATCATATGAACAAGAAAACATATGGATAAAATTTGTTATTTCTATTTTATATAGTTAAATAAATAAATAAACAAACACTGAACTTTGTATGCTGAAGGCTTTGGTAGAAGACTGCCGCACAGTCAAAAAGACATTTTCTCAAACTGCAAACGGGGTGCAAACAAAATGCTGACTGTCCGACGAGCCATCACTCCCTCCTCCTCAGTTGGAGGGCGACAGGCTGTAGCGTTGCAGCTCCTGGACGGGGAATGCTGCCTTCACACTTCCCGGGACAAAACGGTTCGCGCTGAAGGCGACAGCTGCTGCTCAGTAGCAGTAGAGGGACAAAGCAGTGATGCTGCCCCAGCCTCGCTCTGCTATTTGTGTGCATATATTCTTCTGGTGCATCAGATAACAACAACAACAAAATATCCATTCCAAGGGTGAGAAACTACTTTGAGAAGCCGTGTTGCAGATTCCAACCAAGTTTTCAGAGGTGTCAGGAAATCTGCTAGAAAACTTAGCACTGGTGCAATAATAACCCTTCAGAAAAGAAGGAAGAATCACAGGAAAGGAATATGAGACCTTTAAGAGTCTCTGGGGCAATTTCACTTGTGTGTTAGTCAGAAATAATTCCACTGAGCCAACTGACATTGCCATGGATTAAACATCGAGGAGGCAGCACACTTCTTAATTTTAAATCCAAAGTCATAGCCCATATTCTGAGGAACCTCCTCTCTGATACCACTGTAAAAACTGATTTAGCTAAACAATTATCTGGCAATCACTGACAGATCTCTTTAAACAAACTATAAAATTGCAGCAGAGAAATTCTGAGTGGTGGCACTAGATGAAAACATGACAGCTCTAAGACACAACCAGCGACACAGGTTCTTTAAAGCTGCCTTCAGACTCCGGCCAGCTCTTTATAAACACTCGCCATGTGCGAACGGTGCCTTTTTTCCTGCTGAGGTGCCTGCTGTGTTTGCCGGCTTGCAAGGACACAGCGCGATTGATTTGGGTTTCTCGCCTAATGGCTGTGACACAAGTGGCACCTGCGCAGCGCAGAGCAGAGCTCCCCCGGCGCTGACTCTGGGCCAAGGCACTTGACACTCTAAATGCATCTCAGCAACCTACCGCTTTGTGGAACTGATTATCAGATGATTACTATGGAAATATAGCACCCTAGCGGAATATTAGCATAATAAAATAAGTCAGATATTTCTAAATATAGGAAATGCTTGTAAAAATTGCATTTCCAGTCAAGAAGCTGCATAGCAAGAAAAAAGCAAACAAACAAACAAGACCAAAACAAAGCCAAAGGAAGGCTAATTTTCTCTCTGCACTTGTTTACTTCTCTATCATTTGAATCTTCTGGAAAACTACATTAGTGTTTTTGTAGGATTCTTTTTTAAAGATCACATGAATATTGCTTGCTTGTTTTTCCCCACAGGCTTTTAAGCTTCTATTTCTGCTTTACAGACTAGTAGCTGAATATCAAACATCACTGTTGATTAAGTTTATAAAAATGGAGTTCCTCCTCTTTTAATCAATACTTTCATTGAATTGCAATCCTATAAGTCTTCTTGGCAATTTACTTTATTCTCCTTATCGTATGAACTAATACTTCCCCAACTAGTAGTCAGGAATGTAACCTATTCATACATTAAAGTGATCTATTATCCAAATCCCAAGTGTGCTGTTTTCTGTAATAGGTGTTTAAGTACCATACTTCATATGCACACACAAATGCACATGGATGGATAAATCACTGAAATCTCTTTGAGGTTTGTCCCATTGAAACTACTCATTTCTTAATCCCTCCCAAAATATTGACCTTTAATTAACCTAAGACTTAAATGAACATATAAATCTCTATTTAAATTTCTTCCTTTCAGACTCAGGATGCTCTTAAAATAATCTCAACATCCCCAAAACTGTAAGAAAAACTGCAGAAGCAAAGAGATGAACAGATACTCATGTCTTGTAAAGCCTTTTAAAAATAATTTTTATAGGCTTAGCCTCTATGTTTCTTCTAGCATTTTTCTATTTAGAACCTAAAACAAAACTTCATAAAACTCCATCCACTGAGCTGGGGTTATATTCAGCTGTGACAGTGGATGGCTACACTAAAAATATACCTCACGTGAGGCATTGAAACTTTGCTACATGCTCTCCCTGCCCCTGCACCACGTAAACCAGCCCCTGTCCATATTATGCATCACCACGTGTCCATGCAACCTCTGGCTGTGTCCACCTATTTGATAAATAGCTGGGCTGAGCAGCATGTCTGTGCACAGACCTTGTCCACGATGACCAGAGACATACCTAGTCCTGAATGTTGTGACAAGTGCATCATGACGCTACTGGTTCCAGCATCTGCTTGTCTGAACTGGCTGTTAAGATGGAAACCTGATGAGTAACCCAGAAACTGTTTTTTTTTTTTTTTTTTTTTTGACATGTGAAGCCTATTTTTCAAAGGTGCTTGCGCATCACTGCCTTTATTGCCGTATCTACCCAATTCCATAGTCACATCAGTCAGGAAAATTATATTAGCCCTTCTTCTGAGCATGCTTTAAGATCCATATATAGAGAGAGATGTAAAGGGCTTATCTTGCACAGCTATGATACAAACAGCTACTAATATAAAAATCAGCAAGTGAACACAGGCTTTGATGTTGGCTCCATTTGATTAAGTCACCTGTGCTAAGGAAATCCCTGATAAAGAGCAAAGAGCCAAAGGGACTGAGCAGAGGCAAAAAGCGCCTCCAGCCGCAGGAAAACACTTTGTCAACTTGCAGGTGTCGAGTTGCTCGAGTGAGCAACCCGGGTGACCGGCCAGAGAGCACCGTGCAGTGCTACAAACACCGCAAACCTCGTAGCCCTCGTCTGTCACGGGGGTCATCTCATCTCAGCCACAGCATCAAAGAATCAAGAAATGGGCTAGCAGGAATCTGCTGCTGAGCGGATGCAGAACTACCCGAGCCACGGTTAAAAGCCTAAGGCTGAAGTTGGAACCTGTGAGCTCGTCCTGTCCTTACAAAGGCTCCTTATATTTTGGGAAGGTTTTGGGAGTTTTTGCTCAATGCTGGTGTGTATACCATAACTCATTACTGATCATTAAAATACACAAAACAGTTTAAAGAGTATATTGAAAACACGCAAAACAGCCTTTCTGTGATTTAAGGAACATCATGATCAATTTTTATGGAGAATATATTTAGCTCACTAGAGTTGGGAGTGCTAAGATTAGTTTAACCCCTCAAAAACTATGATTTTCCAAATCACAAAATGCGACCACAGGAGAAAATGCCACATTTCAGCTCTACAGACAAAGAAAAGGCTCTAAAGCACTCATGTTTTAAGAAATAAAACTTAGGATCCTAGAGGAAATTTAGGCACTAGAAATCCAAAGTTATTGTTACAAAAAAATGCTTTATACAACATACAGAAGTGTTTTTGAGAACTTTATGAAGCCTTTAAAAGAGTCGGGAAAAAAAAGAGAAAACGGAAAACCAGAAAGAGGTTCTTTCAAATATATTACAAAAACTATTCAGAAGCATAACTGTGCATTTATCGTTTTGTTCAGCTTTAAAGTTCGCAAAGCTCATTCTGACTTCAGACAAAATTCCACAAATAATTATGTCTCAGATAAGATGTCGGTAAAGACTCATGATTCTCCTTCCAGCTCCTCCATTAACTTTTGAGTTATCACGAGTCTATTATTGAGATGGGATTTGTAAAGCAGCCTAAAGGAATTCCACAGGGAAATTCCAGTGCAATTCTCTGACAGAAGGGCATCTCATGTCTCAACCATAATAATCCAGGGCATCAGTTTCACCATCTGTGGAAAAATTCAGTTCTTTAACTCACAGGACTCCTGGGACAGAAATATTATTCAAAAAGTACTTCAATCAGTTCTCTTAGGAAGAATACCAGATAGTTAACACTGAATGATGTATTTTGTTTAATACTTATATGAATAAAATTATCAACTCCAATGTATAATTTCATCATACAGGATAATCCATGTAGCTGTAAAATGATAATCTCACCAGTGTATTTCACAGGCATCCAAAGGAATTAAGCCAGTTAGGGTAGGAAGCTCTCCTGTGCTAAGGAAAACACAAATGCTCTAATGCTCTTCTTGGACCTTTGTGATCCTGGCCTTGGAAAAGAGACAGCACACGTATATGCAGTGAACAAGAGACATGAGACAACTACTGTTTGTGCAAATTCCAAGGAAAGAAGGGAATAAGGACACTTTGGAAAGAGAGTTAACCATGGTCTTGAGTCATTTAGTTACTCTACCTCTTTCTACAGGAAAATAGGAACTACATTATCCTTCACACTCCACATACAAACACCAACTGTACACCTGGACAGTACAGATGTGAGCAAAACATTCTCATAAAATTATTTGCACTTGAATTCTTATTACAATAATGGTAGCATTGACTTTATGCTTTTAAATCTCCTGACATTATTTTACGAGGGCACCATTCTGACTGTTCCTGAAAATTCCAGCTGACATTAGATTACAAACTGGAAGAAATATTGGGGTCAATAGAGATAAAACAGCTTGCCAAAGCGACAGACACAGGAAGTGCACATCTAGAAAGACAATGTTCACATGCACAGCCAGCAGGCTGGAGCCAAGGGAGGTCAGTTACTGTGAGATTTCCCATTTCTAAGAGGAATGTTTGGATGCCCGATTGTGACATACGAGTAAATAAACTATGAATTATAATTATTTTTAAAAGAAAGAAAAGGCCTCGTAGTCACATTCAGTTAAACTATAACAGAATTATTTGGAAGCATATGGTACAGTTTGTGCCCTACTGCCCTCACAGTTCAAAATAACCTCCACACATGAGCAATGCAATTATGCTTTTCCCCCACAATCATCTTTTGTTCATCCATCTCCAAAGAAAGGCATATACAAAACAAATACAAACATGTATACAAACACATAATGCATGAAAACATACCCTCACAGGTACTCCTGCTTAGGAAACCACAGTGAGATAAGCCTTCCCTTGCTTTAGTAAATTAGGACAAACGTCCAGATCTTGAATATTGCTGACTTATGGGGACATTCGAACTCAAACCTCACTGCTGTCTCTAGAAAGTATGTCACTGTGCACTGAGAACTGACACCTCACTGACTGTTTCCAAGCTATATTTCACATAAATAGAAGTGAAATATTTCCACACAGTAATGATCCATTGCCAACTCTGATGTATAACCACTTCCAGATTAGTTGAAATACACTTGCTTTTTATTTATTTGTAACGAATTCTCTTATTAATAAAGACAGAATGAAAAGAATGCATAGAGATATGCATACATATTTAGTGTAAACTAAGCTAGGTTGTTTCAATTTAAAACTGTATTTGATGTAGACTAATTAGAAATATTGATTAAATTGAAATGAGCTCACTGGAAGGATGATGATAATAGTTTAATAATAACAATTGATTTTGCTTTGATAAATGAACCAAGCTGTGTGCTGAGGGTACTTAGATTGTGACCTATTTATGGCCCGCACTCTCTCTTTTTTGTTTGTTTGGTTATTCAGAGATTTGTCTAGTATATTATTAGAAAGATAAGTATCACTGAAAACACATAATTCACAGCAGGATCTGACATATGGTGGACCATTTAGAAATGCAGGGTTCCCCCTGCCACCCCAGGCCAGACTTTACCAAATTGCATGTAGTGTGTGAGCAGCAGTAAGAGTAATTAAAAATAATGAGGCCTGCTAGGTCTGCTAATTCTATTATCTTTATAGCATCAGGCTTCAAGCAACTCACCAGCAAAACAGCCCAGATGAGAAATCTCTTCAGAGAGCTCAGTGCTTGTTTACACGGCAAAAGGATAATCTTCCAGCCTAGGAAAGAAAAATAAAAGGGAGAGAAAAACAAATAAGTAAAAATTAGTAGATGTGGTTCAGGACAAAGCAAAGGTTACTTGGTTTATGGTTAGCCTTAAACTGATCTGCCTTTTTTTTTTCCCTCTTCCCAAAAGAAAGTCAGGAACAACTAAGAAAGGTGTTGTCTCATGAATTTCTTTATTCCTCTGCAAAGCTGTTTTTTTTATGAAGTAAAATAGCATGGTGCGTATTCTGAATTTCTGTTTATCCTTTTAATTCCCAACATAAAAGCCATAAAATTTTTCAGATACCCTTTGCTATTTTCACCTTCAACAGAAGTCACAACACTAACTGTCAAGGTGCCAAAAGTGGAACTGAAGTGCATGCCTGAGAGAAGACTGTGCCACAGCAGTCCTTTCTCTCACAAAAGCTATTAAACAAAACTGTAATACTGCCACTCTGATGTTCTTTCTGAGCCACATGGGCTACAAATTATCAGTCTGAGACTGCTCAAAAAAAAAAAAAAAAAAAAAAATGCGCTTCAGAAAAGCAGAAAATGAAAATGCCATGTGTCCACAGAAATTCTATCAAACGAGAAACCCCACCACTACTCAGTTAGAATTTTTCATCCAGCTCATGGATGAAGCCACAAATGGCTTTAGGATATCTATTAAAAAAAAAATAGAGGGTTTATTATTTAAAATATTATTAAGTTATTTTTCTTCTGAGATTTTTAAGATCATAACAGGGCCTATGTATTACTCTTGTTATTACTTTAATAGGTAAAAATATAGATATATTTTTGGTGGGTCATAATGGTTCTCTTGGATATGAAAGATACCCTGTTGAGTTTGGTAAGAGGCTGCTTCATTAAAAGCTTAGTCAAAACGGAATAAGTGCATTCTTCTCCTATGCAACACAAGATAAAGGAAGGTAATAGAAACAAAAAGTTTGTGCTTGTTATAAAGTTTTGCGTAAGAAATACAAAAGAGAAAACAACATGTCTATTTAATATGTGAAAATAGAACCTTAGCCTTGAGCCCGATTTTTCACCTGTCTCTTTATGGCCTACAGCAACAGAAATGCCTGAAGAGCGAGGCAAACACTTATTTCAACAGATGATTTTGCTTGACTCTCCTTCTCCATGATTTCCTGCTACTTCAGTGTATATACCCCTCACACTCATATTTCCACCCATTCTATAAAATCGTCAGATTCCATAACATATCTTTTTGGTACATATAGTACATTTGTACTCTCATAGGAAAAACTGCCCTTGTTGCAGAGTCGCCCTGCCCTTCGGTGCCGATTCCTTAGCGTGAGCAACTCAGAAGGAACTAACAGCAAAAACAAACGTCGGAGGCCAACCGCAGAAATTTGCTGCACTGAGAAATAGCTTGTGCTAGGCTATACATATGTTATATATACCATAACTACCCTATTAAATAGATAAGTGTTAAAGCTCAGTACAAATAAAAGCAAGAAACAGCTCTGCCCATCTGAGATGCAGCATCCGCTACTCCCCTTCCTTCTTGCATGCTCTCCATCAGTAGGAGCATTACCTAGCGTGGATGCAGTCATTTTAAAGCATATTCAGATAAGACTCTTCATATGGTTCGCCGTACATCTCTATATACAAACTAACTTTTCCATCTTTTGAGGAAAAAATAGGCTACCCTTAGTTCTCACATCCAGAAACACAGACACCCAGCACTGTGTGTTTCAGGCATCAATCGAGATAACTTTGAACATGGACTTCTAAGAAGAAAGATGCACATCCAAAAGTGGAATCTTCACTGACTTTAACGGAAATTTTGGAAAGACTCTGTAGGCTTAAACCAACTATATTTGATGCAGTGGTGTTTTAGTTTACCACCTCATTTTTAATCCTCAAAGCTTTCTCATATATTATGCTCATAAAGCCTCTAATCACGTGGATTGGATAATACTGTTCCGTGGAAATGGAAAGCATAGGAGAGAAAGTTGCAGATAATTACATGGGTTAGCATTAGTCAGAAGCAAAGGTAGTGCTGGCAGAGAAATGGAAGGAAATAGGAAAATGCTTTGCAGTCCAGTTCTGGAGAGCTGCCCTATGGAATCACAGCAAACGTACTTAGGGAAAAACATATTAAAAACCAAGCAATATGTTCCAAAGAGTCCTGCTTCCTGTTAGGGATGGACTTTCAACCAAGCACTGGAACTCCTAAAGGAAAAATCCAGTAATTTCACTTAAAAAAAAAAAAAAAAAAAAAAAAAGTAGAAAGTATATGTGCTCAGTAGAATATAAAAGAGCAATATACCCTTGCAAATTTGAGAACTGAGACAGCAGAAGGAAGGTATCACATCTTCGCATAAAAAAGAGCATAAGTGAAATATGATTCCAGTGAAACAGATGATAATGCCTCTCACTGGGAATTTTCACAGCACTCATCTGTATAATTGTAACTTTTAATTAAATGAACATTAACACAATGGTGACAAAATGCTTTTGTTAGATGCAAGCAAAGTGACATCTTCCAGCACCCATTGACATGGCTTATTTCTAAAGAAAGCCAAAGAATAATCATTAGAAAATTAATTATAAAACCATCTTAATCCAGCATCATTTATGAGCTGCCATGTCAAGAGCTGTACCCTCTACTTCCAGTTATTGGCTCTCCTCTGAGGCTGACATTATGGGCCCTGCTACTGCAACGTGTGCTATGTCAGGAGACTGATTCAACCAAAAAGTACCCCAGGGAAAGGCTTGGCGCTTGTGCAAGCTCGGTTCACAGGTTCAAGCTCATGGCATGGCCATGCAGGCACTTCTCTGAGCGCGGAGGATGAAGAGATACAAGCTGCTGGCTAGAGAGGGTGGCCCGGTCCCTTTCGCAGCCCTGCATCATTACACCCAAAGGAGGAAGCTCTGTAACGTCACCCGGAGCATCTGCTCTTCTCAGAGGCCAAAATAAGCCAAGCACCGGTGTTAAATGGGCTGGGCTGCACAAGGAGACTTTCCCCCAACATGCACAAGTTGGCTCCACACCACAAAGCACTTCTGCTTCTGTCTCCCATGAGCAGACACCGATACCTAAACCAGTGGACACTGCTGAAGAGAGAGGCAAAAAGAGTATTTTCAGACCGGCAGAATGAGGAAGTGACCAGGCAAGAACCTTTAATGCATTTCTCAGCTGTGACTTGATAAAAGCTTTCATTTCCTTCTTACATCTATTTACTTTCCAGATGAAAATAACAAAACACATTTGACCTCATTCATATATCAGCACTATGGAAAAGGCATTCATAAAACTACAGTGAACAGGTAAAGCAGCTAGGCAAGCTGCCTAGCAAGCAGCTAGGCAAGCAAAAGACTGGACATTTTTCTATTTATCCCTACTACTTATAGGTCCATCATATCAAGAAAAAAAAAAAAAGGAGTCATTTTTCTAAATAGCAACAGGCTCATAAGCTCCTGACATTCGGGCTGTTGCCAATGCCATTTCTCCACTATCAGCTTCTCAAAGGCAGAATTTGTCACTTTGGTATATTAAACTATAAAGTCTCAGCTTTGCAAGTAGGTTGCTATTATAATTGCTTTCTGGCTCCTATAGGTGGAGAGTTTGATTTGCTAGTGCTACATATGCCAAAACTCATCATTTTTCTATGAGTAATTGTATAAATATTCCTCCAGTCCTCCAGTAATAGATAACTAAAAAGTACACAGGCAACTGCAGGTGTCCTGTTGAGGACAGTGACACAGGCCAGCAGCCAGGCTCTTAGTTTTGTCCCAAGCATTGCCCAGCGATGAGTTTAGTGAGGATCCTTTCAGCTGGATCATGCGGACACATTCATACATATTTCAGTCTCATTGCCTAGTGTTTCCTATTTGCTCTAAGGAACCACTAAAATAACTGCTAAAAATGACTTATTGTACCTCAGAGCTACCACTTTAGCCTGTCTTGCACAGGACAGGTAAGTCCATGCCATGGACTGGGTGCAGGGAATCGATTCTGCTGAAAATTACCTGGGGAAGATGTGGAACAGGGACAATGAGGGTCAACAGGAGCAACCTGCTATCAGACTGGCCTAAACTAATCTTGACAAGATACCTTTACTATTTAAAGGGGCTCCTCCTCCAGCTCACAGTTACACAGCTACCCTGCTGCATGGACAGAGCTAAATGCTTTTAGGAGAAAGGAAAGAGATTTCCTTGTCTAAAACTTTATAATGCAACCTGGTGTTCTGCAGACATAATAAAATTATTTGCTAAGCCAGTCCACACATTAGAAAAGCAGCTGCCTAGTGCCTACAAAATTACTGTGCAAATGAAAAGCAGGAATAAAGAGTAGCCAAATGGAAAAACACTTCCTAATCTAGCTAAAGAAAATAATTGACAACATTTTCTTCGCACAGTGGAAGAAAAAGGGTGCAGTCCCAGTGCTAAGATGCAGAAACTGAATTCTGGAGAGTCAATACAGAATTAAATGCTTTAAAGGGTCTTTCAAAGATATCTGTCTGTGAAAGAAAAGGTAAGGTGTTTTACACAGCTTAATGAGAGAGGATACACAAGATGTAAAACTCGGCGTGTTAAATAAGAGCAGGTAACTGGTACTGCACAAACCATGGGCACGTTCACAGAACCCTTCATACTGCGCTCCCCAAGTTCTTCACAAACAGTGTAAAGCTGCACTGAATCAGGGTAAGCTCTCCCAAGTCTCTAATTTATAAACACCCCCCAGTGTCCCTAATTTATAAACGTAATCCATCCCTGAGGTACAGGCATTAAATTATATCATTTTACAAGCAAAGAAACAGGCACAGAGAGATTAATCGATTTGTCTCATTACATGGCAAACAGACCAAAGACCCTCAGGTGTCATTCCTTAGCCAGAGAAATAAATGACAACTCATACTTGACTCTCCTTGTGTTTTTTCATATAGTAAATTCCCAGCAAATTTAAATTATCTTAATTTCAATCTTCTTAATGGGTCTATGGTAATTTATTCCCACAAATGATCTGCCTTAAGTACTCTGATGTACCCGATCAGCTATTACTAGGGGAATTCAATTCTAATTATTATTCACACTTTCTTTTTTTTTCCCCCAAAGCTAGTTTTATACTTTTGCCCATAACAGCTGCGGGACTATGTTAGCCGAAAACAAGTGCCTTTCTTCTTAATCTTGTCATCACATGGCTAATTAAAAACACGTCTCCCTTTTGGAGGCCCAGGCCTTGGAAAAACACAAGTTTTGGCAGACTCAGCTTAGTTGCTAATATATGTTTTTTCATTCTTGCACTCTTGGATTGATAGCTCTGTGCACACAGAAGGAACAAGAGACATAATATTTTCTACAGATACACATGGAGAGAGCTGAGTGTGTAATTTGCACTAGGTTTCTTGCACTGTAGTTTTAAAAGAAAAATACTGTTAATAAAAAAATCTGCACCTGGCTACAGTCAGGATTTTTTTTTTTTTTTTTTTTTTTTAAAATTTTCAGTCATCCTACCATTGCAATAGAAGTCTAATGTCTTTCAGATGAGCACTAAATGTACACAGATTAAAGTAAATACATGCAGAGTCCACATACGGTTCCTTAACTCCACGGTTCTCTCAAATGCTGTAAGAGAAATAACTGAGTTTTAGCCCTGAAGCACCACGAGGCAGCCAAGGAGGGAGTTTTCTCAAGGTGACATTTCAAGTCTGCAGCAGAGGCAGGGATAGCAGCCAATTCCCTCAAACATCGTCTACGGCCCAAGTGCTTGAGGTGTACATTTTGATCCGGTCCTCCCAAAGAATGACAGATATGTTGGAGACTGGGATCTTGGCTTCAGAACCGGACTATCCTCTAACCCAGCTCTCCCCAGCCTCCAGTCAGTCACTGGACAGCTTAAGCTTTTTCACTGCTTAGTTTTATGAGCAGCAAAAAGCCCAAGTCTTGATGTCTTGTGAACACTTGCATTTTTTCCTCTCAATAAGCTGATTTCAGTGACTCCATAGGTGCTAATTTTCCCTCTGCTACACTCAGTAAAGAACTTAATGCACAGAGAGAAAAGGCCTGCATTACCTTTCAATGGTATGAAATGATATTTTCATGTGATATGAAAAAATACAAAATCGCTGTGGTACTAAATATGTTCTTATTCCCCCCCTTTATTTATTTATTTATTTATTAAACAAAAACTAGTCTCTATATCTAGGCAAAGTATCATTTTGGTATTTGTCCTTGGTGGTTATGTGCCTATCATCGCTTTGCAATATGAAACTACTCAACAAGTTATTGGGATTTCCTGTGTCACAAAAAATCATGTCATAGGGTTATGGGTAGCAAAAGAGCTGATTATGCAGCATTACCTATGAAGGTACCTATTGCAAAAGCCAGCTAAAAAGATATAGTGAAATGAAACTTAGAAGTCAATAAGTGAAAATAGTTAATAAATGTTAGTCACAAGGTCATACTTGCCTAACATGGCATGCGCTGTTTCTTTCCTGTCTTCTACTCATAAGCCAGAGAAATTGAAAAAGCCACAGGAGAGGGCGAGGAAAAAAAAAAAAAAAAAAAAGCAATGTACAAGAAAATATAAATTTTAATTTCTATATATAGTTTTTGAGACATTCGTCTTCTGCTTAATGAGATGCCTGTCTGGAAATGTGAATGTTTGATAACCACATCTATTGTGAGGCAGGAAACTGAGACACCATCTTTTCCTATGAGGCGAAAAGGGCAGACTATGTGTTCTATAGGCTCATTTGTAGACCACATAACCCAGAGCTGACTCAATTTCCTTCTACAGTTAACAAATTTAATCAACACCCTGTCACCGCTTGGCATTCTGCAACTTCTGAGATTTAATGAGCTCCACTTAAATGTGCCAACGGACCAGCGTGGATGTGGGAACTGTTCAGGACTTCTGCTGAATAAACAAACAAACAAAATTCCGAACACTTGCTGTTCGGCAGAAACTGAACTGGGGTCTATTTAAGCATCCCTGGATGCTCCCTGGATAAGTAATAAGAAAGCACTAGATTTTGCCAATATTACTGAAACATTGCCACATACATAAATTGAAATAAAAAAATATGCATATTTAATTATTCCTGAAATATAATCTATTTGATATTCTCTAAAGTGAACCTAAACCAAGTTACAGACAAGAATTGATGTTTTTCTCACTAAATCAGAGGCAAACAGGAGGGAAGCCACATGCATCTTAGTGCAAGATCCCGATGGCTTAGCATAGGCATTTTCCCAGACATCTTTTTACACATCAGCACAGCACTCATTCACTTATTTATGAACTCAGCAAGATCTTGAGTACAAGTTTTTGTAACACTGATTCACAGTAGTAATGGATTCTTGATTTATTAGTTCAGAGATGAGACAAACACAAATGCTGAGAAGATTCTGTCTGCCACAAATTATATTTGAGAGATGCCACACCAGCATATTCTACTGTGAAACTTTTAGTACAATAGAGCTGATTATAGCCCTTTCAGTGAGAGCAAAACAAGATATTTCCCTAATATTTACAACATTAGAGAAAATAATCTGAAAAAATAAACTGGAGGAAAAATAGCAAGAAAGTTATTGAAATGGAGATGAGTTAAAGCTTAATAAAATATCCAATTTTCAATCACAAATGGTGACTATACTTTGCTACCTGCTAAACTTTAAGAGATACATAAAAGGTACATAAAATCTATGGAGTTTCCAAGGCTAAACAGAGGAGACCAGCCAAGGGTTTCTGTGCTAGTCCATGATGACAGACACAGTAGGAGCAAGAAATTGCTTAAAGGTATTTCATAATTTTCACGCTTTCGGGAAGAGCTGATTACACTAAGAACAATTGGTTGCTTTGGTTGATATTACTCAGTGCTTGGCCAGCATTGCTGAACTGCCAGCTGACTGAGCAATAGTCATTAAGTATAAATCTAGTTTTGGCCCATGGTTTTAATATTAATTTCTGTTGGACAGTCTTGAGATGTAGAGAGAAGGGCAGTAAGCTCAGGTTGCTTTTGAAAGGTTTTCTTTTCTAGAAGCCTTCATGTAGATGACTCCAAGCACAGTGTTACATTCATTCAGTGCTACAATGAGTACAATCAGTAATTCATGGTTAAAGACACTGAGGGGTAAGTTGTCCATTTCTTTCCTTCTTCACACCAAAGACAGCCAGCAGTTGGTAATGAAAAAGGTTTTGCAACAGGGATCATAGCTCTAGGAGCTACATAACACTCAGCCAGGCAAACCCCGGCGTCCCAAACCCCGGCTCAGCACTCAGCAACCTGACTCGAGGAGAACCATGTGGGTCAGCTACAGACCCATAGCATCTGTGATCACCTCAGTCTCAGAGGGACCTTGCAGATGTACAAGAAAAAAAAATGCACAGAAACTTGTATTTACAGTCTGCCAGAGTTCTTAAATCAAAATAACTGCTAATTCCAGTTACATATGTAATTATTAGATCATGCACATGTATCAAGCTGCCTCTATATATCAAGCCATTTGAACTATCAGTCATGCAAAAGAATGAAAATTCAAGTTCTTTGACAAACATGTAAGAATCTCCTTCAATAAATTCTGAAATCTGTTTGTTTAGATGTAAAACCGTCCTGCACATTTGGCTCCAAGAGGAGCTCTTGCTTACAAGGGCTCTTGCTTATAACAGAAAACAGTTACCACGTTCTTGAATATATTCTAAACCTAGGAGCTTTTCTCGTAAATGTATGCTCACAAAATAATTCTGCTTGATAACAAATTATTTCTGCTGACTCGCTTTAAAACATGCATTCCTTAACACAGAGTCAGGCCAATAAGCAGAGCAACTATTTGACACAGCAGGCCAAATCCTGAGGTTTCTGGATACCAAAATTGATCCTATTCTGAAAACAAAAAGAACCGACAGCTTTATTTTAAAGCGAAGACAACTTCATCATGCAGACTGTTCTCTGCAGACACTAGATAACAGACCCTCCATTTATAACCCACAGTAATTTATGCCTCATCCACACCATAAAGGAAAAAACACCATAAAATTAAGTCCACACCAGGTAGTGCCAAGAGGAGACCATTTTTCTCCTCCCTAGATGTTTATGTTCCTCTGTGTTTCTTAGAGTGTCCACATAACACTGAAATAAATAAGAAAACCCCTAGTGAGATCTTTCATGTTTCTTCATCTCCCAGGGTGAATATTCTTTTGAGAGGGGGAATGCAGCATAAGAGATTGTTTTTATTATTTTATTATTTTCTAAACTGGGGAGCTGATGGATAGCTAGTGGCGGGCACAAGCCATCCCTCAGGAAGCTAGGAGGGAGCACTCGCAATTAGGTAGGCTGGGAAGTCACGTAAGTAGCAGGGACAGGGACCTTGCTCCAGTGTATTTAAATTTCAGAGAGAGCTCTGCTTTCCCTTCTTTCCTACAACAAAGATCTTCTTCTCAGTGCCCTCTACTAAAATGAATACTATAACTACTAATGAATATGGACAATGCTTAGAAGCATCTGCATTTGGGTGTAAAGTTCACTTCAAAAGCAGGTGCCTGCTTTATCCGTGACTTGCAGGGCATTGTTGGTGGTTAATGTCTCCTCTCCTGATGAATACTCAGGATGAGCAGGATTAGAGTCGCTACAGTATGACTTACTATTGAACCATCATGCTCCTAGCTCAGTTTAGGAAATATATATATATAAATATATATTTTTTAAAATGCAGAGACAGAAGAGAAATCCATTAGCATCACTCAGATGCCTTTTTGATATATGGGAGAGTAAAAACAGTTGTGCCCTACCCTAATTCAATTTAGAATAGTAATAGTAAAAAAAAAAAAAAAAAAAATCCAGATAGCTGAGGACATAATATTAAAAGAGAACAGAGAGGTGCAGGAATAAAGAGACTACCACTAGGAAGCTCTGTGCAATTTTCCTTTAAAACCAATTTGTCCAAATAATCCTATATTAGATATTCCCTTGACTGGTAATGTAAACATCTTAAGTTCTAGAAGGAAATATGGAGCCATAAATAAGTATGTGATATTTAACCAATAAGACACACAATTTCTGGACCATTAATGAATGTCTCAGGTGCACTTTAAAGCACAGAGCCAAAGGTCTTGATTGTCTTATCTTTCTCATAAAATGGAAAGCATAAAAAATACAGGGAGAGGGCATCAGGGGAGTCATATGCCTGTGTTTCCAGAGTGGGGGTCATGGTTAAAATACACCTATAGTAAGTTGAAAGCTCTATTTTTAGTCAAAGTCTATTTAATTCCTTGGACATGGAATGTGGTCGTATTTGGGACCTAAATGTTCTTGTTTCATCAATCACTGAATTAATTTATAACTTCTAATTAATGCAATCAGGACCAGGGATTTCAAGGCTTTTTGCTTTCATATATATCAACAGCTCAGGTTGCAGCCTAAATTATCTGAAAGAATATTTTTGGAAACAAAAAGGCTGGGAACTTTTTACAACCCAGGCTGTACAAATGCACAGGACGTGCAAGAAGAAGATACCAGTCTTCAACAGCGGAATTTTCTCAAGTCCAATGAAGCATTTTGATGAAACTCATCAGCACCTTCATTTTTTCCTCAACAGGCAACTCTATCATTGAGTTCTGTAAGTTGATCCTTTCCATTCCGGTCTTACTACAGGGGCCTCCTTCTTTGCCTTTCCACACCAGTTACCCTCAGGGACACCATTCCCTACACATCCCATTAGCTATTCTGGAAAGACAGGCCATCTGCAATGTCTTTACAACAGTTTACAAACTTAAGGTTACAACCATAGACTAAAATAACTTTAAAGTTATCTCTCTGCTGCCAAATCATCACACTGTTCCAACATACACCTCCATTTCAGTGGTGTAAAACAAGTGTGAGGAGGAAAAAAGGGGGTAGCCTGTAGCCATCTTTTATTTGGGTGATACTGTCATTTTATAAATCTGATTTTCCGTATTTTATGAGGCAGGTAAGCTATATTCCCTTTATTTACCACTATATTATGTAGAATAATAATGGCAGACAAATGACTATCAACTTGCCTTTTATTAAAAAAAATTACATTTTGTACTAATATTTTATAGAAAAACTAAAAAAAGTAAAAATAAATCTCTATAGACAAATAGGCCTACAGAGCATCTGAATTCTTACGACACTCTACTGTGCAAAATCCAGATACATTCACATGAACATGGAAGGTAATACATTCCATACACATTACAGGGCAGGTAATTTTGGCAGTAAAGTTTAGTTTCCAATAAACATCTTATTTCTCCTATAAGCAAAATTTATATCATTATGCAAGAAAAATCTGAAAGTAAAAGATGCTCTTATATGCTTGCCTTTAATTTCAGCTACAGCAAATCACCTGAAGGATTTTATCAACAACTTCAAGATCAATAGTGACTGAGATAAGATGGAAGAATTCAGGAAACTTGCTTTTAACCTGTTATTTCTTATAACATCAGTGTTATAGCTACCATTTGTCATCTGTCCCAGATATAGATCAAAGTAATACTTAGGTAATAAACCAAGCAACCACCGTAGGGGCAAAGCCACCGGGGGAAAAGCCAGAAAGCTTAGCCTTACTCTTCAGCTGAACTCTTCAGGTAGCCTGGGAAGAAAGCACTTCAGAAACGAATGGGCCTGAGGGCAGCAAATAACCCTCGTGCTGGTGTCTGTGCAGCTGGAAAACGTTGCAGCACCCAAGTGTATCCTCTGCAGAGGGATGAGGACCAGCTACCGACCAGACTGTGTGCCTTCATTTGTGGGTTTCCTTGAAATACATTGAATCAACAATTCAACATTCACTAGCAACATAAAATAGTACATACAGTAAATTTTAAAAGTACTACGTAAACTGTTAGAACACCACACATTTTCTCCACCTATTAAGTATTTTATAAAATGGAAAGTTATGCATCTTTTTCTAAACGTTAGTTAGGCACTAAAAAGACAAAGTGGTTAACAGCAAAAAAATGATACTGTACTGGATTTTGAAAGTTCCAGTAAAGGAACAGAGCAAGCGCCTGGGGGGATTTCTTGCGCGCCCCATGATGTCACGCAGCAGCTGTACTGGAGGGCAGCTCTGCTGAAAGTCACTGACAACACACGAGGCTCACTGGGGAAAAGGCTCTTCCCAACCTGCTTTCTAATCCTCCTCGCAGCTGACAGACCTGACACCTCGTACAAGGCTGAAAATAAAGTGCAGTTATAAAATAAATGAGCAAGAGTCTCATAAACTCTAGCAGGGTTTTAAGCTGAAGAATTCTGCTGGTAACTAGTCTTTGAGCAAAAGAGTCATAAAACCATTTTTTAAATGCAACTTCTCCAAGAATTAAAGTGTCCTGTTTTCAAATATTTTAGAGATTAGAGTCCTTTTGTTTTACATTCTCATGATAGAAATCATCTGGTAAAAAGCTAAGTCTCAAAATGCTTGAAAGCAGAAAGAGCACACTCATTTTTGTTTTAAAAACCCCAACTCAGTACATTTTGGGATTATTCTAATTAAGGTCAAATTTCTGTATTCTAGGAAATAAAGAAAGAGAAAGGCAGAAAAAGGCCTTGCAATCACTCTTCATGAGACTAAATAATTGCATCTCTTTTAAGAGACAGATGAAAACAACAACAAAGGCAACAGAAGTTTGGGTGAACAAGTGGTCTCGCAAGTAAATGCTGCTGGTCAGTGCTCTGCCATAGAACAGCAGCCGCATAAGCTTCGGAATAAAAGTCTTTCCATCAATTGACTGGAGATAAGAGAGGGCAGAGAAAACAGGGTGCTACTAATGCGCCATAGAATTATGAAAGGTGGAAATGAGAAAGACATTGCAAGTTAACATCCAGTCCTGTAATAGTTGAGCATCGTTCCCCAGAGCACGTTCTCCTCACATTTTTCTCAGTCTGTTTTAAAGGCCTCAACCTACATCACTCCTACCTTTACTCTAGAGATTCAGTTGCACAGTTTAATAAAAGCCCATGTCAGGAAACCTCTCTTGGTATTCAGTCTAAATTTTCCTTTTCCCAGTAACAGTGCACTCTTGCAGGTAACAACCTCTTGTCTTTATGCAAGAGAAATCATTCTTCATTTTTGCTGTTTAACCATCTCACGTGCTTAATAAGAATTATGTTCTTAATTCTGTCAACCGGCCAAGCTTCGAAAACACAGATTCCATAAACCAGCCCTTGGGGTTTTGCTCCTATTTTTCCCTCTCAAGTCCCTGAAATGACATTACATTTTCTAACATTGAAATACCTATAGAGAGGCACAAAAGCAAAAGGATTCCTGGAGTCTATTTCCCCAGAATAATCTTACTTGTTTCTCAAGCAAAAATGAACTTTTTGCTGAAAATACATGCATATTTTTCTGGGTGCTTTTTCGGGATACTAATTTCTCTAGTTTCTGCTGTAAACCTAAAACATATCTAATTTCTGGTTATTTTCTAGTTTATATCACTAATTAAGAATGCAATGGCATTTTCCAAAGATGCCTAAAAAAAAAAGCAGTTGCTGATAAAATTTCTGTTATCAGTTACTCTGAGCTTTCGTACTGTTGCTGATATAATGGGTGTATCTACAGCAATAATGTGCTGTGTTTGTACAATATACCCAGTTAAAACAGTTGTTAGTAGTGTATTAGCTAGGTATGAGCATGAGCAAATCTTGGCAGGACACAAGAACACCCAGCACACAAACACCTAGGGGATGGTTTTTCGGAACTCAGTTGCCAGCCTGAGAGCATTCACTGAGACTCAGGTTTTCCTGCTTTGTATTTTTGTTGTTTTTTTTTTTTTTCCCCCCCCCCCAATACTTATTCAAATATCACCTATCACCATATTTAATTGTCCAACTTCTAAAATTATCTATGCACACATGAAATGGAGTAGAACTTGAGATGCACCATTTTGAAGCAAGAAAAAAATAGGATTTAATTTGTAAGAATTTCTTTCTTCTGCAACCTGGGTAATATCTTTGGAGAAGCAATCTACACCATAATCTTTCATGGATGTTAGTACTTTTAAGCAAGAAAACTTAACATCTGCCAAAACCATGTTCTCCTTTAAAGGAGAAAAAACAACAACTATAATACACAAAGGAATACTAACTGAATAGACAGCCAAAAGAAGTATGAAACCTATTAGGTTGTTTAGGTCTTTTTTCTTATTTGTTACTAAAAATTATGAATTATAGACATTGACAAATAAACTCTTAATTTTCAAGAGCTGTTTACTTCACATGGAAGTTTAAAAAGACAGCTGCTCCTTCGTTAGAGATATCCTGTTTTTGCATTGTTTTCTTCTCATAGATCCAGGCAGAGTCAAAACAGATGAAGTATTAGCAACCCCCAACAGCAATAACTAACTGTATACACGTATTGTTGCTCAGTAACAGCCACACAGAAGAGCAACAGACACACATTTGGAATAAGTCTGAACCAGCTGGAAAGGGAAGGGATCTGTGCTCCACAGACCAGGTGCGTTGCGGGCTGTCCGTGAGCTTTGTCTCTTTTTATGTTGCAAACAGGATACTTAAAAAATCAATATTTTTCAGTATGACCCTTTCCATGACTTCCATGACTACCTTATTTCCCATTGGACCTTTAATATTAAACTGCAGTTACACAGTATGTACAAGATTATGAAAAATAAAGAAAAAAAGATGCAGCACTGCAATTACCTAAATTTTTTTAAATAGAAGACACGGTGAGAGATCTATTGTTTTAATTAAACTTGCCATGAAAACAGAGCTGATTGCACCTAAAAAACTTGCAGAGTCAAAAAGTTCTGCAGTTTTAAACATTTCCCCCCACAAAGAAGAAAAGAGCAGATTGTTTGCATTAAGCAAGTGATGCACTTACAGTGGAAATCTGAAACAACAAGAGCAGAAGACATTAGGAAGACTTCAACTTAGCTGCCACTGCAAGAGAAACAAATTTACAAGTTATGTTGAAGAGGATGGAACAGAAGCATATTTAAGGTCTTCTGCTACATCACTGCCTAAACAGTGCCTATACTTCCTCTCTTATTTCCTCTTTTCTTTCTTCCTTTCTAATTCTACTACCTCATGGGGATAAAAAAACCTATTTTTTGAAATACATTAAGCTAATATTAACATTCTTGATAGATGAAAGTATTATTGCAATAAAGGGTAAGAAGAAAGCACATGAACAGTCTTCCATTCTCTTCCTTACGTACTTCTCTTTCCCTATATGTACTATATATACATACACACACATATATACATACACAGATGTATACACACAAGCATTTAAATAGCAACTTTGTACATTTAATTATCTCAATTTAAAGACCTCCTGAAATCACAAAGCCCAAATTCCTAAGACTGCAGCTACAGTCAATTTGAATAATTTGGTTTGGATGAATTCAAAGTAAATTACTTTAGCCGTTGGTAAAAAAATCACCATAAACAGTCTTAATATATAATCTCCTATTGTGAGAAAAGATGGCATTGGCATTATTTTTAATGGATGGCATTGTTTGCTTACCAGAAGATATGCATGCAATGTGCAGTGAAATCCTGAAAATCACCAGTAGGATTTTTTTTTTTTTTTTAAGGGTTCCCAAAAGCAACTCAGCAGTTTGCTGGGCAGTACTAAAAGCCATCGGCCGTGTTTGCTTCCAGCCTTGCACCACTGAAAGTGTTGCTAATGTTAAAAGCTATTGACCATTGTTTTTCACTTGGAAGACCACAGTTGTAAAGGCTTTCTCCAAACCCCATTACACTTGGCAGAGTTTTTATTCATTTGACACTCCACTACTTTTGAGTTAGGGTTTACATTCATAAAATCTGAGGATTGTTTCAGAAATAATGCCCATGAAATGGCCTGCAACCCTTTAACAACGCAGACATTATTTCCCTGCCATCATTATTCACTAGGCAAGGCAGAACGAAGGGCTGAAAGGAGCAAAGAGCAGAGCAGCAGCAGTATCTACTAATAATTAACGAGTGCAAGCAACACCACTAATCAAGGCCAAAATACAGGGCACTATGAAGGATGGGCACCCAGGTTATCTTGGTTAGCTGCAGCCATTTAAACCAGGAGTAGTACAGCATAGCAGGAGAAAAATGCCCTTTAAATACTAGGAAAGCTGTATTCAAAGCAAGTATGCACAACGTTGTAGGTGCTAGAATAAACTTAAAAAGAAAACTCAAAGTAGTGAAGTATTTGAAGCTAACATCATTCTGTATTGGCATATTCTATCTTCCTTATTACATAACTGATTTCATGTTTCAAACAAATGCAACCTGAGCAAATTACCATTGAAATTTGCATTGTAGATTTTATATTTCTTGACATTTTTTTCTTCCAGCATGCCAAAACAGCATTATTCTTAAAAAACAAGAGATGTCAGTAGGTAGGAAACAAAAGAATTCCCCTAGACCCCCTTGAGGGAACTAAATTTTAGCTTCTAATTATTTTAATATCTTAAGATAATAATGAACTTACACTCACTGAGGTCAGTGTTCTTTTCCATGTAGAATAAAGAAAGTTTTGTTGTCCTAGCAACCAAAACTCCCTGAAAAAAAACCTACCAAAATGTTGCAGAAGTAGTAGAGGAATTAAGTCTTCTCTTTCCCCAATGAACAACTGGGTCCTTGGGTTTAACAAGAGGCTTTGAACTTGCCCTAAACCTTTCAGCTCTAGCACAAAAACAATCTAGTTTCTACAGATCATGCTGACTTCTGTGCATCAACTCACATAAGTGTTTTCTATTAATGAAAGTTTAGGATGGCTGTTTTTGCAGTGCATCTTGCCTACCAAAAAATTCACTGAGGTTACCAGAAAAACAGCTGATAATATTTTGTCCTCACTGAGCTAAAGCTTTTGGCTACCATCAGAACATCCATACTTCACAGTAGACCTGAGTTATGGAGTCCAGTTTCCAGAAGTAGAGTTACTGTCCCCAGTGTCAGTCCTCCTAATTGGCAAACTCTTGCTGATACATTGCAAGCATTTTTATTAAACAGAGAACAGTGGGATATTTTCTTATTCTGGAATACGCTTTAAAGACATTCAGCTGACCGAACTAAAATAAAATATATTGCAGCCTTGGTTTCAGCCACATGCTATTATTTATTTTGTATAGCTGCAAAGATAATCTAAGTTGTAAGCATCTGAAGTCTTCACCCCACAACATTTCTCAGCCAGAAGCAGCAGGCAGGGAACAATTTGTCATTTTCATGGTTGCCCTCGAGCTGCTTTTGGAAGTCATACTACATTCTCCACATCTGGCTGAAATCAATAATTGCTTGCAGTTACTCTGTGCAATGTTCCTGACAGTTAAAACATCATGAAGAAAACACATATGGGGAGAGAAAACAAAAAGGAAAAAAAAAGAAAAGCCAAGAGAGAGATACTAGTGAAAATAAATAGTTTAGCAAAGGCAGAACTGCCTGCCCCAAATGTACCAGACTGGCCTACTAGCAACAGGAAGTTTGAGGTGTCAGGAGCTGTCTTACAATTAAATATTTACAATGATAAATGAGGTATCATGCTAGACACTTAGCATTCAGAGAGAAAATGGCAAAGAAAACCACTTTTACCCATTTGTGGTTATTTCAAAGAAGGTCAGATTCATCTTTAGTGTAACCCAAAACTCATTTCTGATGTAATTCATTATCCATTGACAAAGAGGTTGCAGAATGAATGTGACCCATTTCCTTTAGAATCCCTCAAACTCCTTTAGTTTTTGGAATATGACAGAAGGACCTCCCAAACTGCACAAAATGCAAGCGCTACTGCTGTTTCATCAATTAAGGATCTATTGTAAAATTAAGGATCTATTGTTATTAAAGTGCATATTTCTGAGTAAACAGCCTTAGCACTGCAAACATTTGTGTATCTACTTTTTCACATGGACTTGCCAGATGAAAAATTATTTGATCCCCATTTTTAACAATATCAATATCAGTGCACAATCAGCTATAATTGTAGCACTTAACATATTACACCTTAAAGCTCCATGGCTAAGGGGCCTTGGAGAACACGTTTCCCAGCTTGTGCTCTGGTTTCTAACAAATACAGAACTGGATGATTTTACCAACGGTGCCAATGCACTAGAAGGAAAGCAGTGCAAGTGTCCTGAGCAGAAAAGCAGAGCAAGCCCAAACTCCCAGAGAAGTGAGGTGTAAGCAGAGCACGGGATCAGGAGCACTGGTTCACTTCATCTAGATAGACCTCAGGTCTATCTTTACTTCAAAACTCTCTCAGATAACCACGTTGGTTTAAAGAGTAAAAATAGCTAATGTAGTATTGACAATAGATGTGAATGATGGGGACAGAGCTATGCGAAAGAAAAAAAGTCATTATTTTCGTATCTACTTACTGTTATTCTTAAGCCAGTCTGCCTGACCCACCCAGCAGGCAGAAGTTTTACTAGAAGTTTTACTAGACCAACCAGGCATTTGTCTCAAAATCTGAGATAAAGCAACTCCCACTCTGTCATCCTCATAATCAGATAGTCCCTTCCACAACCAGTTACTTTTCACATGAGACAGCAACCTCAACTTCTGCAAGCAGCCTCCCATACAACCTACTGCTGCTTCTCCTCTCCTGCAACTGGGCTATTTTCCATCATTCTTTCACATCCCAGGTTGCTTCTGTGTAAATCAACCAAAATTACATTCAGCTACCAGGCCCCAGTTATTAACATGTTTTGTCACAGGACTATGCTGATATTATAGTGGAAAAAAAAGCTTTGTTTTCAGTTCATGGTTACTGCTTAGCATAATACATCACTATGTTGTACAATACTGTGTCCAATGACAAAAGAACCAGAAAAATCCTTTGTTTTGTTATGTTTGATCTTCCACTCAAACTGAATTTAATTTAAAAGTATAATAAGCCAACAGAAAATATTTTTGCTAATTGAGATGTACCATCTGCTGCAGTAATCAGCAAAACACATCTCAACTCATTTGGATGTTTGATGCACTGTTTTTGTACAACCGACAACAGGAAATATGGTCATGATTAGAATACAAAGTAATTCCTGTCTTAGCAATATTTGTTTTACACATGTGCTCAATGCAGCTGCTTCTGGTTAAACTAGCTTTGCCTTCCTTTATCCTACCCTCCAAATTTTATTTATTTATACAAATATTATATTATCAGCTAATCGAAAAAGTCAATTTAAGAGGATGCAATATAGAAAATTATCTGAAAGAATCTATTTTCTGATCAATTTTCATACATAGCTCTTGAATCTCACAGAAATCTCCATTATAAATGACTTTTCTATTCCTCCTCTTTTATATCCCAAATGATTCCTCTTAGTAAATAAACTTAACTTGGTAGTTGAAATAGGGCTTACATACTGAACCAAATGCTATTCAGAGCTGTGAATTTGAGGTCCACATTAATCGACTTTCAAGTTAACTTTGCAATATTGATCAAGCCTTGCCACTATTTTGACCCACGTAGACCACAGGCCCTCTTCCCAAAAGATACTCTGCTAAGTGCAGTAATTGCAAAGGAAGCAGGTTTCATGAGAAGGACTCCACCTGATGTAGTCAGGGCTTCTCTAACACAGCATCATTTTCAGAGCTGAGGCAGAAAAAATAATACTAAGGAGAACACATTAAAGCTGATGTGCACAAGTAAGTCTTCCCCTGTAGGGAGACAAATTTCAATCAATGGCACTGTCTTAACTTTCTTGTGTACGACTTACACGACAATGTCCAAACTCAGAGAAATGCAATTTTCTCCTCTTTGCTGCCCGTATGAACTGTCTATGAAAAAAGTCATTCCTTCCTTTAAAACAATTTGAGATTGCTGATAATCCAAAATAGGCATTTTTGGTTTTGCAAGACAGTCAGAGACCTTGAGGTTCTTAAGAACTACTTTTTCTGCGAAGTACACATCGTAACTTAATTGAATCATTGATTTATTTGAATTAGTTTCAGGATGAAGTTCTTATTTTAAATACATTTTTTATGTGATATTATTCCAGATTTACACTGAAAAAGCTTTTGAAATATCCAGAAGGTTTGGGTTTGTACAGTTAGTTTCTTGTCATGAAAGAAAGACTGAAAGTTGGCCTTTGAATGATGGAAAAGGGATGGTTATTATAAAACTCAGAACAGTTCTTCAAAAATCATAAAAGATACGTACCAACCAAATTTATATTTAACTACTTCTATGCCAGAGGAGAATTGAGAGCAAGACCAATAAATAAATAAATAAATAACACTATGCGAAACTTTTCTTTTTCCTTTCTGTAGGATCTACGTGAATTAAATAGGGCTTCAGAGCCCTGGTCTCTTAAGTTCTCATTTCCCTTCTTTTCTGACATTAAATAATGCTTCCCTCACACACCAGGACCAGATCCTAGTTTGAAACTCTTTGGAAACATGGAAATCTAACAAACAATATTCTCAGAACCTAAGCTACAGGAGCTTAAATGTTGGATGTTGTTAAGCTTGACACAAACATCACTTCTTCCTTTTTTTCCTTCTTAGCTTTTATGCACAAGGGGCTAACGAGCAGGCTACAAATCTGCTACATCTGCAACACACTGAGCTCTCAGCTGTCTGCCCCAAGCAACCTGTAACCCCCCGATTTCCAAATCCAGTGTTGGTGAGGTCACTGAAGTGAAATGCAAGGCTTGCTTTCAACATTTTAGTGTCCCAACTTGGGGCTCCTGGTGAGAAGACAGAGTGTTTTGTTATTTGGAAAGCTGCTAGCTGTGATTTATAGCCTTATATTAGCCTCCTTATAGCAAGATATTAGGCAATCATAGTCTGTCATGGGCAATCTGAGATGGGGAAACATGCAGCATTCATCTTCCCTTGCTTGCTAGGACACTTCTTTTCATCTATTGTTTTTTTTCCTCTGGGATATCATTTCCTTGTAATCAATTTAAATTGAAAATTTTAATGGCCTTCCGGGTTTTACAATCTCTTTTCACCTCATTTGTGAGAGGTTCCCATCCCCCAGAAACTAATACCTCAAAAGGGTTTAGTTTTCCACATTTTTACCACAAAAAAAGAATGTAGATATCATCACTTCAAATCTCACTGGTGATTAGCAAAAGGTTTTAATTACAAATTAGCCAAGCCTAAAAGAGCAAATTTATACATTTCCACATTTAAGCAATACGAAATGTTTTGTTTCCTGGAGAGACTTAAGATAATATCAAAAGTGATAAGGGTTTTTTTTGTTAGAAAATGTTTAAGAAGTATTAAGTAAAAAGAGATTTTTGAAATCAAGTATAAAGGTTTCTATGAACATACCATCAGAAGAGATGACTCTTCACAAGAGCTCAAGACACTAAAAAAGCAGCTCTTATTTCTAAGGAGATTATTAACAACAAGTGCTTTATCTTTCTTTAAAAAGGGGAGGGGGGGGGGAGCCAGTGTCAGTTAACAAAGGACCACAAATAGTATCACCTGAGCTTGTTTTGATTCACTCAGCAGAAGCAAATGGCCTTACAAAGGGTACATATGAAGATGTTCTTTCACCATAATTTAAAACTTCTACATTGAAAAGAATAAATAGCTAAGAAATTCAGGTGAAAATATAAAGTATGAACAAGATCAATGTATGCATACAGCCCAAAAATATCATTTTATCCAAGGACCAAGTAGCAGAGATTGAAGGAAAGAGCACAGCACACATGCACTCTACACCTGCATGTCTGAATGCTGTGTTCTTTACTGTCTTATATAGCATTTTAAGGATTCTCTGGACAAATTTATGTGGTAGCACTATCATCATCTGCACAAAAATAATTACCTCTGCCTTCCTTCCACAGCAACCCCCCCCCCCCCCCCAAAAATTTTTTTTGAGAAACTTGTTGGGGAAAAAATAAAAAATAAACAACTTACCACTGAAAATAACATTTTTTTTTTAATCAGCAGCCAGCCTGCAAGATTGCTGTCATCTGTGTCTATCAAAGGAAATGTTTTCCCTTATTCTAAGCTAACAGCTTCATGCAAAATACACAGAATGAAAACAGATACTGACATTTCAAATCACTACGCCACAAAGCACCTGCATGCCCTGGGCAGAGACTGCTGCAGGTCATTTTAAATGATAAACCAAAAGGTCATACAGGATATAATAACTGGTCTTTACAATTGCCTTTCTCGAAGATGGATAACCTGAGGACACACACAGAGCTGTTAAACTACAGCAGTGATGACACAGCAGTAAAAACTCGATGGACAAGTAATGTTGGAATACAGAAGGTGGTTGTGACTGTCTTTTTGTTTTGTTTGCTTTTTTTTAAGGGGGAATAGAGAGTATGGTTTTGCTGTATGTGGGCGGTTGGACATAAGCTTCTGATTTTTTGTTTCAATTTCATTGAAAAAAAAATTCCTCGCTGCCTCTATAGGGTAAAAACAAAATCTTTTACTGAACAAGAAAAATCTATATTGAAAGGAATCTATATTGAAGAAATCTTTTTATGCTAGTAATGTACCTGAAATACTCAGGCACCACGAGCAAGAATGTCCACCATGCTGTCTTCACACCAGCCGTGGTCGGTAGAAGACCACACAATCTGACTGGAGTCCAATAGCTGCCGAACAGGAGAAACACAATAGACACTCTCAGCAAAACACAGTTGGACAAGTCTGTCTGGGCACTTTAGGAAGTCTTCACATACACATCAATATTTAAAGCTTTTTCTTCTTTCATGCGAATCAGCAGGAAACTCTGTTTTAACCAGAGCATAGACAGTCTGAGAAAGAGGCAATTAGAATCTGTCGTCCACATCCTATCACTTTCACTTCAGGGATTTCTTTTTCCCCTCACTCTCCGCAAAACTGAAGACAGTACAAGTTGGCTGCCTTTAGGATTTAATGTTGTAGAGAGCAAAAAAGCAGCCTGATGGTTTGTCAGTATTATGGCTAATTACAAATCACAGTTTAGGGCAAGGATGGAGGATAAAGTGATATCACTGCATGTTGGGACAGTTTCAGACATACATAAACACACACACAAGCACACACAGTCATCTGAGTATCCCAGCTGAACCAAAACCCTCAGAAATTCGATCCCTGTCGCTACCATTGTGGCTGCATTAGGCTGCCTAAGCAACGTGGGAGACTTTGTATGGATAATTTGTTTAGCAACGGGTGCAGGGGTTCTATAACAAAACTCAGAAGATAAACAGCAAAAGCAGGAGCCCCAGCACAGTGAGCCAGCCATGATGCAAGCCCTTGCAAAGCGTATGGAGAACATAGCTGTCTGCCGAGGAATTAACCTGGAATTTACAGCTGAAGCCAAAGGACAGCCAGTTTAAATTACAACCGAACGTGGATGCAATAGGCAGGCTCTGCTTCCACTGCCCCAGCCCTCACTGCTGCTGACAGGGTGCTGTGCCTGAAGTGATATATAAAGGTGCTCCTGCAAGGGCACCCTTGCTGAAGCAGAGTCTAAGACAGGAATTAGCTTGTGCCTCACCAAGCAGCAGGCAAGAAAGCTCAAGACATAAGATATTTCCCTGCTTGCTGTCCCATGCGCAGCAGAACGGGCCAAAATCCTCTAACAAACAGGACCACTGAAAAGCATCAAGTCCTGAGCTCTTTGAACCTCTCCAACTTGGCACACTTTCAGCCAATCAATGGTAAATTTCCGAAGGATTTTTAATTAACATTTGCAGTCTTCTTCATCTCAATTCTTTCATACTAATACAATAACCGCAGTGCCCGAGAAAAAAAATATATAGGTTATTGATCCTACGGCTTCACGACATAACTGATTATTAACAGGAGCCAGGAAGAAATAGTATCCTTTGGTACAGTGCAGTATAATTAGTAGTATTAATCAAGTCCACATACTTTCTTCTTTGCTATTATTACTATTTAGAGCTCCAACAGGGCAATGAAGACTGTACCTCTGTTCATAAGAACAACTTACTGTTTCTAAGAACAACCACATATAATACGGAAAAATACAGCCACCAATTACCAAAAATTGTAGATTCAGTTATTGCTTTTCTTTTTCCCCTCTCCCTTCGCCCCCAATAGTTTTCCCATTAGTTATCTTTAAAAGACAGCAAACTGGCAGCATTGGAAATGGCAGTGATAAAAAGCAAAGCATACTGGTAGCCACCAGCTTTTCTACAGATGAGTGTATCTTGCTACGAGACAGGAAGCCTACAGCTGAGGCCACACAGCAGCTCACATTGTCATTAGCCTTTGGTATCCTGAAGCACAAATACGAATTGGAAAGGCTGTATCCAGTTCTAAATACAAAGGAAGAGAATTTACTGTGGGTTAAGTAAAGCTAAATATTCAGTTGGTATTCCTCAGGAACTTCTGCACTGAAACAAAAATAGGCAGAAATCGTAGTGCTAATTTCCAGCTCAGCCTTGTTCCCAAAACTTCAAAGAAGACTCTTCCCCTTGATGCTCTCCTAGCAGCTCCCCTCAAACACTGGGATATCCTGTATATCCTGGTGATTTGTCACTACTCTATCTGCAAATAGACAGCTTTTGTTAAGCCCTTATTGCATATGAGCTAGAAAATTTTCTAAATAACCCTTCTAGACTTTAAAGTGCATGGGATGCTACACATGACAAAGAGAATCTAAGGATTAATCAACAGGCTTCATACTCTTAAGTGGAGGGCTTCATCCAGCCGGCATTGTCCACTTTTATTCTAAGTATTCCCATCAGTGCATTACTGCCACTTACTCTTAATGTACTCTCCAGCTTTTGTTGTGCAAGCAGAAAGGGGACAAAGACAGACGAGGATGATCTTTCAGAGCATTCTGCTTTCTAGTTTCCTACACAAAGGAGTCTACACACATAAAGCACAGTGTAATAATGGCATGGCTATATGACTAGCCAAAAAACATTACAATAAGTAACTCAGATTTTCCCTATTCTTTTCTGTGTACTTTTCTTTCTCACATGTTCATGCATCCATTAGAAATTAGTAAATTCCACTTAGTAAAAATTGAGAAGTTTTCCTTCATACACATGACCTCAGTGTAATCTCATTTAAATTAGAAGACCCAAAACCAGACAAGAAACTAAGGTTTGAACACTTTTAGGGTTGAGCTTTTACAATTGCATATCATTCAGATCACAACTTAACTTTGATATCCCCATCAGATGCAGGGGGTCAAAGGAGGATCACCATGAAATACCTCCAATTTGATATAGATCTTACTAGAACCGCATGGTTGCCTCAGTTACTAGTTGGCTTGATACCTTCGGAAGAGACTTGGCAATATCATTTCCACTTTACTAAGTTTTTAAGGGCTTCCTATTATTCTAGTGATCAATAAAATTTAGTTCATGTAGTTACGTTTATGAAACCATCTGAGATGCTATATTACAGGAGACCAGTTTTTCATACAAACTGCAGGATGGATTCCTCCCAAAACTTCTCTGTACTGCCCGTATGCAGAATGAGCAGTTGAATAAATATCTGGACAGTTCAGACATTATTGTAACTGGCTTTGCCACAAAAGCTATTCTGAAAAATTAGAAAATGTCTTCTTGTGGGTCTATCAGCGAGCCTATCATCCTGAAAACAGGAATCTTCTCAGAGATATTATCCCTTCTTTCCAAAGAAGAAAGCAGATCCTTTGGAGTGATCCATGACGATTAAAGGCAATAGTGTCAGCAAGCATGGCCCAGGGGATTGACTCGGGGGGGAGGGGGCGGGGGGCATGGTAATACGCATAAATACACATACACACACATGTATATTTGTGTGTGTGTGTATGTATATATACATAAATATATATGCACATATATGTATACTATCCAAAAGAAGAAAGCTAGCATGTCAGGTAAATCAAAGTATAGCATAACTAACTCTCATTGCATTATGAGATTTCTGCTATATGATGGTGGGATGTCATTACATTAGCATTTGTTTTTGGGAACATGATATGTAACAAGCCCCCTTTTCTCTTCCTCTTGGGAACATGCTCAGTAGGAAAGCCCTATAAGTGAGGCATGCTTTATCTAGCTTGTCAAGCTAATTTTTTAACCAAATTCCTGACCTGAGGAGGATATATACGGAAAGTTCTCTGGCGTACCAGTGCTTGAGTATTGAACATAAAATTTGGCATGCTTATGGCGTTGTTACACTTTCCTATGACCATTTCCAGATGCTTCATTTCTCCTTTTTCAGTGTACATGGGAATAATTGTCTCTCCAGCACGTAAGCGGTGGCACAGCACTGCTGTAACTAAACATGCTGCCACTCAGCAGCCAGCGGATCAGCACTTCGCCACGGCACCGTACGCCCAGGGACGACGCTCGCCCGCATTTCCCCAGTGGCACCTAACGCCTCCCTATCGGCTGCTGGCCAGCCGGCAGCGCGCCGGGAAGAAAGCCTGTTTCAGGATGTACTAGCAGTGCACAGGATCACAGTGGCAGTGGACTGCTGTGGGAAGGATGTGCACACAAATCTATAGAGCGTGTAGAAACGCTTACAGACATGAGTGACATACAGCAAACTGTACATGGGAGAAACCTAACAAGCTACGTAAACAGAGATTATACACACTAATTGGTACTGCACCAGTGAAGCCCATCCCTAGTGGTGTTGCATCCTTGGAAAATAGTAAACCTTGCTTCTTCCTCTTACTTCCAGCACTTCTTCCTCTTACTCGTGACCATTTTCACACATAACAAAAATAAATGAATACAAATGGATTGCTCTACGGAAGTTTTTCGTACCTGTCTACTACAGTCTAAACAAGTGGGACATGTGAAATCAGAGGAAAGACTCTAGTCCTAAACTCCCACTTTTGAGACTCCTACAAAAGTCTGGATTTTGCTGTGCAGGCAGGACTTGCAGATACAAATTAGCTGAGATGTAAAATCTCAGTATGGCTTTGAAGCTCCCTTTGATTTCACTCCACTCACGGTATCATTTCATTTACATGATCCAGAATATCAGGCCACACAGGGCAAGAGGAAAGGCTCAACTTTGGTTACTCTGTTCTCCATCTCCTTGCAGGCAGAGCCCATTTGCCACAAAATTATTTATGTTCCTTAGATACAATTAATCTAGCTGCTAATTAAGCCCTTTTGCAACCTTATTCTGAACTAATTAAGGTTTTTTGAACCTGCCCATACATCCGTTGCCTTATCTCTAACTGAAGAGATCATCTTTTCTTCTTCTGGCCATGTGCCCAACTGTTCATCCCCCATAAATAGATGCTTAAAATAGAGACTGGAAGCCGCCTTCTTATATATATATATACTCAGAGCAGTCTTGAGGCTAATATCACCACAAAAATCTATGCATAAATTACTATCATCTTCATTATGAAAAGAGATGAAAACTTTCAAATGAGATATATCAGCAGATTGTCACTGCAGAGCCTTCACAACTTGAGCTATTTTCCAAAGCCAAGTGTCCTACATCCACTGACAAATTCTCCCTCTGGGTCTTGCTCTTACTCTTAGATGCTGCACAGGGTGTAGCAAACCTCTAAAATTAGAATGAGGTACAGCTCTCTTGCGGTTTATGCTGAATGTAGTCAAGCTTTCAGCAAAGATACATTCACTTACCACCTACAGACCTTCAGCCCAAGTCTAAACTGCTGTTTTCTCAAACTAAAGTGCCCCAAAAGTTTCACAAAACAGAGCAGAAGCAAGGCCGTGAAGCAGTAGTGAAAGGAGAGTTAGAAGTGATTTAAATGCTACTAGTATCTCAGGAAAAAAATTCCTATTTCATAAAGTTATGATCAAGTTAAAAATTCTATGATGAGACATTTTTTCAAGTTCTTTCATATATGAGGTACCTCCCATAACGGTTAACAAGTACCTGTAACACACTGGGTGAAAACCCCACTGCAGGAAGGCTGATTCACAAACAGGGACGTGGGCTCTGTAACTTCAGAGCTACTAGGAAAGCCCATACATGTGTGGGAGATGAAACAGGCAGAGATTAAATAGCCTTAAGACACACGACATCCCTCACGCACATCACACTAACCATATATCCCTGCATATCTCGTATGAGGTCTGTACCTGTGACCAGCAAGGTTTCCTGAGGTTCTCCCAGCATTAGTGGACCTTTCGTATGTTCAGCATAATCCTCTCCTGCAAATCCACGTGGTGAGTACCAGCTATAGTTCATGGCAAACCCAGCTCATAAGCCTGCTCTCACTTGTAGCAATTCAGTACAGTCTATTTCATAACTTCATAACTGCTGCAAGACAAACAGTAAGGGTGTTTATGTCACAAGCTTTGTCATCTGCATCTTACCCTACTTACATACTTTCATTTCCTTTTGTAAAAAGCAACAGAAACTGAACAAAACAGCAAACAAGAAAATGATCCAGTAGATAAATTAACCACAGACACTAGCAATACAATACATATTGGTTTCCCAAAACAGTTGGAATGCCTGAAGGCTTTGTCATGGAGCAGCAGAAATGATACACCATAATTGTTGTTTCTGATCTCCAGATCTCATTATTGGCACTAAAAGTATCACCGTATTTTACAAAACTGAATTAGCAAGCTATTCTTGCTGGGAGCAGCAAAGTGCTAAGAGCTTCTTGTTATGATATTCACTGCACTAAATGCCTCGGGTTGATAGACAATAACTAGCTACATTGTTGGTAAATGCTGGCCACTGCCCACTCTGGCATAATATCGATTATGAATTTGCCTAAAAGAATGCTTAGCAAAAAGATAGGATTTTAGTAAAATACATGTATTATGCATGTGATTCAACGTTTCCATTAATCTAAAGTATCAGTAGTAGTAGTCCTCCAGCAAACACTAGTATCTCAGCTAAAATATTAAGAAAAACAGTTTAAAATTACTGACAAAACAAAAGCTAAGCTGACAGTTTATTGAGATATGAAGAGCTGTATTTCTTGGTAAGTATTCCTGCTCAGCCAAAACTTCATAACTGTTAAACTATGATTCCTGTGCTCAAAAAAGCTCATATTATATCTGTGCAACCTAATCAAAGAGACACAAAATTACTGTCCTTTTAGGTACAGGAAAAAAAAAAAAAAGTTGCCTTACACATTTGAGGTAAGTTTTCAGTGCAAAAACAGAGCACTATTCAATTTCTCAGTAAAACCAACTCAATTGACATAATCTCTGGACAGCACAGAGGTTGGATAGGGCCAGCTATACAAAAATATTAACATCCTGCAACAGCTTTCATTTATACCATTTCAACTCATTTCAACGCACACTGCACTTATTAATAGGCAACTTCATTCACAAGAACAAATAAAATGTGACTGAATTTGCCTGAAACACCCTCCTTTCCAAAACTTCAACTTAGTAATTCAAATAAAACATGAACCTACAATAATTCAAACCAATTTAGAACAATAAAAACAAAAAAGTTCAAAAAGGAAAGAGGTGGGAAGGGAGAAAAGGATGGTGGAAAGGGTGCTGAAGAGAAGAGAAACCCTAATACCTTGTGGAGCACTGCACGGAGAGGACCGTGTTTTTGTGCTTGTTTTCACCTCACTTCCTCACTTTTTTCCAGCACGGATGACCCTAGCCATGGACTTCTGGGTCTTGGACATGAATAGGACACAGCGTCCACAGCAGGCACATCCATGTTCACCGGGAAGGAAGACTCTTCCCGCTACCTATCAGTAACACTGCTGACCTCTGTTTCTCTTTACCTGTCAGTTGGACTTGATTTATTTATTTTTAACGTGAGGGAGAGAGGTTAGAGGCACTGAAATCTTTTCAATGAAAACAAGCCTGTGATTAAAAGAAACCTGTAAGCACCAGGCTGCACATCCCATTTGTCACTTTTTCCTTCTGTTTAAAGATCTCAGGTTCACGTTCAAAGTGACTCCCATAGTATAGAAGTAATTTTGTTCTGCTGAATGTCCACAGAGAAACAGCAGCTTTAGCTAGTGTTATTAAAGTTCTGTCCTTCAATAAAAGAGCCCCAGATGGGTGAACAGAGGATCAGTAACTAAACAGTTTGTTCAGAATCCTTTTCATTTTACCGCATTTTTAAATGAACAATTTTTAAAGGACTATTTTTGCAATTAATATCAAGTACAAAGCAATTTTATCTTTGTCTATATCCCTTGTCCATTCTGCGTTTCAGACTTCTTTATTCTTGTACTCTCCCCTATCCCATAACATTCCTAAAATATTCTATGCTATAAAGGGCACTATAGACCCAAAGAGAATTTCCTGCCAACCTTATGTCACAACCACCTGTAGCATTTGCCATCGTTGGTTAATATTCTGACTATTTAATAAGTCTGAGTAGTTTTCCACACAGCACACGCTTATCCATCCACCTGCCTTAATTTATACAACTGCTGTTAGCATCTGCAATTTCATCAGCTGGGAATCAAGACACAAGCTTTCAATATGAGTGCTACAGGGCATATGCTGATCATGGGCTGGTGTCAAGAAGGAACATATCCTCCATCGTATGCTATTATATAATTACAGGTAAATGTATTATGGGGATTTATGTCTTCATTTGAAGCGTCTGGTATAAATCAACATTGTGGCCAGGATACAAGATTAGATGGGTCATTGGGTCTTTCCTGATACAGCAAATAATTTGCTCTGTATCAAGTGAAACACTTTTTTTCTTTCCCAGTTCCAGTAACTCCATTCAACAGCTTCAATTTCCCTTCAATTGCTTTCTTACAGCCTCCTCAGTGTGTCAATCACAAAGCAGAAGCTAATCATCCAAAAATGTCTTTTCCACTTCCACAAACATCTACTAAATAGGATTCAGGCAAAGAGATTAAAAGGCTGAACTCAGCAATTTGTTCTGACTCTCAGTCTCACTCCAGTCACTGAAGGGGTAATTCCTTTTGCTTCAAATGTAAAATAAATAAATAAATAAATACTTAGACCTCCTTGCTTTAAGTAAGCAAGTTTTTAATCTATCACATACATTCCTGTAATGTAGGTTTGATGTTAATGGGTTGTAAAGTGGGTAATAATTTTCTAACTGACCTCTTCAATAAGATTAGATCATATTATTGACCATGCTGTTTGTTTTATAACCACAATCATATTGTGGAAGAACATCTCTTGCAAGTAGCACATTTGTAAGTGCCCATTAAGGCAAAGGATGACAGGTCTGCATGTTTGACGCTTTTAAAGTATTTTTTACCTTGCTAGTGGTGTTCCCATCAGCACCCTAGCACTGCCCATTTGTACGTTTCTGGGCTCCCACAGTGTTACTTTTTTTCTTTTTCCCTCCTCTCTTAAGAGATACTGTGCTATGAATGCACTAAAGTCCTAAACAAGTAAGCATGCTCAAGTCTGAAAACAACCACCAAATCCACCAAGCATTCCCACATTTTTGAAGGATTTTTTGGCCACATTTCTGCCACATTTCTTCTAAGAAGGAAACGTGGACATTGTCTCATTGTGACATTTACAGGAAATTTCTGATTAATCAAACATTTATAAGAAAATGCTCATTCACATATTCCTTTCAGCACCCACTACAACTTGTCTACATCAACAAGTAGCAAAATTACAGTGATCAGTTTTCTTTAAACATCACTTATGATTCATCTGCCAATGGATTCAATGGTTGTGCTTAGCTGAGATTTTTGAGTCCTTACACCTCCTAAACAGGAACAACAGGAATAAGCTTGTGGTGAGGCATTGCACCGAGACTGAGATCGACCTGATAAGTGCCCCAGAGGCCAGGCCAGCTGAACAGCACCCCAGATGCCAAGTCTACCAGACTGCTTATTCCCATCGCTTTACCACGGCTCACTCTTCCTTCTGTGGTGTCATTGCAATTTTTTGGGGGGACAGACGGCGACAATAGAAATTATCTGGTACAAAATACAAAAGTGAAAAACAGCAGCAGAGATGAGCAGAAAAACCTCGGCTTAGAACAGGAACTGGTATTCCTGCTAGAGGAAACAGACCATCAATTTTTGCCACCAAGCTCTCTGGTATGGCTTTGGCAAAAAACATTCTTTTCCTTATTCTTCAACTGCTCCTCTTTAAAATGAGGATAATATTTTCCCTCACTGTCCTCTCTTGTTATTTAATTCATTAACTTTTAAGGTTTTTCAAGGAAAGATTTATGTTCATGTCTTGTTCAACATAGTAGGGCACCAAAATTAACTGTAGGCATTAAAAATGGAAACATATTCCCATAAACATTTCTTTTTCATGGCAGGAAAATCCCAACTAAAACAGCTGTGGCGTTTATGACTGTCAAGCAAAGGAAAGAAACATCCCCTATCTTCCATTTTCATTTTATTACACTTCACTGAGTCTCCAAATTGTGGTTCAGAGTTGCAATTCACATGATAAGGCACTGAAAAGTAAAGGCAAATGCCAGGAGTAGAGGTAGCGGTGTCAACTTCACATTATTCTTTTCTAGCAGTTATTTCTAGTAATGAACTAGAATGAATGAACTAGAAAGTGTTTTCCTGCAATTCAATGAATATAAATATCCAGATATTGTCTCCCTCCCTAACACACCTTTTTTTCCTGACAATCATTTCTACAGTAGTAGGTTCACTATGAAGTGACTAACAGATGATTTCTTTTTTTTTTTATTCCAAAGTCTTCTTTCCATACAAAAACTTTCCTACCAAAGCCAGAGTAACTTTTTTTCTTTTTTTTTCTATACAAAATGAGATTCTGCATGTTGCTAGATGTGTTACTAAATCCCTACCAAATTCTAATGCAGAGTAATTTGAGTAGTGTTTACTCAACAGTAACTCATTGATTAGTTTGCGCTCTTACAGGCCTAAAGTATCAAAGATAATATACATAGACAATATATGTATAGACAATATTCTTTTTCAGTATGTACACAGATGTTACTCAGCTCTCAGTTAGGAAACATTAGTTAGGAGCTAACTGAAAAATTGGGATTCAGCACCTCAACTACGTTTATGGTTGTCAGTTTGTTTACATTAGGTCAAAACTGTTTTGTTTAAAAGGAAATACAAACACAATATACATATTGAATAAGTTAATACTATGAACTTAGAGCACTCCCTCAACAGCACAAGTACGCAAGCTGCAAGTCAAATGGAACTGCAATTAGTCTACATTCTGGGAGCAGGAGAGCTGTAACAAGAATATGCTGCACACAAGCGATGCCTTGCCCTAGGATAACAAGGGTGTTGCCAGAGCTGTCATTGCTCACCGTTGCCTCATACATCCTCATGCATTAACTTCGCTATACTCTAGAAGACTACAAAACGCAAAACAAATCTTTACTCCCCACCAAAACTCAGTTAAATTTGCCTTCAGAACACTTCCAGTCCAGTTCCAGTCAAGAACACTGGAGAACACGTCCAGTCTTTGTCAGACCACCACAGAAAAAAATGGTTAATATCCACACTGCAGAACCGATTGCAAGAAGTATTATGACTCAAAGTACAACAAATCACATTCAGGCACTAATGACAAAAAAAATCAAAAACGGTAAAAACAGCAACTAAATCTACATTGATAACAGGCAGAAGAAATACAAATCTGTAGATCCAAGTATCACCTCAATATTAAAAACAATATGTATTACATTCTCTACAGCCGCTTCATGTTTTAAACAAAAACAGATCCTGCAAAAGCTATTTACCTTTACAAAGGAAATGCAGAGGCTATTTTTGATAAAAACAACAACAACTGGACTTTGTTTACAAAGATATTCTTAAACTTTAATACTCCCTGCCTATTTGCACAGGCCACTGAATGCTGTAGGGTTGGGAAATGCTTACAGCATCTTTTCCTTTCTCTCTTTTCCAAACCATTCCAACACTGGAATATCCAGATAGGTTTTTTCAAACTTTGTGGCTGACAGTTTCATTTTACCAGCCAAAATCTACCTGTAAAAGAAATGGGATTCACACACAGATAATGTGGTTTTCCTGAGATAAAAATATACATGTAATTAAAGTGTATGTTATGAAGATAGTGGTTTATAATCAGAATAAATCGATTTGTGAGTCTGAGGTAGAGCAAGGAGTAATTACCCTACTTGGCATCTGACTTGCTCGTTTAACAGACAGCTCTATACCAGGAATCGCTGTTACACGTTGTAGAGACTTCTGGTGATGGCAATGCAATCTTAAAAGCTTCTCTTGAGCTCTCACAGGTCAATACATTCTTTTGAAAACAAAAGATCAGCAAAATTGGGTAGTTACAGATCTTCCTCAAATGTAAAGAAGGCAGACTTTGTAGACAACACACCAAGACCATAAAATTAAAGAATGAACTCCAGCTAAATAATGTAATGGTTCTCTAGTGGAAAGACAAAATACAATTAGAATTCACATATGTATTTTAAGATCAATATTTTTCTACTGATTTGCTGAGGAGGCTTTTATGAAATTTAAGCATAGTTCACTTTTGAATACTCTTACTGCCAAAGGGTAAGGTAGGCAGTATTAATTCCTTTCCTTTTATAGATCAATAACTAGATTGCTGATTTGCTTAAAGTGCTTTGGAAAAAAAAAAAAAAAAAAAAAAAAAGCTGGAAGATGGAAGCTATATTTTACCATCCTACAGGGCATGTTGAAAGACTCGGTAACCCATACCACCACAGTTAACAGAGATCATGATACTCAAAGACAACCTGGAAAGCAACCAAAGCCAAATATGAAACATTCTCCTCACAAATTAAAAATGCCAGGCTCACCTACACAGACAAAAGCCAGACCCGATACATTTCTGAGGTTAAGGCTAACTTCTCAGTGAGAGTTGTAGCCAGTAGGCAGGGAGATGCAGGCTGCGAAACAGAAACAAATATTAAGAGGACTGCGGATCCTCGAGCATAGAAGTCAGCTGACTTTCTTTTCACTACAGGCCAGGGAGAAACAAGGGGAGAAGGGAAGAAGTCAACCGGTCACCATACAGATAAAAAGCTGCGTATTTACATTATACTTTGCAGTGCCATCTACGGGCATTCACCATATGGGATTCCGAAACCAGAAAAAGATATTATATAATCCACAGGAATTAATTATCATAGGTATCAAGATTTGGACTAACAGGAAGATTACTGCTTTAGGAAGTGTCTGCATTTGTGGATAATAAGAAGACACTTAGGCTTATATGAATAGGTGTAAGTACTGCAGAATTTTTGCTAGCATTTCTAGGCTAGGCTGCCTGCTCAGAAAATTTCTTTTGTGTCAAAGTTAAGGTTGTCAATGACAAAAATCATTGTTCTGATAAAAAGGGCTGATGAGCACCCAATCTCATTCTGAAAAAGAACGAAAGATTGATATAGGACTGATTGGTTGAATGATGGCAAGACATGGATAAAGAAAGCATTTACATCATCAACACATTTGCATTATCCAAATTCCACCTTAACACATAATACGTAAAAATACTGATGCATTACTACATAACAATATATTCAGCAAAGCAACAGCATCAGCTTAGATTTAGACAACTATGGCAGTGACACTATACATTCTCTCATCTGTAAACAACAAAATTTAATTTGAAATTAGGTAATTATAACTCATTAGAGAGTAAAATTTTCTGCATACCTGATAGGTCCCTATATGGGCAGAGATAGAGACCTTGGCCCTGCAGACACTGCACTGAAGTTGAGTTTTTCGCCCTCAGTGGGACACTTCCCAAAGCACTGAACGCGGAAGCATGTGTCAATCACAGATCAGTCTCCTATGATGAACCTTTGTGAGCTCTGGTCTCTTTTCCCTTATTCCACCATTTCCAAGCAAATTTTGATGTAACAAGAAGCTGCAACTTTGTTTCACCTACTATTCACTGAATTAAAGTCTTTTGCGAGCACACTGATGCCTCCCATTTGCACTAAAGGATAAATCAGTCTGATACTAGGGTGCCTTTCTTACATGATGCAAAGCCCACAAATGCTTCTCCTCCTGCCTTGGAATTGCAGGTTTTGGATCCCTGCCACTTCCTTGCATTGTAACATCGAGAGAGGGAATAATGCCTAACCTTTGCCGGCAGATATCTGCATAAACAAAAACTGAGTTCATAATAAGCAACAGCTTTGTGAGAGGAGAGATAGCAGTAGTTACGGAAATTGATAATTTTGCAGGTTTTGTTTAGGAAGAACCATCCACAGCTTATTTTTAATCTGCTTTAGAGAAAAAAATATATTGCTTTTGGCATCAGATAAATGCAAAAAGGAGACTGAGGAGATTAATTAGTTTTAGTTTACTGAATGCCCTTCATTATTATTGTTGGAAAAATGCACTTAGGCAGCTAATAAGGAAAGTATTTTAACTCTAATGGACATAAACATTGTATTAGGTTTTGGCATTAGAAAATGGAAGCAGAGTTGTCTTAAGGCTGGTTGACATATTAAATACTTTCTTCTGTTCCTCTACATTGGAAATGTTAATTGAACAACAAAAGCCATCAATATAATGGGAAATTCTTCTCAAATATTAGCAACTTTCCCTGGTGACCCTAAAACACGGGCTAGGTGAACAGCTGCCCAAGAGTACAACCAATATGAATTTTATTCTACTTAATAGCAGATGCAGGAAATGGAAGGTTATATTACAGATCAATACACAGGCTAAGGAAACCTGACAACCTTTGGTTAGAATTAGAAGAATAGATGGCATTAATTAATTCACTGGGCTGTTGGAAAAAAAAACTTTTTTTTCGCTACTGTGACAGAGTAGAAATGGTCTGCTCTGAAATACAATATGGATTAATGTGAAAAGCAGATTCAGTTATAATCCTCTGTAGAACTTGCAAATTCCATTTAAAGAGCTACTTAAAGAAATCTAGGTAACTTTTAGGTGACAGAGTAGCACCTGAATTGTATTGAATATACTTCCTATTTTATTCCTCCCTTCAGTTCACATTTATAGTATTTCCCCCACAAATCTGACTGCCCACAAACTATTTATTCTTCTCTTCACTACTTGACTCCGTGGCCCTCGAGTTTTCTGTCACACTTTCCCTCCCTCTCACATTCTAGGAGTATCATGGATTTATTTTTAGGTCTTTAAGATTTATTGATAATAGATGTTAGGCCTGCTACCGTAACATGGGCCTTTCTCTACATTATTTAGGCTGTTCTTGCAGGGGAGATGTTTCCAGTTTGCACTGCCTTTAGACAAATTGTTCAAATGTGACGGAAATACCAGAGCAGATGCCTGGTAACATAAAGGATGGGGTCAGGAAAATAATCCAAGTATAGAAGCAAAACACAAAAAGTGGTAGACTATAAGTAATTCCTAACTGGTCATTACTATAAACTTCAGAAGGGCTTCTGTTATATTGATCTTTTCTGCGTGAGCATTTTACTAGGAAATTGTCCCTGCACTCTCTTGGGGATGCGGAGCAAGATGACTATCCAATTAAAATTCATGCCCAGTATTCCCCACAGCCTGGCACACTGATCTCCCACAACTGCTAGGAAGAGACACGGCACCTGGAAGAAGCTACAAGGTACTCTTTCCAAAACCAAAAGTTTCCTGTAATTTTGGTTAGGTTTTCCATACCTGCCTTGATTTTCTTAGGAGCCATATAGCAATTGTCTTTTGGGATTGTGTTGCTGTTGTTATTTTTAAAGTCAGATCACAGATTTTTAAGCACTCTTTCTACCTGTAGCCCAAGATGACTCAGTCACCCTAGTTAAAGGATTCTTGTGGTAATGATGGTTGGCTCCAGCACCTGTATATAATTTCACCAACGACTGGAATTAACATCAGTCATCCTCTCTGCAAGTACAATTTATAATGTCTGCTGCTCTTATGTGGTCTACATGAAGCTTTCCCTTCAGATCCTCCCACCAGGTAGGCAGCTCCCCGGGAGGTCAGGACCAGCAGAACCCACCTCTCCTGATGCACTGCAACTCTCTGCAGAGGAGACTCTGCAACTATTCCCTAGAGGTGGCAAAGCCTGAAGTATGACTGGATGACACTTCCCACATAATACTAAAGCCACCAGCATACTGCTCTTTAAAACTGCAAAATAATGCAGTTTAAAATAAAGAATTTTGACATGGTAATCTCTCGGAAAGTAACCATAGTGTACCATTCAAAGCCACCGTGCTCAATTTATGGTTATGTAATAACTTGCTTTAGAAGCAATATGCTATTAAAAATATTTTTCCCTTATACTCATGCCTTTATGGTGAAAGAACACCACCTAGGGCAGCACGAGGCATGTGCTTTGTGTAAAGATTGCCCTGTTAATTATAACTGAAGGGGTCAGTTGAAACCAGTGCAAAAAGGCAAAGCACTCTGCCTGAACAGTGATATACATCAAGCATCTCAAAAGCTACAATTATTCATCTTGACATGAAGCATCATATTCTACTTGACCAATCCCCAAATCCAAAATAGATCTTTAGGGGTCAGAGAATAGTATCTGTTCAACACCAAAGTAAATGTAAGCAGTATTTGCTCCTTCTCTTGCAGTCCTGCTCTCCTTGAAGATGGAAGCATTTCAATAAGGAACACCTTGCTGCTTAAGGCAATGCACTTCTGGCAGAGAAATACTATCTATTTGAAATTATGATGTTCTATAATGGCAGCTATTCCAAGAGTATTTCGTGCTGATTGGCAGTTCTTAATTTTAGAATAAGCAGGAGGGAACAAGAAAAAAAAAAAAAAAAGAAAAGGCTTCTGCATTTATGATAGCTCTCTTGCATTCAAAGTCTATTGGTTAGTTTTTGGGTAGTTTTGGAATTTTCATGAGACCTTGAACAAGTCTGCTTATGCACTGTTTCTGACACATTATTATGTATTTCCTATAAATAAAGCATATATATAGAGAGAGACTGATTAGATCCCTTAAACTGAATCCATGAAGTACAACGATAGAACACAATTGTCACAGCTTGCATTTGCATAATGCTACATATGTCACAGCGATAAGCATGTATTAAGTCGAAAAAACTACATGATTAACCCTTTTTTCACCCCCTTTGACTGCCTTGCCTACAGTATTTCTCACAGAACTCATTCTCATTTTATACTTTTTGGCAACTTAAAGCAGCTGCAAAATTCAAACAATAAGAATCAACTAGTCCCAGATATCTGTTTCTTCAGCCTACTCTCAAACTATTCTTCAACCTAATTCTCAAAAGCATTTCCTCTTTCTAACACTACTTAAGACTTCTGTAGGATGAAATTTAGTTATGCCATAACCATAAGATTTTTTTCAGCCTATAGGTTAACTAGGCATCATAACTTAAGCCACAGAAAAACAAGTTTACACTTTCACAGAAACAAAATACCCAATTTCTCATACTTCTACTTTTCTACCCAAGTGAAAAGATAACTCTGTGAGCAAATCAGAGTGACCAAAAACTGGTATTCTGTTTTGCCAAAATGTTTAGCTTTCAGAGCCACTATTAAGTGCACAATATAGATTTTTTTTTATACAGGAATAGTTGTCTACATTTTCTCAAACTCCATATAGTTTAACAGCAAATGACAGGATTCCTACAGGTCAAACAGTATTATTCATGTGCATATTTTGACTGTGGTACCAGCTAATCCTGGTTTTAAAGGCATTGCCACATGCACATGAACTATTTAAATTGTAAGATTAAAGGATATAATTGGAACCAAATGTCCTGAATACCTGAATGATTTTATTTTTTTACATCAATCTTTCTCACTGCATATAGCTCCACGGTGATCTCCATACACTAAACAGGACCATTCAACAATAGGTATCACAATGATTTTTAAGTAATGAGAATTATATTCCTAATCATACCAAAATAATCTGCTGCAGATCTGTCAGTATCATTTCACTGTATATGGTAAATGACAAATAACAATAAAGCATCAGCGCCCAAGAATATCGTCTTTCTTAGTTTGTTGCAATTTTCAGTAACTGAAGACTACAGTATGTTCTAGAAGGGCGCTCTCACATAGTTTTATTGATTTAGACTGAATTTGTTCATTTAATCAGGTTGGCAGTTCCACCAGCTGAATTCTACATTTTTTTTTTTTTTACTTAGCTGAATTCTACATTTTTTTTTTTTTTTTTACTTTTCTTTCCCTATTCTAATTTTGCAGGCTTTCTTCTCTTTCAAAGACAATTTAATCTTCATCTCCAAAAAATAAGTACTCTGTCTCTTTTCAAATCCATTTAAGTTTCATTTAGAAGCTCATTTTGCCAGAATTCTCTCTCATATTCTCTAATTCACTGAGGACACATTATTACTTGCACAAGAAACATTAAAATAAACATTTCCACCAGTAATCTTCCTATCCTAGCATACACATATAGAAGAGTGATTTGTTAACTGATTTATTGAGAACAGCAAGTATTTTTCAAGCTGCTTAGAGCTTTTACTTACAGAAGTCAACTTGAAGGAATCTAAGATTTAATTAAAAAAAAAAAAAGTCAACTGTCTGCAGGACAACCTTCCTCACAACACAATTTCCTAATACTGTGGCCTTTCACAAGTCAGGCAAGTTAGACTGTTGTGGTTAGATAATTACAACAATGTTCAATAATTTCAAGCGCTTGAGATTTCTGTTCCTGACTTAAATTGTTTGTCACAGAATTGCAGAACAGCTGAGGTCGCAAGGGACCTCCAGAGATAATTTAATCCAACTCCCTGCTCAAGCAGAGTCAAGTAGAGCACAGGATCCAGTGAAGACTGCTTTGGAACATCTCCAAGGATGGAGACTCCACAACCTCTCTGGGCAACCTGTTCCAGTGCTCTGTTCTCCTCACAGTAAAGAGATTTTTCCTCATGTTCGGATAAACCTTCCTTTTTTCCAGTTTGTGCCTGTTACGTCTTGTCCTATCACTGGACGTCACTGACATTTATACAGTTGCAGCTTTAGTTTCTTCTCTTTGAAAATATGTGCCCAGGTGTATAACTTTAACTATAACTTGTTAATACCAAAGCAATTGATGGTCTTGCTGGACTAGGAATTTTCAATAAAACTCCCAAATGAATCTTATTTTTTCAGACTCTTATCTCACTGAAGACAAACCCAAGAAAAGAGAATAGCTAAGGTCTTCATTGCTCTGGCTCTTAATTTTCAAATTATCTATGTTCTGTGAATTCTGCAAAGCTGAATTAAGTTTTTCTTGCAAAAATGTTTTTAAAAGCAAAGTCATGGAAAATTGCACAAACTTTTAAATATTTTTGTCCAAACACATTGACTAATTTAATGAAATAATGGAAAAATAAAACCAGTTATGTGATATTCCAGATACTCCTCTTTTCCTGAAGCTATGTAATACTTCTTTCTAATCTTGACCTAGATATTCTGCATAAGTATGGCAAAGGCAAACCATAAGGGTGACTGAACCCTTAGCTCCATACAGGTGATTATGCAAGCTTAGATGCATACTTGAGACTAGCAGTTTATATCATCACGCTGAATAAACATTCTGTTTATTTGCATCCTGCAAACCTAAATTCTACAGAGGAATCAGGTCAATAGGAAAGGGAACTCTTCTCTTTCTTTATCAGTGAGAAGTAGAATTTCATTAAACTTCAATTCTAAATATTTTTCAATAGACAAATAGTAATAAATCCAATGTTCAATTTAATCTCTATTTTTTTTTTCGGGGGAGTGGGGAGAGTAGTACAAATGAAAAAGCGTAGAGTCCAACCATCATTTAAAAGACACCATGAAACTGCATGTACATAGCCATAACAAGCATCATGCCAAGGCCACCTGATCAAGCTCTCTTCAGAGCTCTTGCATCTTTCTGAAAAATCCTATATTTTATTACAAGGTTCAGGTTCATTATGAACCCTAAGACTCAGTAAGTGAAGGAGAAAAAGAAAAGCAGTTTTCATATTTTTGGTCTAAAAAATGCTATTCAGGATACTTACAACATATGATCTAATACTTAACTCTTTGCTGTTTCAATATACATTGGTGATAAGTTTCCATCAAATACATTATTCTAAACCCCAGGAGAACAGTCACTGCCATTTCCAGATTATATTGCAAGTTATTATACATCCACTGCTGCATTAACAACGTGAGCAAGTATGACTTCATAAGGTTTTAGAGACCAAACTGGAAGGTTTTGAAACATGAAATAGTACCAGAACATAAAACATGAGGACTAAAATTGAAGTATGGAAGAAGCTTTGGGATACATTTTACTAATATCACATTTTAATCTTTTGGCACCATCATACACTAGCTATTTAAAAAAGCTTTAGGCCCTCCACTAGCTCTCCACGTTCACCAGTAACAATTATGTCCATTAGTTGCCTTAGCAACAGAGGCAGAGGTTAAGTCATTTTCTAGAAGAGGCCCAGTGCAAATTATGGCATTATACCAACTTATTGCCAATCGTTTTAATTAAAACATTCCACTTTCAACTCAGCTAACAGCAGAGATCAGTAAACAGGACAGATCAGATTACTGATATTTAAACTCTCCTGTCTTTGGAAAAGCCCCTTGTAGCTTAATTACTGTTGAGCAGGACTGACAAAGCCAGAGCAAAGTGAAATAATTCAGGTACTGTCCAAGGCATGAAGGCTCCAGTAACAGAAGTTCTAAATGGGAGCAACATCAAGTGAAACTGGTAACACTTCTTGTCACTTACCCCTGTGCTATTGCAACTTTCACGGTACTGGCTACAATACTACCTTCTTTGACGATGCTGCTCTGCCTTTTTTCCATCCCTTTCCTTGAAGCTGATGAAGGGGCCAAAGACGCATTCCCCCTTTTACCTCTGTGATGGCAAAAAGTATTTTTTGGCAGTGTCCACAAATGTGCTAGAAAAAAACAGAGCTGCAAAATACTATGGAATTGGGGGAATAGTTGCTAGCCATGAAGGAAACAACAGGGGATCTTACGAAAGGAAGTGAATGAGAGGAAGATACAACATATGTGATGCATGTAAAGAAATGTGTGAGGAGGCTGTGGGAAAAAGTCTCAAAACAGATAAAAAGGAGAAAGAGATACAGCATTCAGTCATCACCATGGGACAGTCACAGTATCACAACATTTGACAGCATCATCATGGGAAGAACAACCACCTGCTTCCCACCTCCACAGTCATTCTGCTAGTGTACACTACTCAGCCGCAGAGAGAATCATCCACAGAAAATATTCCATTTATCTAATGCAAGCTCTCTTAAAACTTGCATGGCAAATGCAGTATTTGTTATTTTGTCTGTGGTATATTCTGTCGTGCTACCTTTATTACTGAGAATACTATTAGTTTTAAACAATGCATAAAGAAGCACTAAAAGAAATATCTATAAAGTACACCAAGTAACTGTGATGTCCACGATAGCACTCAGATTCTCTCATCACTATCAAGAGAGAAAACAACAGACTTTGTGGCACTCAAATATACTTCAAAACTTTGAAATATATTTTTCAATAACGCACTGTAATTACTCATGAAAAGCAGACCTAATATTTTTGCCTTCAGTCAAAAAGTCCTACTCCAGGTCAACTTCAGACCCACCTGGCTTAAGATAGGCATCTAAGTGTTCCACCTTAGGGAAAGCACTGCTCCAGTGGGATTTCTCTTCCTCAGCTGTAAATGGAACTTCAGACAACTAGTTCGAGCTTATATACCTAATTAATAGAAACCATTCTGTTGGCAAAAGTCCTATCCTCAGTTTCTGGCTAACACAACTTTTTCTTTCAAGGATTGTATAAATCTCTGTATTTGATCTACAGAATTAAAGCCTACTTATTGCTAATCAGCTTACATTCAGAAAACATGTCTTTGTTACGCACACATAGGTGTATAAACATACGTATGTATGAAAAGTTTTTACGTATACATATACATATAAACAAATATATTTGTTTATAAATATTATATATTTATTTATATATAAATAAATAACCCTCAAACTACTACAATCTGATTACAGAGATTAGTAATGGAGAGTAAAAATTAAAGTCTTGCTTCTGCAGATGAGCTGGGAAGATTCCTTTCAGATCGTGATTAAGCTTGGGACTTCTCCATATTAATAACTGGATTTACTTGCAAAAAGGCTAAGTGGGAACACGGGCTCTGTGTGGCAAATTTCATTAGAGAGCTGTAAAATTCGTCATTGATAGAGTAAAAAACATCACCTCCTCACATGGGAGGAAATATATTGTCAGTGTTAAGGCTTACTTTTAGACTTACAAGTATTTTACAAGACAAAGGCTTTAGTTTTTCTTTCATAGTTCCAGATACATTCCTGAGTGAAAATTCATCTCTATAACACATAACAGAAAAAGCAAAGGCAGAACACACACTTCTCCCAGGGAGAAATTTCAGAGACTTTCTCAAGTCTATTAAAGTACTGTAACTGAGAAAAAGACATTTTTTCCTGTTCTGACAGCAAATGAATTGCCAAAGGAATTATGCATACTGCTAGCTTCTGCTAGCTCCTAAGTAGACTAATTATTTCTTCCAACCAAAATCTTAGAGGGAGGTCTATATTTTTATCATTAAAAGGCAGCTATAAATCTAGTTCTAATCTATTACAAACTAACAGTTTTCTGCTTTCTAAACGAGTAAAATTCTCCATGTATAATAACAGTCACTCACTCATGCTCTGAGAGATATCTGAAATGCATGTAAACGCTAGGCTGTTATTTTAATAATATAACCAATTTCAGTGAAAAAGCAGTTTCAAAAGAAGGTTAAATCAGAGCAAGAAGAAAATATCCATTAAGGAAAAACCATTATTCTTCAGTTAATTGCAAAAGCTAATCAGAATAATTAACCTAAATGGAATCATGAAAAGATATCTACTCTTGGAAATATACAAATGTATGCAAAAAAAGACTACGTTTACAGCTGATCTTCTAAGCCATTTTACCAACTACTGCAGCACCTCCACTCAGTCAGAACACCGGGAATTTGTAAAGAGAAAGTTGGCAGACACCCCTCAGCCCTGCATATAAAAGATCAATTTCTAAGGTACTTCCAGACACTGAACATTTTAACACTTCCTATTTTGACTTCCTTTATTAGTCACCTACTTTCTTGGTTGCATGGACAGTAAAATCAGTTCATGTGATTATGCTTAAATACTCAACAGTTTGCTGCATTATTTTCAAAAATAAATGGTAGTACAAGGGAGTTTTGTAACAGACTACTTGACAGCTGAACCAAACTTAGTAATAACAATGTGAAGATAAATCTTCCTTTTGATACAATATAGTACTTGATAGGATTATCAAATGCTTCTTTTCTACACAAGAGATTTTATAATGCATTTATGAGATAACAGAAAAAGAATACATCATTTCTAATAGAAAAATGTTTATCTATGTTAGATTTGGGGTTACATCTATTTGGGAGGTTCACTTTCAAGGTTTTCTGCCACTACATTTGTAGAGGATTTGGGTTTTTTTTTTTTTTTTTTTTTTTTTTTTTTTTTTTTTTTTTTAATGTGAAAGCTGAGAAAAGCTCTAACCATAGGTTGGAAGCTACTTTGCCACAATCTTGCAAGCCTGCATGTAGCCCTTTTAAAGTCCTTTAAGTCTAAGATCCTGGAGCCAAGTTGCAAGAATCTGGCAAAAAAAAAAAATGGAAGTATATTTTTTTGGAAAGCTATTTGAAGTCTTCCTGTCTGTTGCAAAAATTGAAAACATAACTCTAGTGTCTCAAAGATTAAAAAAAAATTTAAATATTATTTCCAGCTTGCTATACTGAAATTGGTGTATAGGAGAGCCAATATAATAAAACCCTGGGATCACTATCATTTTTTTTTTATACGCTGCATTCATTAACACTTCTATTAAATTGAGGATAAATTTCTACTTAGAACAAATACTGATATGTCAAGCCTGTTCATCTTTGTCATGTGCCCTCAACTCTAACAAAGATATTCGAGTGAAATATTAAGCTCTTGGCTTTATTGTGCTTCTTCATTCCCTCTTAATAACTTCACAAGTTGAGCAGAAAGAAATATGCATCTGAAATCAAGCATTAGTTTTGAATCTATTATTTCACTCCATTAGTTTGGAGCCTCTTAGTCTCCAGCTTTGAAACTACAGACTGCCAAGTCTCAATTTCTTGACACCAAGACCAATACCAGACCCATAATCACACTGAGAGATCAGGTATGGTTCAAGTCAGTTCATATATGATCATATCCATAGGACAATACAGGAAATACTTCCCCACACATACATTTGAAGTCTTTCTTTGAGTTTGAGATGACAACTGATAAGTCTTTGCTGGCCTCAATCCTTCTATCAGTGAGGATGGTCAGGTCAGTAACTTTCTCAGAGAAAGACAAGAGCTCCAGCCTCAAGGGCTTACTTAATCTAAATTTGCAAAACTATAAAGGAAATGCAGTAGCTCAGAAATAACATTTAATTTCTGCCCTTTACCACAGCAATTAATATCAAAAGGCCCATGCAAGTGTGTGATGAGCAACTGCATTTTCTATAGCTAAAAGAGATTCCAGGGCAAGCACAACTTGACTACCTAAATTCTGACCTTTCTCTAAATGTCCATATTGCCCCCTAAAGGGGCATTAATCCTAAACCTTTGTTTATAAATTCCAGGAGCCCTAATCCAAAGAAATCTGAACCCTGCATGATTTTAAACTCAAATCATGCCTCAGATTTATACATATTTTAATGGTTCAGAAGGAGTTCAAGTCAAGGCCTTCATTACTGTGTCAAACAGAATCAATTATTTGCAAACACTCACAAGTTGGATTACAGTTTATGCCCACTCTATTCAGGTGCAGCCAGGCAGACAAGTCAGATATTTCATCTGTCCAGTCAAATAGCTCCTGTTCTGTGCCAAACTCATGATACAATTTTGACGACTCAAGTACTACTTTGGTCAGCTTTCGAAGTCATTGATTTGATTGAATGTAAGGTTTGAAAAATTTACAGGAAAACAATCAAGTAGAGCCTGATAAGGAACAGATCAAATTAAATTACATCACAATAAAGATGCTCTTAGCCAACTACATGCTGTTCCAGACTGCATTTGATATTTAAACTCATTCCCAACAAATCTGTATTGCCAAAGAGGCCACTTCTAACTGACTCACAGCACCTCCTAAGGAGAGGGGGGGAAAAAAAAAAAAAAAGAAAAAAAAAAGTCTGTGAAATCTCTTGCAATTAGTACTCTGGAAAAACACACAGATAAACAATATTAACAAATGTGATATCCTGTAAAGCCAAACAATAATTCTTATATAACTAAATTCACTAATGTTTTGGTAGCTGAATAATAACATATCCTTGAAGTTTGGTTTAGTAACAAACTAAGAGTCACAAGAGACTTAATCCTTGAATCCTTGAAAGCCGTTAGTGGGTGGTGGGGGAAAAGGGATGTTTTGTGATCTTTTCCTCATGCAAAGACCAAAGTCCAGTAAAACAGATTAACAGTATACAGTTTCATTTTAAGATATCTTTAATAAAGTATTTAACTTATATTAAGAAACCCAGGCTGCATAAATAGATTACTCAGGGATGCAGCAATGAGGCCCAGAGCCAGCTCAGTGTGAGAGCTAAGGTGAACAGAGATGTAACGCTGTTCAGCAACTCCATGCTCTGAAACAAAGAGTGGGGAAGACAAGAGCAGATTCAAAGCAGGAACCAGATGCAGAAATAAGTGAAGGACTAGATTCTGTGCAGTCTAGAAGCTGTACAAACACCCATTCAGTATCATGAGGTAGCTCCAAGGCTCGGGTTTGCTGCCTGCATCTGTGAAAGTTGGTGGAATTACCACTAGACAGACAGTAATTCCACATCAGTTCTGTATTGCATTGGATCAGTTGAGGTAAACATTAGGGACCGCTTCTCCTCAAAGGTCAGCAAATGAATGAAAACACTGCTCTTTGAGGTAAAAAAATGAAGGGAAAATGCAGAACAGTAAGAAAGGATGGGAAGAAAAATTTGCGTGGAGGTACTTGAGCTGTAGAAGATCACAGCAGAGTCAAGAAGGAGACAAAGGAAAGGGAATTTTCCTTTACAAAAACTTTTACTTACTTTTAATGGAAGACTAAAGATTCATCCAGTAATGTAAAGTCTAGATGGATCAAGAATTCTCTTGCATTAAATTTTCAGTGGAAAAGTCAAAGAACATACAGCAAACAAGTCTCTTTTTAGCATGTCTCACACACCACCATTCCTACCACTATCATCTGGTAAATATGTAAACATGGATGTAAATCAGAATCCCCTCAAACACACAGGTGTAGCATACTCTGCTTTCTAAACATTACGTGACTAAGGAAAAGAAGATCTAAATTCATTTCCATGCCCTCAAATAGTCAGGGATTTGTTCTGAATCCCTTCTAGGGAGCTAAGGAGGAACTCAGATTGTTCTAGCTTCATTACATTTGCTTTCTCCCACAAGGAAAAAGACATCTTCTGCTAATACTCACAGACCATCTGCTGAAGACAAATCATGATAAACTATGTAACAAGCGATGCAAAAAAGCATCCGAAGAGTACCAGAACTCTCACAAGGCATAAACTCTTCCACATCCCCATCAGGTGCAGGGATGAGACATTCTTTCATTTCCAGCTCCTTCCCTAAATACCTGCATACATCTTGTGCTTACTTTCCCTTACTGCCCCTTTGGGAACGGGGCCTGTTAATTGAAATGTCCGCTGCTTTGTAACAGTCAGTGGCTGGTTTGATTACTGTATTTCAATAAATAATATAGCCATATTAATCCAGACAGAGCAATTAACACAGACATTTTTACTGCACCAGTGTTACTGTATACTACCAATTAGGTGTTCCTATCTGAAATACAACCCCCTTCTGAAGGCCAAATGAATTCAGCTACAGTTTGATCTCTTCAACAATTGCAACCCATTAGGAGCAACTGACAGCATCTGTCACACTGTTCATGCTGATCCTTCCAGCCCTGAACCAGTGCCTGAATTCACACTTAATCTTTTCAGAACGCCTTTTATTTTAAGGAGCAAAAACTAATGTTGACACTTTGCATCAGATAGTGAAAAATTACATTGACTAACCAGATCCATGTTCTACTTTGTTATTTAGATTTATTGAAGTGTCACTCACAGTGAAAGAAAAGCAAATTTACTCCTCAGAGAAATTTATGTTCTACCAAAGCAAGGCTAAAATGTGACCAGATTAGGAGAGATAGTCAAAGATGGAAAAGGACTTTTGCCAAGCACCACAGTATTAACATATGAGCACCTCTTCACATGGCAAAGATATTGCATGATTTCCCAGAAATTTAATTTTGGTGGGGGGAGCACTAAGAAAAAGGTATTTGGAATACTGTATTATAGCTAAAAGTCAAAGCAGTGCAGGACATGGTTATCTATTCACTGCTTAGAGGTTTATCGAATCAATTCACTTTGAAATTGCATTTTGAAAATGTATCTTCAGTAGGAGAATGGATAGATGTATTTGCACTTCTAATCAGTTTACAACATTAAGTATACTACTTTATTCAATATATTTGTTGGCATTTAAGATATTTCAGACAATTGGATATAGATATATTGTTCTCATGATAAAAATGCTTTCTTGCTCTTTGGTTGAACATTTTTTTGAAAGTGTCCAGTGTTTTTGAAAGAGTCAATGCTATTAGCATAATTCAGACAGCTTTTAAAAGTGGAAATATTTATAGATTAAATGATACAGAGGTGGACTTGTAAGACACTCATAATGGCATTCCACGCTTATTGATCATGCACTCTCTTCAGCTGCATCCCTAAAAGACAGACAACCGTTTCATTCATCTGCTCTTTCTGTCTCATTGTGTCCACTGGAATTCTGATCTAAAACTTTTGACTTTAGGAATAATATTTTTCTAACAATCAATTTTAAAAAAATACATATGCATGTATACATATACGCACACAGATGGAACATGCCAGAAGCAGAAGCTCCTCAGCTGAGAGGACACAGTTTTGGCAACTCTCAGAATTTTAAAAAGCTCTCTCTAAACTACATGGTATAACTTTTGGTACAGCCCAGGATAAAAGCAGGTAACGGTGCAAGATTTCAGACTATTCCAAAGCATTCTCTCAATGTGCCAAGAGTCCCCCGACCAGAGCCCATCAGCGCCAAAGTCTGCTGTGTTTCTGCTGAGGTTGGGTATGCTACTACCTTGGAACACTTGAGCAGAAGTTCACATAAACCTTCTTCCTCTTTATCCCCATTTTAAATGCAAGAGATGATAAATACTTTAAATGTTTCCAATGAACTAATAGAAGATACCACATGACAACAGGTAATTGACTGAGTTTAAATAACAAGCGCTCAGAGATAAATATTCAGCCCACACCAAAAACAATTTACAAACACTGGATGAGAAAAAGTTAACATTTATATAGACATACCCAGGGCAGAGAGAAAACAGTCGCATACTAAGCCAGCCCTTACAGAGGGACTAAGAAGTAAGTTGTGGTGAATTGTTTTTTACCCTCGCTGAGCAAAGAAAATTTCTCCAAACCACAACTTTTTGTTTACTTGCTTTTATGAATTATTGGAAAAACACTCCTTTACCATGACCTTCTTGTTCTTGCACACTAAGCATATATAAAGAAAAAAATCTCAGAAGTCTGAGAGCATTGGAAATACTCTTTGAACAGGCTTTCTAATCCACTACTATACTAGCTTAGGCACTTGCTTAAAATCCAAATAAATACTCCAAACTTGACTGTTAATTCTCTTTTTCTAGTTTCCCCTATTGTCACAGAAAACATGCACAGAGCACAGCCATTCTGGCATACGGAGAGATGGAAAAATGGCAGTTCTCTAAGGGTTTTAAAATATTCACTCTCATAAAACACACATTTGTACTGAATACAAGGATGGTGCCAAACTTCAGTAACACCATAAGAATCTGATAAGCACTCTAAGAGTAGTGCAGTAAGGTTTACTTTACTTTGCATAAAATCATTACCATCAACTTCTCCGTAAATAAAAACAGCAAAAAATAATATCAAAGAATAGAGGCTAATAAAGAAAAATCATACGGTAATTAGAGGCAAAATCAATCCCAGTAGATGAGCAGCAGCCATAACCGCAGAAACAGTGGCCTCATTTCCACTGGAAGTTAAAACATTTTCATAACAATATGGGTGCACAAATCCTGGGGAAGTCAAAGTTTTAAATATATTAAAATGAGATGAAAATATTTAAGTAATTAAGCATTACTTGACAAACATATTCCAACTCAGCTGCACTTTTATTGTCAGAGTGAGGCCTGTTCGTTCTCTAAAAAGTTGCAAAACATCACGGCATTCTTCTATCTCACTGCATATTTCTTTAAACTGTCTCACGAAAACATACAACTGAGGTTCCACAGCCCAGAACTTGATTGCCATTGTCTTTAGAAAGCTTTTCCCAAATCTTAAGCTAATGTTTTCTTGATACTTTATTTCTTGTCCTATGTATCACAGATAGGGATAATAATTTGTAATTATTAGGGATATGTAGGGATAATTATTTGATAATAAAAATAATTTGTAGTGGCCTTTCTAAATATCTGAAGATTTTTATGCTGTTCCTCCTTATCCTAAAGATTCTTGTTCATATCTGCAACAAAGTAATGATTCATTTGGACGCTTGCATTTTTTTCTGTCAGAGCAATGTCAAATATATCTACTACAAACACATTTACCAGAAGGACCTGAAACTATAAAAGCTCTGACTTAACATGGAGCTACAGGCAGCTCAGACTCCCATGTGATACAGAATGGTTGAGCTCTTTCAGTTCCAATAATGCTAGTTCCTTTCCATAGGGTAAATACAGCCATTTGTCATGTGGAAAAGAGACATAAGGCAAGTGCTAAATATGTACGTTTCTTTCTTAATATGATGGAGCTGTTACGAGCAAGGATACCAAGCACCAAAAGCAGAAATGCAGCTTTACAACTGCTAGAACTCACCAAGCATATGTGGTTGGTTTTGGTTGTTTCTTAGGTAGTTTATTCACTTGCAGTTCAACACTAGAAAATCTTCTGAACCTGTGAAGATATTGCACTGGGGTGATAATCTTGTGGACAATCCCTAATGAAGAAAGAGAAAAATATGCCATGGCTGATTTATGTATCAACTCCAAAAATTCTGGTCCAAACTTTAATCTCTGTTCATTTGGTTTATACAGCAGCATTACTCTATTGAATTTAATAAGATTCAAACCAGTTCAGTGTATCAAAAGGGAGGAAAAGAAGTGTTTTTTAGTGAGCTGAACCTAGCAACTCTATACATTCTTGAGCGATTCAAACAAGTTGCCAGCCCTCCTGGGTAAAGTGAGATGACCCTACAGTACTGACAAGGTGGGGATATGAGAACAGAAAAGGAAGAATCACAGAAAGAAAAGCTAATAAAGCTAAACGTTAACGATCGCTTCAACTTAGCAAAACATCAAGACACATAGAATTTAATGTTTCTCATGTTTTCTTCCCAGAAACAATTAGCATCCTCAAATCAAAGCTTTTAATATTACCCTTTTTGGTATAGCAATATGATGGAATAAAACATCACAGTCATCCTTGTCACTCTTTATATTAATACCACAAGAAAAATCACAACATAAAACACTGTTTAAAAGGTGCAATAAATAGCACCCAAGTGCCATCTTTGACATGTAATCAGTCTTGACAAGCTTTGGGCTGACTTTGCTGGCCTCCTGACCCTGCCCATAGGCAAAGCATGCCTCTTTGCCACAGCAAATCTTTCCTGGACACTCCGTCACATTGTGACTCCATTTGAAACAGCAGAAAAGGTCAAAGACTAATGCTCCACTTTCATGCTGAATTCAGGTCAATTCATACAACGTTGTCAAAATCACTGATTTGCTACAGGATCCTAGTAGGTATATTCTGCTTTTTCCATTCCTTTTCCCCTATAACCTTTCGCCTCTTCTTGAAAGAATCTTCGGCTTATTCATCCACATACAAAATTGTTATTTAGAGGTCCGATTCCTGCATTTTATAAAGCTGTGCCTACATTGAGGATAACAACAGAGTAGACTTTTCCACACACTTTTTATTTATCTTTTACCCGGTCACATAGTCCAAAACAACCATATGCAGCCTGTGGGCTGCATTGCTCCAGAACCCTCCTCAGAAAAAATAAGCAGGTACAGGACTTTAAAACTGATCACAGAGATAATAAAATAAATACCTCTCCTCGCCTAGTTGCTTTTTCTCCCCAGCCCCTTCTCCCAACTTGTGCTAAAAGGTTTAGTCACACTGATGCTTAAGAACCTCCTTATACAGTTGAGATACAGGAAGAAAGAATGCCAAATCTCTTAAACACACTCCATTTTCCAATTCTTCATATTCCCTAAAAAAACTACTTCACTGTTTCCAAAGTTTTGTAGGAACAATCAGATAAGACAGCTGTTTTTGACACACACAGAATGAACCCAGTTCTGGGGCTATTCCCAGTTCTATTGCTATAGAATAAACCACAAAAAAAAAAAAAAAAAAAGTTGCTTATACCTTGCAATTTCCTCCTGTCACAAAATGATGAAGCTCCCTCTTAAAATAATGCTTCTGCTCCAGTGGATGCATTCCCTCGTATTTGCAGCACACATGATAGACAGCAATATAACTTGTTCCTAAACTCGTGTGATGGCCAAGCTTTGGCCAACATGAAGAATTTGAACTGGCAACCTCCAGACTTAACCATCAGACATGATTAAACACAGCTTTAGGCTGCGGTTAGAACTAAGCAATTGAAAGTTAGCACATTACCCATCCTCTGGAGATTCAAACAAAGTGGGCTTTGCCATTCACCACGGTCACCCAAAAACAAACTTTTGCTACTAAATAAAATTCAAAAATATTTTGACAATTTTTATGATTTAATTTTTTAAATTATTTAATCTGGAATTGTGTTGTCATGCCTGAGGATGAATTAAAACATGGTTGTGAAAAATCTCAAATCTAGTTTAAGTTCAATACAGCATATGCCCATATATGCATAGTCCTTTCATATTATCTTTCTTCTTACATACATTTTAAGTACTTGATTCTTCCTTGAAAATTTCAAAAGAAAGGACAGGATTCAGATTTTTTTTTCAATAAATGTTCCACCCTTAAGGAATTCTACTACTCTTAACCTTATCCTGTCTCTCTCTGTACCTGGAAAGGAAAAGTAACCAGAATTGCACATGACCAACTGCAGGCGCTGAAGAGTTGCTTTATGTACTCCATCTACCAAAAACAAGGAAATAAACAATAAAAAAAAAAAACCCTAACACATTTGTTTGCAATTATCTGTACTGCTATAGGTGAGCTGAGGTTCAATGTTAGACTTGCTGACAAGAGGTTTCCAAAGAGTTAACATATTGCAGCCAGAGCCCTCTCTGCCAGTGATTGCTTTTCTGTTTAGTTCTATAAATGAAATTTATTAAAACCATTACATGCACAGTGATGCCACAATATCCAGAGCAAAGTTACTAAATCTAAAAGAGCTTTTATTTAATCAGGAGATAGCTAACAGATGTAATGACTGGGGGATGAGGCAGAACCTGGTTTTACATTTACTTCCTGACAACATAGTTTTATCACTTTCAATAATGTGTATTCCACATTTCTCTGAATCTATTACTTTATATATAAAGTGCTCATTTCTAAAAATGCCCCCTTCATTGTATCCAAACCCCTCTGTTCATGTGCCCAATTGGAACCAATTTTTTCTCACTGTCCAAAAAACTAGCATTCTTTCTTCTTTCTTTTTCCACTTTTTTTTTTTTTTTTTAAATGAGCAGTTCTATCTTCCCATCCATCTTGTCTGCACGAAGGGATAACCTGCAGCTGAATTGCAGAAAGCCTATTCTCCCAGTGGGATCTGAGATAAGATAGACTGCATTAACCCTAAGATTCATTTCCCAGCTAGGAATTCTCCCTTACTCTTTTAAGAAGATCACAGGAAACAAGCTGGATAATGGTTAGAGATCTATTGAGTGCACTTTCATCACCAGCTTTCATGAAGAGAGAAATGGTAATAAGGTCACAGAAGCCTGAAATGCTGAAGGTGGGTAGAAGATATTTTTCCAAGTATGCTGACATTTCAGTCTTGATATACAGTGCCATATAGGGCATGACCATCCAGATATTTGGGATACTTCATCCAAAAAAAAAAAAAAAAAAAGGGTTTCAGAGAAAAATTCTAAAAGATACATCACTTTTGCTGTTCCATTCCCTTCAGTTTGTTCTCTAAAAGGACTCCTCATATCAGGGAGAAAAAAAAAAAAAAAAGAAAAAAAAAGCTATTTTCTATATAAGATTTAATTCCGTTAATTCATTAATTAATGCTATTTTCATGATACAGCTATTTTAAAAAGTTATGTTTAATTTCTTTTAAAGACATGAACATTCTTGCAGTTCTCTAAGCTATGAAAAACAGCCAAACAGCAACTGTAAACAGAAATATTCTGCACCATACTTTTTGCATCCAGCGTTTTCAAATATTTTCTATGCTTTCAACACTATATACAAATATCTATTATCCTGCTCGAAAGGTTTTAAATCCTTTCTGTAGCAATGAAACTGTACAGGAAGCTTGGTAGATAAATGTTATTGCAGAATCTAGATTTTAGAAAATTATCTGACTTCCCTCTTTCCCTCCCACCAAAACCCCCCTTGAGAAGACAAGACAGCAATGGTCCTTTCTACAACAGCTTACAAGCTAACTGTGCCACATACACTCCTTATTTCCTTAGCCTAGTGTAATATACTCTGCCCACATTTCACATTACAAGAAGAACAGAAAACTGCAAAGACATCAAAATTCTTGCTGCTGTTTCTGCCATCTGGCAGCCGGTAAATACTAAAGCAGAGGAGAAATAGTTTTAAGAAAAAGTCTCCAATTTATAAGTAAATAGAGGCTGAAATAATTTTGCCATAATTAGACACCATGTTCAGAAAGTGAAGCCAGTTTTGTGACACATCTTTGGAAAATCCCACTGCGTGCACTTAATTGGCTCATTTGTTGAAGCTTAGACTCTAGGATACACAAGGAAGCAGGGTTACCAATAAATAATATTAGCAAAAGGCTGGCATCTATATTCCATATAATATTATGGGGTTTAGAGATTTGGCTAAAGCTGCTCTGCACCATCCCTTTTGCTCAAGCCCTCTAAGTGGGATGGAGGGAACAAGAGGACTGAATTTTTACCTAGATAATGGCACCAAATGCACACCATATTTACCTGCCCACTTGTGGCTGAGAACACAGGAAAAGTGCAATGTCAAGGCAAATTCTCTGGTTCTCAAGCACAGGCTGACCTCCTCAAGCCCAACGTGAATTACAGCAATTGCTCTCAGCTGCATCATCTGCAACAGTCCCTGGGCTGAGGAGGTCAGCTCCATTGCAACATGTATGCAGCCTGACTCTCTCCTCTTTAGTAGTTGGGGGTACCTGAACAGGCCGGTATCAAAGTTGCGACAAATCCTGCTTACCTGGAGGTTGCTCTCCCAATGCTGAGAAATATTTATTGAGCACTATCATTATGGACAGCTTATAGTAGCATAGGGCTAATAAAGACAAACTATGTAGTGAATCTAGAAGGGTCCTTGACCCAAAAGTCATGCTATCTATTCTCTCTCAAACCATCAAGCAAGCCACAGCTGTTAGCTTAACACATGGGAGGGAACTCAAGAATACGCTAGTTTTGTACCTTATCAAGATAATAACTTGCTGGGGATTTTCCGTACCACTACTTGCATATATTTTTGCATATAATCTAGGTGACATTCTTGCATAGAATCTAGGTGACATTCCTCTCATTTACTTTATTGTCCATTTCAATAACTGAAAATATATAATCCTTGTCCATTTCAATAACTGAAAATATATAATCCTCTCCACTTTATAAACAAGCAGCAATTTGTTTTACATCTTCCTAGGATGAATCACTTTTCATGAGAAAGTAAGGTTATAAAATTCCATTTTTTCCTATGACTAAAGAGTATCATATTATTAGAATATAAATAACAGTATGTGCATGCTGTCAATGAGATGCTCTTTCTGTATTTAAAGTTTTTTTAAAAAAAATACATATGCAAAATGCCACCAATGAGAAGGATAAGAGCACTAGATCCACCCTCTTCTCTCAGGAATTTGTTTGAACCCATATAAGCATTACATGGAATAAATTTGGTGGGTAGACACTGATAAAACATCTCATTCTCACCACGCACTCTGACACACTGTACTTGGCTGCATGTACATAGCAATGGGCAATAAATAAATTAGCACCAAGGTTAAGTGACTCCAATATCCCTCAGCAAATTTAATTCTCTTATATATGGGTCAAGGGTACTGGCAGAAAAGTTTACGCTTGAAATTTGTATCCAGCAAAAATGTATATTACTGAAGTTTATTCTGCAATAGACCTAAAGTTAGTTTTCTGTCCAATAAAAAGTTAAATGGTTACCAATTCCTAAATCTGCTGCTTTTATAACAATATACACTAACAACATTCGTTAATAACTAGTTCACACCGATCTCTGCCAAATTCAAAGTAAAATACTAGTTCTGTTTGCTGCTTGTTGTATAAGACCTGTATCATAAGGTATGATCTCTGCTTTTGCACACGTCATAAATGATAGTAAGTATGGCCTTAACTGAAGTGGAAAACTGTTATTTAAATGTGTAGGTAGTTTCAAAATAAAAGAGGTGACTAAGAACTACCTGTAGAAGTAGTAAAAAAGTTACCTGTAAAAAAATCTATAAAAGTTCCATAAAATAAACTTACCTGAGAGACCGAGAGTCTCTATCTGCAACTGCCAAACTACTGGAAGACCCATATGTAGCCTGAACTAAGTTTGGATTAAACAGCAACAACAAAAAAAGCTCTTAGCTAGTTATGGACAATCCTAACACCTGCTCTTCTCAGGACTAATTGCATCAAGCCCTCAGTGTGTTTTTTGAGGAATATTGTCAAAGCAGGGTGGGTGGCTTATCTTCTTTGCTACAAATAATCCTTTTGTTGTGAGGATTTTGGCACGGATAAGGACTTCACTAGCTCTACCGGGAATCAAACAGATTGACTCTAATAGGTTTTAATGTATAATGATTAGCTCATTTATAAAAGATTCTACCCAATCCTCAATTATTCAGATATGGGTCAAGATCAAGGGAATACATCAAAACAAATCCTGAACCTGTAGAAGAATTCAGATGTTAATTAAATGAGAAATAGATCGATGGACTCTAACCTCATACAAAAGACAGAGGAAGAATTCAGACGAATCCAGACATCACCACTCCATATTCATGTAAGATTGGTTGCTAATGCAGCAGTCATGGCCTTTTTTTTTTCCTTTTTTTTTTTTATCAGCTTGCATTAAATAGAATCATGGATGATGACCCACGATTCGCAATTTGTCACAGGCAGCTGACATTTGACCCACAAGAAAGCACTAATATACGCAGTTGAGAAATAAAAAAAAAACAAAAACAAAAAATCCAAAAACCATAGCATACATGTTAACAGATTGAGTTGTGTATGCTAGGTTTTCTGAACTTCAGCCTACTCCTTGACACAGTCCAAGGTATCAGAATTGACTTGTTTCATATTAATCTATTTTCCCTCATTGTTAGCTGAGATTGAGTAAAAATGAAAATTGAAATGTAGGAATGTAGGAATGTAGGAATGTAGGAATAAAAAGTTTGATTTAATTGCCTTTGATTCCTCAGTAACACAAACAACAAACACGCTGAGATGCAGTATCTCTTCCTGGATTGCCTGTATTTCTTTTCTTCCCTCTATTTGTTTGGAATTTGAGAAGACCAAAGTGTTTTTGTTTTTCTTATAAGGGGAACACCACCTGAAACCTGAGTTGGCCATTCATATTAAAGGAAAAAAATATCTTTTCATTGATTGCAGTGGTTTGTTGCCTAATTTTCTTAAAAATCTTTTTTCTTAGCAAAAGGTAGATTTTAAAAACACTGTTTACCAAATATTAATGAATAACAATAATGAGTTACATGGCTAAGCTTCAAGTGATAAGACTCCTCATAAATACCCTATTCATGCAGATGGCAAAACTTTTCTCAGTGATATCCATCCCTCCTATACACCCATCGCCAAGGAGGAAGATAAAAGATTTTCCTCATAAAAGTATCTTCTGTGGACACACCACCAACCCTTGATCACTATTTATAGCTGTGTATCATCAAACTTTGAAACAGTAACTTTAAGTTTGCCGTAACAGGCAAGCGTAAAAGAAGAGTGAATAAAAACTACACTTAAAATACTTAATTTTATTGCAGCCCATACCACTGGCTTGAATTTGGCAAACAGTCTCCCTTCTCTGATGAATGCATACTGCTCTTAGAGAACATATGTGTCTTTTGCCCTATTAATTTTAATCCATCCTTAGGTTGTATAAGGGTCATCAAATGGTGCTATGATATGGGATAACACAAAGAAACAAAGGATCTACTTTCGCGCATTGATTAAATAGGACTGGTTTGTCAGTTAGAAACAATCTGAGCAAAATGTCAATGCTAATGCAAGTTTCTCCAACTGGCAACACATCCTGCTTCTCTCCGAGAACATGGATATTAGGACATCTCTGTGCCAGGTTCTCAGTTACGCTGAGGCCACCTTACAATACTTTGGCAGCAAAGAGCAGAGTTGGAGAGAAGTTCAAGAGCAACAGAAATGACTCACATGGTTTGCTAACCTCCGAGTTTTGTTCCATACCAAAATGAAGCTTTACAGTGAAATTCAAAGCAAAGGGGAAAGGAGGACAGTGTTTTCAATAAAAATATCTTGTGAAAAAACAAAGATTGGATTACTCATGGTATTTTGCTCAGGTATCTAAGTTAAATATATAAAAATATGTACCCTATATAATCAAATAGCTTCTAGAGGTTAAGAATATGTATTGATTAAAGGAGAAGACCTGGCTTCTACCTCAGGTAGCCCAGTGTAATTTCCCATCCTACACATACTCACACCCTAAACCCAGCGGACTCCCTCATCAAGTACACACTTCATGTGGGATTTTTGAGAACCTACGAGATGAGAAGCTAAACAGAACGAGAGAATTATCTTTTTTTAAAATTATATTTTACTCTGAGTAGATTTTTATACAGTGTTTTCCGCAGTCTAGTTTCTCATGTGAGTAAATGTTTATGTAGACATTATCTTTAACCGAGATGCTACTTTAACTGTGCTATATCTCAGACATAATAATTCAACAGTGACAAAATCAACCCTGTGCATCCTGAAGTGAAACAGAATGCTGTATACATGTCTGAAAATCCAATTAAGCCTCAGTGAGGCACTAGACTTTCCTAAATCATGTTTTTCTCCTTCATATTTCACAATAGAAGATCATTGTTCCTATCCAAAACAGACTCGTATCTCCATTGACCCAGCAGGCCTGCAGAAGAAACCTAAATTGCCTCATAACCAGCTCATGACCTCAGTGCCTTTTAATTATGTGGGTCTCCTTGTAGCTTTTATTTAATGTAGACATGTGGGGTGGGAAAGGGGGAGACTAAAACCCCAGTAGAAGAAATACAGACAGACTGTATATTTTAACATACATATCTTGCATCTTACTTTGAAAGTATGCCAGCCCTACAAAGATTCAACCGTGCTCGTCTTCAAACTACAGTTTCTAGGAAGGAGCAGACACATCATTCCACCTAAGCTGTGCACACGCACCTATTATGCACACCTCAGCCTACATAGGTTACACCCTAGCAGCAGGGGTAGTAACATGAGCAAGGAAAACACCTGGGCATCTAGCACCCATAGAGCACTATGGTGGACAGGCACAGCCAAGATGCTATCTTCAGGGCAGTGACCCACAAAAATCTTCAGAAACTCATTGAAAGTCTCCTTGACCAATCTACCTCCTAACAAAATGGTCTGCAAGAGCAGATGTTTGTATTTCATGTCTTAGATCCAGTCTGAAATAACTTGAGACATGCATGCACAGATAGGTAAGTCCACAACAATACTGGATTCATATAAGAATACACACAAACCTGAAGTTAGGAACAAATAGTTTTGGCTGAATTGGAGCTCTACATGGCAAGTTTCAGCTCTATTCTTCCATTATCTGGGTATCTTATTGTGCATTTACTTCAAATCTTTGAAAGCCTGTATTCACTTCTTTTCTGTATTTCCAAAGTAGCATAAAGATATAAAAGATACTAACATTTTCGCTTTCCATGGCATTTCTTTGTTTAGGTAGCAAAAGTTCTCACAAACTTCTCATTGTTGTACCTTTCACTCCTCTGGGAGTCCAAGCAGAAAATTAAGAATCTGGCTTTTCAAATTGCTCTTATCAGCATTCTTCAACAATGGACCTGAAAAATCAAATCAGTCTAACAAAGGTTACAAGTAACTGCCTTAAGAAAGATCAGTATCACAGAGTAAATTTCTTGGTATACCTCCTGTTTATCTTCTTACAATAAATCAAATTTTATACATGGTTGCACTCCGTTAGTATGCAATGCTGTCCATGGTCAAGCATCCATTATTCTAATCAAACTCACTAAAGCACTTTTATAAGTTGGTCCCTCAGTACATTCGTGTGTGTCTCACTTCCTTGCCCTCTGCACTGCATTCCCTGTGGGAATGACTTTTCAGTTCCCTTGCTGGGTTTCTTGACAGGGGGACGTTCTTTTAACCATGGATGCACAGCCCCCTCTACCAGCAAGTGGTAGAAACTCTAATTTTTTTTTTTAGATTGATTTTAATTAGGAAATCTAAATATACTTTTTTTTTTTAAATGAATGTTGAAGTAAACATCATTTCTTTCTCTTTCATAGAGATCCTTTATTTCACAAAAGCACTAAAATATTCTGATTACATCTGTTCTCTAAGCTGTGTTCTCTAATGCTTTACTGAAAGCATTCACAGGATTTCAGTTGTTCCAGCAGTGCAATGAGGATACCACAAAGCACCAGCGGTGCAAGGATCCCCATAGCCTCCCCCAGTCCCAAAAGCAGGCATAACATTTAAACAAAGCTGCAGACACATCAATAATGAAAATCTGGTGAACCACTTATTCTTGACTCTTATAGGAATGTTGAATGCAGAATATCCATTAGTTTCCTGACAACATGGATTATTTATAGGCAGGATTGATAGCACCATCTAATATTAAGGTTGCTCAATACATCCTATCATACAACCTCAGTTCCAAGCTTTTTGCAACTTTGCCACCTGGGATGCATATTACATACCTATGTCTGTCTCCAACAACTTTTCTTGAAAGTTTATCACTTCCAGGAGTGATAACATTACTTTGCTGAGAAACATAATGTTTTGTCCATGTTTTATAGGAATCTAGTAACCTTTCTAAAAATTGTGATCCCTTATTCTACAGAAAATTGAGCTTTAGTAGAAATGGGTCTATGTTCTATGTTTGCACATAAGAAAAATCTTCCAAATCTTCCCAATTTAGAAGTCTTTGAAAAGAGGGGGGGGAAAAAAGAAAAAGTTTTCATGCAAGCATTAAACTAAAAGTACCAAAGTCTTCACTGTCAGTAAGGATGAGTGACCCGTTTCTATGCATAGAAATCATATTCATGTAGTGGGCAGACATGTCCTACCCCATGGTCATGGGAGTAGGGAAAAAAAGGCATTCTTTTCCCTAGGAAATAGCTGTTTTATGGTGTTGAACATGTTAATACAAGTGCTGGGCTTAAGCACGTTGTATGAGCCTAAGAGAACAATTTACCTGATGCACTGTTTTCAGTTCCTAAGCATGCTCTGTCAGAGATTAGGATTCTCTGTTCTACTGTTGAATTTTTAATTCGACATTATTCTTTAATTTAACAATGTTCTTAAAGTAATTTTATAGGAGCAATTTATGTCTTAAGACTGATATCAAACAAGATTAGACTCTCATTGCTTGAGGCAGTTCAAGAACACCCAGTTAGAGACATTCCTGTCACAATTCACATACACCAGAAAAATCCAACATTAGTTGGCTAAAATCACAATAGGTAGTGGCAGAGCCAGCCACAAATAGAACCCAGATGTTCTGGTTTCTACAGGGATACTTCCAAACCACAGTGTCCTGCATACAGCATTTAATTCACCAAAAAGCCTATATCAAACAAAACAATCTAGGGCTAAGAGTTAGGTTTCATTTTTGTTGCACCACGAGGTTCCAACTAAATTTTCAACTTACTGCCATCCACTGGTAATTACTATCCAGTGGTACTAACACCCAGTAGTTACTACCACACATTCTGGCTAGTTCTGAAGTGACGCACAGAAACGACTCATGTAGTTCACTGCTTTGAGATACTACAATATATCCCAAAGTACCAGTGTCCTCAGAAAGCCCCAGACTCAATGAGCAGAGTTTGAAGATGTGAAACGTTAAGAGAACATCAGCCTGATACTTGAAGACCAAAATACCACCACACAAAGATGGAAACAAAAGAATTTCAGTCTTTTTCTTTTTTTCCAGTCTGTTTGTCAAGAGATGGAGAGGGCTACCAAAAACAATCAAATATAAAACTCTACCTTGTGATCCATCTGTTTGTAGTATTGGCCACGTGGAAAAGTACCACATATGCAGCCATCAGTTTTCATAAATCTCTCTACTAAAAACGAGTCTAGTCTTTTCAGAAGAGTCTTTATTAGCATCTGTTGTGGAAGCTGCATACCCTGAACCATAAAACAGACCTCTGCTGATACATTTCAGTTATAGGTGATAATTGAAACTCAGGCTCTGTTTGCACCTCACGTGGGCAAAGAGAAGAGTGTAAATGATTTCTTTTTGTGATTATATCAGTTTATCTACTGACAGAGAAAAGCCTCTCTGTTCTTCAGCTTCTCATAACCATTAGTACTCTTACTCCACTATGTTACGTTTCTTTCTTGTCTATGTCTATCCTTCTCATGAGGATAAAGGAGCAGAACAGCTCATCAGCAAGTACTATCTAAAAACCTGTGGGCTTCAAATTGGTTCTTCATTCTTGTAATCTGAGATTATTGCAGTTGTTGGCTTCAACTGCAACCACAAGGGAATGTTAGAGCCAGCAGAAAAGTCTTCTGCTCCTACAAAGAAGAAAGTTATGTCAAAAACACTCCTAGACGAGATGCAAGGATCTGTCCAACTCTAAACCACACAGCATGCTACTGTGCTATGGGGTGCATCACTACCAATTATAATTTCTTTTAAAATATGGGCATGCTAAGAGTACACTGATAGCATGCATGTCTCTGGGTTGCCTATGTACATGACAGCCGTATGTAGAAACACAGGGAGAGACATTTCTTGATAGAAACACTAGAGCATGCGAAATGGTTCAGAGATCTAACTCATTCAAGCAAACAAAAGAAAACAAGCTTCTGACTCCTTGCGCAGTGTTTTGAGAGTATAGAACATAGTTCCAGTGCAACCACAGCTCCTGTTGCCTTTTATATCTGAGACAAACGTATTCTGAATATATATGCACACATATGCCTATGTGTACAGACACATATATACACATATACATACAGACACATATCTACAAACATGTTTGTATCTCCACTAAAAAAAGATAAGATTTGTAGCCGAGTACTATAGCTCTGGGCCTTATCCTAACATTTATTTCAGAGTACAAAAGCAATCTCCAAGAAGTTTAAGGGAAAAAAAAGTTTAAACCGTTTTCTTTCTAGACACTATCTTTTGCTCCGTTTCCAAGAGACAGATAGAAACAGTAGCAAGTAGACTGGAGGAAAAGATTCAAGCCAAAAGACAGTGCAGGCGTGAACAGAAAAAAAACCCAGGTACTTAGTACTTGCCTACAACAGCTTGAGCAGAACATAAGGAAGACAGTGATGTGAAGGCATGTGGAGTGGTTTGTACACCATATCAGAGCAACAGTAATCTACAGAAAACTAGCCTGCTGTTGCCATTCAGGAGAGCAATCAGGTCACTTCTGCATGGCAGTTGGCCTTTAATGGCCTGTTGCCTATGTTGGAGTCATCCGGCTGCCAGAACACTGTGCTGCTCCTGCTGCAGCCTTCCAGCCAGCTCCTTAAACACTGGAAAATTACCTAGCAAAGCAACTTGCACATTAAAAAAAGGAGAATCCCATTGCAAATGACAGGGAATAGTCCATTGCTATCTGGGTTCCTCAGTAGGGATCAACTAACACTGACTTATTTGTGCCTACTTTTAATAGGTCATGGTTACAGAAAAAGTAAATTTGCTGGACAGTCACAGGTGAACTGAAAAAAAAATCAATTATATTAATCTAACACACTGTACTGCTTGTGCTATTTTCCTCCATCTAGTTCTATTCCAAATGAAAACTGAGTTTTCCATATTTCCCAAGGATTTTGGAAACAGTGAGATGGAAACGTGGCCCAGTCAGTACAGCCTGAACTTTGCTTTTTTTAAACAAAATCTAAGTTCCAATCTCAGAGTAAAATGTTCCAAAAAATGGATATTAACTCAACTTGAAGGGATTCTTTTAGGGCTTTCAGATGATATTAAAGTTCAGGGGAAAACAAACAGTAAAACAGTGATTGTCATAGGAACGCACTAAATTATGAACACTACACCTACCTGAAATTTCAGCCAAACATACATTTACAAAACTGTTTTTCATCATTTCTGGTACCTTCCTGCAAGATATTTAGGAACATGCTGGTATCTGTGATGACCTTCTGTATCTTAGTTTTTAAGAGTCATTAGCAAATAAAGCGAGAGTAATCCAAAAACCACAATGGAAATTTTTACCTTTCAAATGTGTCCACAGGAGGAAGTCATTCATGTCCAGGCTTCTCTTCCTGAAGTTGATCTTTCACCAGGTTTCAGATCCTGAAATGTAAGAAGAGAAACATACTTCCTTTTACACACTGCCACTTTTAGCATCAACACTTCTCAAAAAAATAAGGACTGAAAAGTTTTCTTTAGAAGGATTTTAATGTTTATGACAGTAGCCCCTTGCACAGTAGCAGGGGTTAGAGTCCTTTTGTGACATATGCTAGACAGATAAATGACAAAGTCAGTTTCTGCCAGCAAACTTGCAATCAAGATGTCAGATATGAAAAGAAACAGGAGTGGATGAAAAGGTAGAATGAAAAATTAAAGTCAGATGAAGATATCCTTGGCCAATGATTTTTATCACAGCTATTTTAGGGGAATCTTTTTTACTGCTCTGTACCAACACAGTGTTATCTCCAAACTCTCAAGTGAATATGTAGCATAAATACATTCTCAATTATACCAGTACATAAACCTTTGGGAAAAAAAAAAAAAAAAAGAAAAAGAAAATATTCCCCCAGAAGAAGTGTATGCATTAGGGTAAGATAGGAATTCCAAGCTCTTCTTTATACAGACATTCTCTTGGATCTCTGTCTGTCAGAGGTGGTGTACATACATGTTGCTATTGTGCTTTCAGGTTCTTACCAAACTGAGTACATAAGAAAGAAAAGCAGAGTATCTGATTAGTCTTATCACAGGTCACATTTAGGAGAGTACAGACTCCACAGAAGCAAAAATATAAACTAAACAATAATGACAAAAATAATAATACCAATGAAGGCTTTAAATCCATTTTCAGAAATATTCCTAGACAAGGGGTGGACAATCAGTCAAAATTTCCAGAGTGGTTTGAAAAGCTAGAAAAAAAGAGTTGTGGAAGTGCTAAGAAGAAGAAGGAGTGTTAAGAAGAACAGAACAGCTGCAACTCAGAGTTAGCGCACCTTGATAAACCTCTTCTGTCATGTACAATACGCCTTATATCTTTTATACTCATAGGAAGTTTACATATTAATATTTGCATGATGGTAAATCGGAGGAGCGCTTCATTAGATTTGAAGGAGTGCTTCTCCTCAGGCCAGGCCTCTGGTTTGACTCAGATTGAATTACAAAGCTAAACAGAACAGGAAGGATCTGTGCTCCTAATTCTGTTTGATAGATCTCTTTGTCATGTTCAGATGCCAGATTGAAGATAGCCGCCTCTTCCTTGGCAAAGCACAGTGCTTTTAAGCTCCAGGCTATCAGAGAGCCCAAGCGCCTACAGTGCGTGCACAGACTGACAGTTGCATTAAGATACTTCCTGTAGTTTCTTTAAAAACTTATGGCAACCTGCTCATTATTAGCTTTCTGCATTTGGAAGCAGTCACATTGAGCGAGATGGAGCAAAAGTCGCAGCTGAGGGTGCGCGGGGCTCCAGCTCAGCGTAGTAACCACGCGCCTCTGCAGATGTGCTGCCTGGGGAAGCCGTCATAGGGGAATAGGAGCAAGATTTAGCAGAGATTACACTGATTGATTGGAATAAGTCTTCAGGAAATTGGTTTGTTTTCTCCCATTCTTTCTGAATCCAGGGGGATTTAGAGGCACCTCATCTCCATAATTGTTTCATGCTCAGTTATGATTATTGAAAGCACTTCTCCTAACTTGCTGTACAATTCTCAAATTGCTGATTAGGAGAAAAAACCTGACAGCCGATCTCAGAACACGCAGAGGCCGTTAACAGAGCATATTCACGGGTTATTTTCTCTTATCCATATTTAGTGTTTGTAGGAGGCTTTTACTTTCTGCAATTTAACAGGTGCAAGCTGAATAGATTGAAAACTGACATAAACCAATGTACAAGTGTCAACATATAGAACTAAACCAGTTTAAATAAATGCAATACCATCCTCATTATTCAAACACTGCACTCAAAGATGCAGTAAAAATTCTATAAACTCTGTCCACTAAATCACTCTTTTTTCCTCATTAATACACTAAGCAACTTAACATCTGGAGTAAAAATAATGAAGGCAGAACATTTTAGAATTTTTCAGGGAGTCAGTAACCAACTGCTATTTTCCTTCATCAGTACGTGATGCACAGACCCCTAGGGCTCTCTGACAACTGAGGCCCTAGAGATTTCTGAAATATGACAATAATGATGTAACCTATAATTACTAAAATAAAGATACCTAGGCCTCACTGAACATTTTTCACCAATCTCAAAGCACTTTATTGATGAAAACTGAAAGTTTTTCAAACAGAAGGACAGAAGCAGTTTGTCCAGGCCACAACTGAGAATCTAATTAAAAGTTTCCTTTTTCTAGCCTCTCTCCTAGAAGAATCTTACGATAGGTAAATTAATTTCCTCTTTCTTAAGAAAGTCCTCTTTTTTCCATGTGTTTTATTTTTAATTCCTCAAGACAATTATTTTACCAAAGAGATAATCTAAGAGAAAATAACAGTCATATATTAAATAAACTGCTATATTTAATAGGGTACGTTTTTTACATGCAGAACACCTGCAGCTGCTGGGGAAATCTTCCTCACTTGTTTATTTCAAATCAGTCAGGCTGTTAACTCGCAATCAGGTTGGAAATTTGCAGCTGGGGTGAACAGGATGAAGGGATGAAAATCATGCTGACTTGGCATAAATTATTGTCACCTGGATTTACTTGGGAAGGAGGGAGTAGGCAACTAGAGCATGCAGCTGCTCCAGCTCACTTCTGGAGGTGAGCTTCCATCCTTCAAAGTGAGGATGTGAGCTAGACAAAATGAGGAATAGGTCATACTCGCCTCCAGCCTGCTCCCAGCTTTGCCCAAATCCTCACTATTTCAAGAGTATTTCAGAAGTTTGCTTTAAGTTATGAATCATCTTTAAGATCCCACCTTACCTTCAACGCTGGTAATCTGAGCACACGTTCACTATCTAAACTGCTATAACAGTGCAAGAGGGGGTCTTCAGGAGGAAGAGAGAGAAAACAAAACACACCTGCTTTAACAATGGAAAAATAAAATCATGTCTAACGAGCAATCTAGGGAGACTTCATCAATAGTTAGGATCTCCCTGGCTAGGCCAGGAGCCAAGTTAGAACTCATTTTAACAAAAAATGTTCACCTATGTCTCTGAGAGTGTGAGTTAATACATCAAAAGTCCCAAGTTTCAGCATTACAATTAGCTGAAGCCAGTTTAACTACAGTGTGGCTGGGGTTTTATTATTATTATTATTATTATTAATTTGGTTTTCTTTTGTTTTCATGCTTAATTAGTCTATATTGTAAGTCTGTATTTTAAGTTCAGGTAACTGATGATACACACGTTGTTTCTAGCGTAAGGGAAAAAATAGGTAGCCAGATGTGAGGAAAAAGATAAAAGGCAAAGAATATCATTTTTCAGATTAGAAGTATCCATTTGAAGCTTGTAGAGACTCTTGTCTGATAATGAATGCCTAAAAATATCCCTGTACAAATTAACTGGAGAGACCCTGGCCATTTACACAAATAGAAAGCAAAAAGCAGTAATATCTCATGGATGATAGCTAACCTTAGCATGTGCTGTATAAAACATCAGTCATTTGGAGCAAAACAATGCAAAAGCTACAGTCACATTTATCTCCCTATTTTGCATAACTTCAGATCACACAATGCAAAGTAAATAATTAAGTCTACTATTACAACTACTGTTCTACACAAATAAATACAGTTTTTAGCAACAAAGCACAGAGGGTGATATAGCATATAGTGTTATAGCAGAATGCCAGGGAACTGAACAAGCCAAACTTGCAAAGCATTGGAATTGGGCATGTGTACTAATGCTTTTCTTGCCATAATTATGATTCCTCAGTTACTTAATTCCACTTGCAATGACTTTGCAGTCAATGAAAGTAAGCAAAACCCTGCTTTTTAGTTATGATATTTTTCGTTCCTTGTTGCTGCTGAATTTCAGGCTGGCCACTTTGTCATTAGGCCAGCACATTTACCCATGGCTGAGTAGACAGCAATCTATATAGTTGCTCGTGATTTATTATTCACGCATCTCTGCGGACAAACCAAACAAATTATGCTCCCTGGAAAATAAAGGATACAAAGCTGCATAGGAAATCTATTTGGCTGTAATTCGTAGCCATTTTCTTTAATGAATGGATCCGGTTTAAACCTTGCCCCACCTTAACCAACAGGAGTAACTCTGTGCCTTGTTATGTGGGAAAGAGCAAACATCACTTCCACACCAACTATTTCAGTGTTCCAGTAGGATTTGCATTTGATATGCAACGCACAGAACCTTATTTCTGGTCACATTTACCATTCTTGCTTTTCCAGATTGAAATAATGTAAAATTTTAAATTTCATTTAGAAAATGAATCAGGAACTAGGCTAGATGTAATTTGAGGGGTTTAATCACTTAATATATCATGAAAGAGTGGTAATTCATCAGCTATGATATTTTCAATAATTTGTTAATCTGCTCTGCAAAGAGGTTCATGGAGTTCTTCAGTGGAAAAGTACGCATCTTTATTACAAGTTCTCTCTAATGTGCTAGTGCACTGGGACTTGGCTTGTCTGCCTTTCTCAAATAATATGAGAGATGATTCATTGATAATGGAAGTGATTCCCCAAGTAAATTGCTTCCTCTGCTTTGGTTTGGTATTTGTAAGCAATAACTGGAAATCATTGCCTTTTTGCCATGCAATAACAGCTGTGTTTCACCTCAAGCATGCGCACCCTCGTGTTAATGCGAGGCTTCACGCAAGAACACATTTTACTGGATAGTAATTACTGTCCTGCAAGATCTGCATGCAATAGTAACACAGAGGTCAGTGAAAAGGCAACAAGAAGTTCTGTGAGAAGTAGTTGGTAGAGGAGGAAAGCTGAGTGAGAAAGGTTACCTTCATTTTAAATCCTTAGTCTCTCTTTTGGATCACTGATCAGTCAATGGGACAAATTCTTTGTGTGTATTTTTTTTTTTTTTTTTGGTTTGTTTTGGGGTTTTGTTTGGAGTTTGTTTGTTTGTTTGTTTTCTTCTCTGTGATTTACAGTACCAACATTAAAGAGTTCAGGAGAGGAATTAGAAAAACAAGTCTGTGTGTTAAAGGGACAATATTAATTCAACTAAGTGTAAATGAAACTGTGCTTGCCAGCAGGATGAAGAGAATGCCTGTGCTGTCAGATGCCACAGAAGCTTCTTCTGCCAAAACTCTCCAAACGGATGTTAAAAACACTGCATCATCAAAAGATCACTCTGGTAAATGATGACACCCCCCTTGAATCGTTTCTGTCCAAGGACACCTTCTTCCGTCTGTTAAAGCGCTACCTAAGCAGTGTTAACCCCTTCACAAACATCACACACTTCAAGCAGGAAACAGAAATAGCTAAGGTGCCCTTTCTTTCTAGATTTCTTCCTAGATTATGCTTTCATTTTAAGGAGTTTCATTTAAAAACAAAGCTACAAATATAGAAACAGTGCAATCCCATTTATTTGCACTGAAGTGGGAACAGAATCAAAACAGACTGAGATGATCAAGTTCACAAGTGATCTTTACTTGCTATGTTTCTAGAGAATGAATCAAAATTCTTGACCACTCTGCAGCGGAATGTCATGCGTCTTTCACAGTTTTCAAACAAAGTTAGCGGATGCTGCCATGACTCACATTAGCAACCACACCGCATTGAAAAATGTCCTTCAAGATTAAGCGCCTGAACTAGCAGGCAGGCTGCATCCCCTGGAAACTCAATTCCTTCTTCTCTTGATGAATGAACGTATAAATCTATTTCAGTTGGATATCACTTTACCTGCTCTTTACCTTTACCAAGTGAGGCCCATTTCAAACCACTCATAACTGTGACCTACTTCTCCAGGGGAACAGTGAGAATGCACATCATGAACTAAAGCAGACTGCACTGCATTTCAAAATGACCTTAGCACTCACACGGTGTTGTTCTCATCCACACTTTCTCCTCTTTCCAACTAGTAGCTTCTACAAACTACAAGTGTGGTATACCCAAAGTTCCTTGAAATATCAATGCAATAAATCTCATCCTGAATATAATGTATTTTTACCAGGCACACACACCAACTAGTGAATAATGAGAAATACAGGAGGCTAAAACGTAAGACTGATATTTCTAACAAAAAGGAACAACCAGGATTTTTCATCTCACTTTTAACATGGATATGGTGAAAATAAGTGTCCATTTTAAATATTTACTACATAAGTATGTGCAATTATATAAATATATTTCTCTTCCACCTGCAGATGATTATTTTTACTCTGATTTTATAATGCTTACCAACTGCATGCAATAAGATATTACAGATTTGCAGTACAATATCAGCCCTCTGAGAAAAAAACAATAGACATAACAGCAAATTATAAGAGACTTTCCATTTGTAATGAATAATCAGACAGCAATTTGGGAAACACCTTTGTCAAGTTTTGAGCATCACCACAGATGGAGGGATATTATGTGTCTGGGCCCATTCCAATATCTAACTTGGTTACGATTGTTTTCCTCACTAATATCTCACAGCAATTTCTCTTGCATCCATTGCCTGTCGCTTGATGAATAGTTCCCTCCATCCTCCTGTACCCTCCTGTTTGGTCACGGTCACTAGGGCTCTCCTCATAAGCCTGGACAAGGGCTGTTCCCTCAGGCTGTCCTCAAGGGGATGATCCCAGGCCATGAATAGTGCGTCAGCTAGCAGAGCTCTCTGGAAAACCTGCATGGCTTAGTCCTTCCAACAGCAAAGAGGTTATAGATATTTGGGGATTTTGCAGGAATAAAAATTTTCCCCAAAATTTAGCTTGTATCAGCTTCTTAATCTGAACCACCTGTAATGCCAGCTTTTAACACAACCAAAATTATAGAAATGGACTCTTTCCTAAGCATCTTACCATAGACACTTTCTGTCATTCCTAGTATAGGCAAAGAGGCCATGACAATCTGCTACATATACAACAATAATGACACCAGCAAGCATTTCCAAAGCTTTGAGAAAACCCCATACATTGGTTTCTATTTCAAATTGAGAATAAAAATCAATTATTAAACTGATTTTCATAAAAGCTTCACTTACAATTCTAGTTTAGGCTAGAGACTATTTTTTTTCTGAACTGATCTCTCTTTTTCTTCTTCAGATTTCCCTATGACACAAGGCCAGATTTGGATCGGATGCTAAGGGACAAAAAAATCTATAGTGCCTCAGTGAAGGAGTCACGCCTGCTTCCTATAGGACTTAATTTAGCTCTCCAAGCTCCCTCACTAGATAAAAAACCACTCTGCTGCCTGCCTAGCACAGCCAGGCAGCAGCGCTCGGCTTCGGAGAGCTCCCAGTCAGGGAATGCTGGATTCCCTGCAGCGGGAGCCATCTCCTTGGATCTCCGAGAGGGCAGGCACCATGCCATTAAAGCCACTCAGGATAACAAACCCCGTATAAACAGATTACCTAGCAGGGAAAGTTTGCCCAAAATACTTTGTCTTCCACGACACACAGCTCCAATACTGCTGCAGCACTGCAGTAATTGGAGGGGGGGGGAGAGGGGGGGTATTCGTCCGTTGCAGCCGTTAGAGCCGTTAGGGCGGGGCTGCCCCGCCCTGCCCAAGGGAGCACGTGCACACAGGCAGGGCTGAGATACACGTTTTAAATACAGTTTAAAGTGTATTCAAAACTAAAATAGAGCAAAGTATTTAGATTCTGATTACATATTTAGCTTAGAATTAAATTCCCACTAATTTGCAATACTGCATTTTGATTTTTTTTCCACATCTGCTTAAACTAGCTTTCCCTCCCTGGGGAAAGCTAGGGAAATTTATTTGGGGATAAATTTCCAAATCGTTATTTTATACACAAAAGGGTATTTCAAGTAATAGCTGTCCTCCTTCTCCCCCTGCCATTCAGCCTACATTTTCAGCTTCCCAGACATTCAGACCATTAACCACAAATAGACTACCAAAAATATAGAAACCACCTTAATTTTAGACTTGTACTTGAATAATCAGACCATGGTTGCAACCAAATCAAGTAACACCAGCAGAGGTAGCATTTAGCGCTCAGAGCTTCCATTTGCACTACAACATGGAAGGAAGCCCCAGGTCCACAAGCTGTCATGCCAACGATGTTCTGAATCAAGGACATTTTTTTTGTTTTCTCCCCTCTCTAATTTCAGGAGGAACAAAGCCTAGAGCTGGACAAAATAAGAAATTATGGCATTGATGTAGATAAAGTTATGTGGCAGCTGTCATATGGAAAATTATAACAGATTATCACAATGGTACCTAGTGGCCTTCAAATCCTCAAATTTATTAAAACATTATGAAGAGATACAAATTGCAGTCAAGGCCTTAGAAATTAAATTTAGACATAGTAAATCTTCAGTTGCTCAAGTCCCTAACATGTATTTTCTGCTCCTTTCTAACACCAAAGAGACACAAAGTAGAGAGTTAAGGGTGAAAAGCAACCATGCTCAGACACAGGGGGCATCTACATTGATCACAGGAACTGAAAAAAAAAAAAAAAATCGATTTGCTTTTGGAATGATTCATTACTGAGAGCCAAAAACTTCAAGGTAGTCTGTTGCACGAGTTACCCTAAGGGAGCTATATTTCTTTCTGTCTTTGTTAACTTGAAGCTGGCATGTGCAATAAAATAAAATAAAATAAAATAAAATAAAATAAAATAAAATAAAATAAAATAAAATAAAATAAAATACTGAAGTTTCGGGGGAAAAAAAAGCATTTTTCATAAACAACATCTGGTCAGCTGCATCATCGGCTTTTGGGACAGAGACTTCAGTTCTGTGCTGCTTTCACTGCCACATACACCCAAAACAAAACTCGCAAACCAAACATTTCCATTTCCAGCACTAGCAGTAGAAAACCCCGCCAGGAGCACCAAAGTTGCGCCATTCGGGTTACTGGGGCAGTAGTCACCCATATGGCAGACAGCTGCGAAGGCAACAAACCGCTGCTGCTCGGCTCACTCGACCTGACAGTCCCGTGCTCACAACATGTAAATCGTAAGGGGATAATTCCTCATTTCCTTAGGCTGTTTGTATGTGTTACAGATTCTTCATGGCAGCTTTGTCTTGGAGTGTTTTTGCATGAAAGATTCTGCCTGCATGCAGCAGCAAAAGGCCCCCAAGACCATTCAGAGTTTCTATGTAGCAGATTAAATCCAACGAGACGAGACATTGCTGAACCTCCCTGTTACAGGTAAGAACTGCCTGTCCTTATGGCTGCACACAGGCTTTTACATCCGAGCAGCGACAAGAGGTGACTGCAGCTCCGCATTTACCAAACACGGTGGTTCGTCAGCAGACTTGGGGAAACAAAATCAAGCATGTGCAGAGTAAACACAAGAGGCAGCTGGTAACTCATGAAAACTTTGCCAGAAACACTAGCGCAAAAGATATTCAGAGGTTTTGATTCAAACAGTGACCTTTGCTAGGATTTGTACAGACCCTATTATCTCATATAGTTTCTGTGTTAACCTGTCCTGGCTTTGCTTATTTCTATCATCAACAGCATAAACTGGGTGGCATTATCATTATCATGTTGTTTTCTGTTGCAGTAGAAATAAAAACAAAACAAAAATAAATTCAAAAAACAAGTTAATCTTTTTTTTTTTTTCTGAAAACAAAAAAAAAAAAAAAAAAAAAAAAAAAAAAGAAAAAAAAAAGAAAAAAAAATACATACAGAAGAGCCCCAAAGCAATTTACTTAGTGGACATGACTGCTATCAGTTACCAGATTAGAAGTGGTGTGGGGAGTTTGCTGGGTTGTTTGTTGGTTAGTTTGTTTGAGAACAAAACACCCGCAAGCCTCCTGTCCTCCTATAGAACTGATTATATTAGATCGTTTTTTTTATCTCGGTCAGTGAAGGGAGAGACAAGGGAGGGTGATAAATGGCTATTGTTGTACCATACCTGGCCACCCTGGCGCCCACCCAGCCATGCAGCCTGATGACAATCAGGTAACCTAATTCACATGATATTTGACCAAGGATAAGTTGCCATCCTTCCCATCTGTTATCAGGGAAAAGCTTCTGTCTAGTTGCAGCAACATTGCAGTGGTAAATTTACCCTGAAAACGTGCATGAAAATAAAAAGCACAGCTAGAGGTTTTATTGTTATTGTACTTAGAAAAAAAAGGGTTGCTTCATCGCACTGGCAGCTCTCTTCTGTACAGCACAGTCTGGAGAATGTGGATAGTTACAACAGTATGATCATCACCAACTTATTTAAATGCCAACACCTAAAGCTTCCCACCCGTATCTGTGTCTAGATGCCCAAATTATGAGCGTGCTATAAAATTCCTCCAGAGTTGGCTCAAGGGAAAAAACAGATCCCAGAGGACACAAGAACACAAATCCCACCATTTGGTCTTCATCTCATGTAGGTATCTGTTTCTACCAGTAATTGTATCCAGGAATTATAATATGGAGGTGCATACAAGGAGTTACTAAAATAGTAAATGAACACCCTCTCCTGGCACAGAAGACATGAAAAAAAATAGAAGAAAAAAATATTAGTGAGCTATGTCATTATGTGCTATTAATATCTAGGGAACTCTAACAAGTTTTTCAACTGCAGCCTTAATCCTGCTCTGTTGTGAAAAAGTGTGATACTAGATCTTCAAGCAGTCTAGAATTTTCTAATTTGTCTAAATCACAGCTCATGGGAATAAATGAAAATCCACCAAGCAGCAACTTTCACATTCAGGTTTTTAGTCAAGTCCAGCAATATAATTTCCTAACGGGAACTGCATGCTTCTAGACAACTTATCTTCCCTAGAAAATACAGAAAATATGGTAAAGTTTTTGCTACTCTCCCTTGATAGGCTCCATCATTTATCCACTAACCAATTTTAGCAGAAGACATTATACTAATTAATAGCCATTAATGATTTACCAATGCTAACTATAATTATTTGTTTCTGAATCTGCAGAGCATTTCTTGATGGATGAGGCTGTGCTCTTAAAGCTGAGCTTGTTGCTAGGCAGCAAACAAGAAAATCAACACACACTCTCAAAGATCTTGCCAAATAAATTATCGTCTAATTTATTTTTGACCTGAGCCAAACACTGCTATTTCTCTTTAATAGTTTTGTGGGTGCTTTGGACTTCGATCATGTATAACTTGAGGGTCTCGTTTTCTTCTTATTCCACAAAACCATATGTATCTATTTCCTGTTTCTACAGGCTGAGGACAGAGCTGATCAGCTGCAGAATTTTATTGCCCTTGAACTCAGCCAACAAATAATATCTGTTCATCAACTGTATCATGCACAACAAAAATACAACCAAATGGAATGACAGCGGACAACTTTCAACAAAGCTAAAACACTCTTTGTGTGATGTGATGCCTGAGTAGACAGGCTGATAGGTAAATAACCTGTGTACTAAGCTTCTTCCATGCACTACCAGTGGATTGCTGACAGCCAGATATTCAACGTTTGCAATGCCGACGTACTAAAATTAATTGCAGTTATACTTCCTAAAAGCTAGGGATGAAAACATACAATTAACCAATGCGTTCAGAATGTGCATACTACAGTGGTACTGCACCACATTGCAACTGTGCTCATGCATGTGTTAGTACTTAGCTCAACTTCTAACAGCGTTCAAATCCTACAATTGGAATAAATCATTTATGGTATAGACATTACAATGCAGCACATCCGCAGACATCTCCAACAGAGCTTTATTACCCTTGAACAAATGATTAGACAGTTAAGACACAAATAACTTCTGGCCAAGTCTGCAGTAACAGGCAGTATGGCAGCGAATCCCCTTGTCATTCCCCGTGTTGCTACTGACTGTCATGCAGTTTGGCTCAAATGAGAACGGGTGGGTTTTAAATGAGCTTCTTGATTGCATCCTTCCTTGCACTGAACTTTTCCTTCTCTTATTTCTGTAGCCAAAGCTTAAAGCCAGTGTTACACCAACAGAAAAAGAATGGCCTAAGGATAGCCATACTGTTTATTGCAAAAAGTGCTGATGAGCCATTCTTAACTTCCCTCTAATTGCAATGCAAAATGAGGCATGATATCAGCACCAAGTAACAGGCAAAGGATAGGCTTGAACATTGGTGCAACCCTTCACATTTGTTCTGAGTAGCCATATGACCTCCAGATCTGAGTAGGAATGTGCTACACCTACTCTGTGCTTTGTAGATAAATGCATTGGCCCTGAGGCAAGAGACAAGTGTAGATGTGTAAAACCAGTAAACCAGCAGCCTGAATTCTGCAAAGAAACTTCAATAGGCAGAAGAAAAGAACAACAAAGAGGAGGGAGAACAGCTCTTATCAGTTCTAACTGCTTAATATGAGAAAGTTATTCTGATTTTATTATATATTCAAAATTCATTTATAGCTCAGAAATCCACCCTTAATTACCATGACAGCACAAGGCAAAATGATTATACACACCTTTCTCCTAACATCTTTTGCTATAATAAAACCTTAAGGCCCATTTTATGTATTGTAAATCCTAGATGTCACCATACAAATATCCTTGCAATGTTATTGTATTCCTTATCACAATTCCTGTGGTTAAGGGGAAAAGAAAAAAAAAAATCAACATTTCTCAGATTGTGAGCTGAGGTAGCAAGATTTTATATCCATGTTCACACTGAAAATAGGTAACAAAGGAACTGAATGCCAATCTCAACTCCTATATCTCTATCATAGGAACTACGTATGTCTAGAAAAAGAATAAACATGCTTAAGATAAAGCTCCCTCTTGATCTTGCCCTGGCAAAACACAGTGTTCAGTCAAACACAGGTAGATTTCACTCTGCTACCAGCCAGAATCACCCATCTCTAGTTGAAAATACTTTTAAACAACCCTGTGTGTTCCTATCCACATCCATTCTTTCACTTCAGAGTTTGGATATCAGTTTGGATAAAGTAAGATTGATGAGAAATGTAGATTCTTATCTTTGAAAGATTTAAGATAATCATTTTCTAAGGTTCAGAAAAAAAGGTAGTCAAGTTCATCATCATCTATTCCAGCTCTAGAAACAGCATCAAACCCATGAAAACATCCACTATGAAATTCCAATCTTGGAATAAAGCAAGAGATCCCAAACTGCCCCTCACGTTTTTGAGCTCACAGTTTCCTGTTGTATTTAGTCCGGAGGACTTGCAAAAAGGGGCTGGTCTCTCAATCTCTTTTCTCTGCTGCCCTCTTTCCCTGCTTCCCTTGTGTCAGATTTGATTCACCTGGGCAGAGGATAAATCTGTTTAACCGTAAATGGCTCTGATGCTTGCTAGCCTACCAAAAAGTGACTACAAATAAGGCAATCTTTTCTCTCAGCTCAAGAGAGCTAACCCGAGAGCTGGCGAGGCAGACTGGGAGGACACTCGGTCTCTGTGAGAAGTGCTTGAGCGCAGATGAACCCCACAGTCAGCAGGGAAAACAGACCACACCGTGGGTGTGCAGCCATTAAAATGGACATGAGGAGGGTAAAAAGAAAAAGCAACTGAAGAAGACATAGCTTGGTGTTGATGGAACACCAAGCTTGTACTAGAAACAATGCAAAGCTGTTGTCTGAGGTTTACATCGTTACACACCCAACCTGGGCTGACTGTTTGCTTGGTAGCAGCTAAAAAGTTCTGAATCAGTCTTTGCAAAGGTGGGCTTAGCAAAACCCAAAATTGGAGCTCACAGTTCTACTAAAAGCAATCTATTATTTAATGATTAATAATAGGACAGCATTCTTATTAAAGTAGATGTTTATAGCTATTGCCAATAGTTTTTGAAAGGCTGTAATTCTCTTTCACTTATGCTCTGCATGAGATATGAGATTTTATGGCCACCAAGGTAGCTAATCATGCCCACCTATTTGGACAGTAATGCAGTTTTCATGTCATTTATGTTCCCTGGCTCATCTCACATGGGAACAAATCCATGATTTAAGTTAAAGCAACATCATCCTGGCTAATACTTGGTACAGATCCCAGACCTCAGCTGCCCCCAGGAAGACATGCTGTGAAAATCTGCAGCAAAACACTTTCAGATGGAAAGAAACAGCTCCAGAGTTCTGCTAAAATGTGGAAGTGAGGATTGGTGTATGCCTCTGATAGAGAGGACTCGTGCACTCATACAGACAATGTTTATATTACTTCAGATGAATAAAGTCACACAGTACTCACACTGGGAATAGTGTCTGTATGGCAACACCATAGCAGTTCCTATAGGCAATATAGGCATCACATACTTCGAAATAGGCTGGTAAAGCAGTACAGCATGTTGAACTATGTGCTTTACAATAAGCATAAGCTACCAAAAATAACTTTAGACTTAAATGAGTCCTGTATGGCTTTAGTGATTTCCCCCCCGCCCAGAATAAAACTGTAGATGATTTATTCCTAGAACTCAGTTACACTCATATAAAAATGAAACAGAGCAATGAAATGATCACATTTATGTTGGTTCATAATCATGTTAAAAACTACTTTTTACAAGTAGTGCAGTCACTCATTTAAGCATGCTTAGAAATTATAAACAGGTTTGCTGCAAGTATCAGATTTATTACCATTTCATGGCTGAAAACAACAAGGCTCCTCAAAAGTTTAGTTCCCAACAGAGGCATCTCTTTTTCCTTTATTTGTTTTAAGCTGGCTCTGCTTTTTTAAAAAATTATAATGCTTTACAAATATTATTCTTTCAGTTCTTTACCACCTATAGGAGAAAATTAGTCCCAATGTCTTCAGAGTATTAACTTAAAATAATATGCACAAAATTAAAGAGCTGAATGCAAATTTGCAGAATATGGAGACTATAAACAGATCAAAATTCATCCAAATTAATTATTCTTCTCCTTTGAATTTTTTCTAATGCCAAAAACTTCATTGACTAAAAATGTTTCTTGTCTGCTTTTACATGTCTTTCCTAATGCTTTCTAATTTTTGTAATTTATTTTGTCCCAGTGGAACACAGATGTTTTGCTGAGATCTACTGCAAAGAGATCTCAACAAATATGACTAAATATTGTAAATTACTAATTCAACAAGAACGTGTAGATAATGCATCACAAAGACTAGATAACATCCAACTATAGTTTTGACTTTTTATATATGAGTATAATTGATGAAAGCATCCTTTGAATACCCAAAAAAAGGCCACAAAACTAGTATCTTTCTATTGCTTTTCCACTTGTCTTTCTCTTTCTTCAAATAGGTGTTCCTGATAAAAGTGAAGATGTGCATCTGCTACGTGACTTCCCAGAGTGTTTCTAGAGCAATTAACACTTGCATTATCATTTTAGGAAGTGATTTATAGGTCTGGCCGCATTTTGAGCTATCTTTTGGAGAGCCTTCAGCCCTTTTTATCCCTTTGTCAACTCCAATTTGTCTGCTTGTTCAGTTACTGGAAAAGATGACTCAACACGAATTTCAATTACAGCACAGTAAAAATCCATTCATAAACATTGCCTCTGACAGACCTCCCTTTGTTCCAAAGAAAAATAATCGAAACTATTTTTACTCTTTAATAGAAAAAGAAAAAAAAAGCCATTTTTCCTCCATTAAAACAGAAGAAGAAAAAAAGCAAGAATCAAGACAATATTTCATTATATTAGAACCCTTTCCAATAGCCACGTGTCCTATTCCAATATTCTGGAGTCCTATTTGCGTAGTCACCTGAGGAATAGTGGAGATATCCCACAGTGAATGACTGTCTTTCAGTGCATCTTAGATTGGATGAGAGCAGACTCCTACCACATTTTCTTCCACTCTTGTAAGTGCCTAAGGAAAACTACCAGATTTCAGACTTCCCTGAATTATTTAGGTCACAAGAGGACTATGGCTTGACAGGAGTCACGTTATTCTAAGAATCACAGTAAAGATACCCAACATGTCTTGCAAGTTCCCTAACATGCAGGAAGAGACATGAGTGCTTTCCCAGCCAGGAAGGTCCACGGAGGCAGGAGGCAATTCCCACCGGGAGGCAATTCCCGACAGGCTGCACCGCTCCCTCCCTCTGCCCCAAAACTCCATCCACAGAGACCTTGCGGTTCTTGAGCTGGTTTCAAAATAAATACTGTATGTTGGGGAACCTAATTAAACCCTGAATGCAAAATGTTCTCGTGAGTCTACATGAGCTTACAAACAATAGCATAACGAGACCACACTGCTGAGCTAAATACAAAGTTAGCTTAAAAAGCCCTTTGTTGTGCTTGGGCTATAAATTCTATTCCCTATGCCTCAACATTTCAGATGATATTTTGCATTCAGATAATTCCTTGGTGTAAAGCCAGTAGTTACTAAAAGTAATTACCAGTGTTGCCAAAACACACATCGATGAATAGTAGCAAATCTTCCATCCTTCCCTTTCCACAGCCCAGATCCCTGCTCAGGAGGGGTTGCACCAGTGTTCCACAAACCAACTGCGACCCAACATGTATTTATTTCATCTCCAACAGCTGTTCCCAAAATCATTAAAGGAGCCTGTCGGTGACAACACTTGGAAAGCAAGCTGAGCCCTCAGGCTTCACATAGCCCTCCCAGCCCTCCTGGAGTTACTGGTGTGCTGTTGCCTGGCCCCGTTCATAAACGGCCACACCAACGGGAGAGCTCACGGCACGAGGAGCAGATCCTGGCCCTTTCACAAAACATTCCAGTTATGACACTGGACTGGTTTACTTTACAAGGACACATGAGGCACCTCACTGCAGAGGGCATTATATTTTCCCTATCTGATAACCTTCCTATTTTAACCACACGACCCCCAGCATCACCTCGTTTTGATCAAAAGATCAGTGCTACTAGTCTTCAAATAATCGTGTATTTTTACGGCTTATAAATTCTTTCTGCTCTGTTTAGAAGCTAAATTCTATTTCCCAAAAGCATTGTAATGGTGTCATAGAAATCTTTGGATGAAAATGCTTTCATTCTGTGTAATTTGTAATCCAGCTATCACAAGCTGCTATTTGTTTTTTAACCTTCTACCATCCCCCTAAAAACATGCATTTTAATCAAGATATTCCTACCATAAGACCTCTTAGTTAACCTACACTGCTAGCATGCATATACAGAAACAAAGTTCTTTTTCAACATGAACTGGTGGGTCTTTATTTATTGAAGTTAATACAATTCCTTACTGATTTCTCAGACAGTTTGTCCACCATCTTTTCCTGCATCTGTTTTAGATCCATTATTTAGTCTTTTCATGGGGAAACAGAGCTACCAACAACCTTAGCAGTTACTTCTATCCAGTTTTCTTACTCCTCAGCTGGCTTTCTGCCTGGTAGCCACCACATGGCAAGAGCTGACTTTTCACCATAAAGTAGGCTAGACTGGCTTCATGTAACTTAACTAGAGTAGAAATCTCTCTGAGCAATTAGGTGATTGCAATATAAACATCTTAATAAATGAAGCTATAGAGGATTTTCCTTTTGTGTGTTTAAAGGAGTGTGGTGAAAGTGAATTCCTTTGACAATGTATTTTTAAAAGCATTAATTGATCATCCACAGTGTTTTCTGTTTTGACGCCTGAGTAGTATCTAGCGATACAAGTGATGCTTCTGCTTGGGTAAGTCCTCAACGAAGAGGAAAAAAAAAAAGAAAAAAAAAAAAAAAAAAAACCAGAATGATTCAAGCTCCATAGTTTCTCTCTATTCTCCTTCCCTAGGTTGGTATTTACCTCCCCTGGAAAAAACACAATCCAAGCTTCTTCAGCTAGATTTACCTGAATGAAGCTACACAATTCCAGTTTCTATCAGGTAAAAACCAGGAACTGTGTTAGCACTTTTCAAGGCCTCACTGGAGTTCACCAGCATTCATTCCTACTCAGGAATTTATCCAACAGAGAAAATCTCCCAGCATCTAACAGAAAAGACATTTCACAGATGTTAGTCAATTGATTAACTGTGCAGTTGCAGTGTAATAGCCCCATACATGCGACTGGGGAATTGTAACTTGCAGCTCTTCAGCTGTCTGACACTGTTTATTGATTAGAAAAACAGATTGCTCTTCTCAGTATTGTAACATAATATTTTAATTACTGCCATATACAGCATCTGACCTTCAGCCCATTACGATAAAATTAATCCACACAGAGTCCAATTCTTCCTCTTCCGCACAGTTCCCAAAAGCTGATTTATCAATGATCCCCCATCAACAATGATGCTGCAATCTTTCCCCTCCTTTTCTAAAATAAAATTTAGGAGTCTTCCCACAGCAAAGTTAAATAAAGGCTATAGGATACATTTATAAGCAGCACTGCTTTCCAGCCATAGCCAGCTTCAGATTTGTTATACCACATGACAACAAAAGCATGCATTTTAACTGCATAATTCACAGTTAACAATTGTTAAATAGATCATCTTAACTGAGAACATTCCCCACTGCTGTATGATGCCAGCAACTGAGCAAGAACCTATCCCAAATTCTGTGTAGTTCCTTCTATCACATACACCCAAGCCAAAAGGCAGGCTATTGCCATTCAAACCTTTAAGTTTTGGAAAAAGATGCCAGTTCCCTGACAAACAGAGAGGTTTCAGTGTACAACATTTGTACAAATTTTGCAAGTTTGTGTACCTCTAGTTCATGAATGAACAAGGCATTATCTCAAAGTTGATTTCAAGACAAGCTTGGAACTAGGCACATCCTTTCTTTCCTAAAATTCTATTACACAGATTTGAGCGAACAACAGATTTGAGTGAACAGCAGAAGTCATTCTCCTAATGGAAAGCCATCGTTTAGATTGAAACTGCTCCGAGGAAGCAATCTGTGCAGCAGCACGTTTCCCGACGTGCTGTGTCCCATCCACCCCGCCGTCCTTTAGATGCTCTCCGCAGCGTGCTGCGTCCCCCAGGCCCTCGTGGGTGCTCTTTGGCGAGTTAACTGAGCAGCCAGACAGCCTAGCCTTAAGGCAGTGTAAATGAGACTGCAGCCCATGTTGTTAACCAATACGGTTTTATTGTATTCTTATATTCCCCCTCCCGTCTGTGCTTGTATTGTCCTGCTTATGTAATCTGTGCTTCAGGACAATACTGTTGTTGTTCAGGACAATAGAGACTAATAAAGTCGGGCTTTGGCCCTAGGCTGGAATTCTTCAGTGATATTAATCAAGAGATAGCAGGAATATGAGAATAGCGCAGTTTCTGTCACCGTGATAAAAATAATACATTTAGTTTTAACATACTTGCAGGTATAATTAGAAAATATAAGAATCTAAGAACTGAGAAGGAACTAGGCTGGAAATAGCTCATTCAGGCTCTTCATAACAAGGGTGACCAAGTAGAAGACCTGGGTAGTTACCAGCCCAGGAACATCCTTGTAAAGCTTCTTACCCACTTCCTTCAACAATTGAAAACCAAGTGAAACAAAAGCAAGTTATCAGTACTGCTGCTCTACTGGGTTTGTAGAGAATGGAGAATTTCCACATCAAAAGTTTTTCCTTCACATTTGCTAAAACCACACACACACAAACACACACACACACATACACCGTTTCTGCCCAAACATGCCAGCCACTCAAGATCAGAAGCGAGTAGCAGGCAAAACTCAGGTTCACCTAAAACAAACCCTTTCAATTGAGCTAAACATGAATCTTGGTTTGAAAATGAGGGCTTAAATAATTTCTACATTTTTATGAAAGTCCTTCTTTATGGATTTTTACAAATTCTATACCCATCTACTACATCGTAAGTAGATAGAAAAGTATGGTTTTATACATATATGAACATATACATATACGCTGATATTCAGCAATATCTGCAGTGATATTGCTGTTTGGCTAGAAGTAGTCATGGTTGCCATGCTGTAGTCACCCTCATTCAAAGAGGCAATAAAGAAGTGGAAGAGCCACCAAAACTTGATGGGAAGTGAGTCTTACAGCATGGGAAACTGGCCAGCACTTCTGATCCTCTAAAGTGAACTAACAGTTGGTTTTCTAAGTCTTCCATATCAGTGTCCAAGACCTCTGCTGCTCCCATTTAACAGCCCTTGTTAGCTCTGTTGCTTCTCCAAAGCCTGCAGCTTGCTTTATGCCACTAGCAATAGCCTGGTTTGTCCTTTTCCTCTGTTCAGTTCTTATTGTTTTATTCATTTCTTTTAAACAGGCATTTTCAGTCAGAAAGTGCCTTTAATGCAGTCATCCTGTAATTTTAGGGAAGAGGGGAAAAAAAAAAAAAAAAAGGGTGGGGGATGTTGGGAGGAAGAGTTTTGTGTGGTGAGGGGTTGTTTGTTTTTCAAGAAGTATCTTAAATATTACCATAGAAGTATTCTCCATTATGAGAATTTTAATGCATGTCCTTTAAGTATATAGAAGTTGGAAAGTGGTTAATGCTCAATGACCATGGATGGGAACAGAGTTTAGGAAGCATACAAAAGCTGTTATATAACCTATTAATTCAATGGTTTTACAACATTTTCTGCTCTTCTAGGTACAAGTGAATGGAAAAATTATCTATTCCTAGCCTATAAAACGTGAAGTCACAAGAAAGGGCTGGCAGAATCTATTCTGGGAGATATTGTTCATGTGAGAGAGAGACAGCTACTTTTTCCTACTAAGAATTCTAGCTAGAATTGAAACTGAGGAATAATTCTCTTCTTTCAGGAACCAAATTCCACTCTGCAATGATGAATTTGCAGCTAACCTCTTTGTAAATTCTGCTCACTGGAAAATGAAACTCGCAGACAGAAACTCGCCTTTTGTCACCAAGATTGATTTCAGTCTGGATTCCACTTCGGTGAAGGTGACACAGTCCAAGTCCTTGGATTTAAAAAGTCTGTCTCCATAGAAAGTAGACGAGAAATAATGCCTGTGACAATTATACTTCAAGCAGAAGAAAGAAGCTTGGAAATAACTGGATAAATATAGATAGGAACAAAACTAAAGACTTTGGCCTCAAATGCTGCAACTTATATGATCACTGAATGTTTCATTATTGGGATAATGAGGACCACAGATACTGCCCATCACCAGAAAGCCTGAGCTGCAAGTTCTAACCAAGAAATACAGAGCAGCTCCTGTTGCGGACAGCTGCAGAAGTGGAGAAGCAGATGGAACAGGATATACCAAGTTTTGCATACTGACAGGGTAAACTTAAACAGACTCTGGAAAAATGATGGCATTAATAGTAATTTGCCTTAGAAAGTTAATTTAAAAAGTGACACTGATATTGTACTAAAATGAAAGTCTGTGCCAAGTAATAACTTATTTCAAGAATGTTTGTATTAACAGGTTTCTTCTCTATTACTTTAACAATACCACCTGTAAGTGGAAAAGAATGTTTAACTGTATATGTGTATAACATGTTCTTCTCCAGATATAGTGCTTCTATACTTATGAAAGTTATAGGAGAACAAATTAACCAGAGGCAAGACTTCAATATGGGTTAATTAAAATACGGGTGATCATAAAATCACAGCATTTAATGAAGTACAGAGTTCACGCTAGAAAAGAAGAGTTTTATAATAAATGAATACAACTCAGGGAAAGGTCAGTGTCACTGTCCAGGTCACCAGCTCATCTAATGGAAATCATTCAAACCACAGCCACGTCGTGGCTCAGCATCTACACAAACCTGGGCGCACACAGCTTGATAAACCGCTCTCTTACACAGTGTCTTTATATACATATGCAGAGGCAAGAGAAAAGATAACATGAGAATTACTCATTTACTGATCTGTTGATCCTTGTAACATACTGTACAAGGAGACTCTTTTTCCAGGAGTATCTGTCATTGCACAAGGGGAGTTTCATGATGTCCCCAAGACCACTTACATAAGTCCTTAGGGTGAACTGTAATGTAGAAGCATCCTGCCACGCTCCCCTGCCTTGCCTGCATTTGTACCTGGTAAGCTGAGATAATAAACTGCTTCTTACTTTCCCAAGCAGGAGTTCACCGATCGCAACATGTGAGCAGGGCTCCCGTAGGTGGCTGAGCACACCAGACGTGACAAGAACCACTTCTGCGCTAAGCACCACAGCTGCTGTCAAGAATACAAACAAAAGTTGCTTAGGAACCACTAAAGTTACTCTAAAGCCTTCTCTCCATTCATAAGTTATTAATATATATATATATTTATAAACACATATACAAGTACACACCTACCTTTAGGTAAAGCACATGCTGAGGATTAAGAGAACAAAATATGACCCATAACCATACAAAGAGTTACTCGGGTCCCAAATACATTCTATTACCACATCTTTAGTTCTCATGTAAGCAAGCTTGCATCCACACACAGCAGCTCTAGGAGGCTATTTTTCTCTTTTAAAGGACAGCAAATCCTCTTCTGTTAGGGACAGATCTTCCTGCAATTAGGATAGAAGAGTCACAAGAAGCACGTGCACACCACCATGCCTTTTATACACACAGCATACATTACAACTCAGAGTTTAACGGCACAGCATAATTTTAGTTGCTTGTTCTTCAGCTTTTGTAGTTAGCCTGATCAGGTAGCACATCGCCATCCTTAGTAAGGAGGCAAGCTGCTTCATTTCAAGAAGAAATTGCAAGGAATTGCCAAGATATTCTCTTATTCCATCAGCTAAAGCTCTTTTCTCCAGACTAAATCCCTGCTCTGAAATGGCACACAGATGACAGCATTCAATTAAGTTCAGAATTAATGTAGCATGAAAGCACAGCCTTACTGAGAGGCTGAGCGAAATCGAACAGTGGGATTGCAGGGTATTTTCACCATACTTTACTGCAAATGATCACTCATTTTTCCTGCCATGAAACAGGTCAGTAAAGTGACAGTAGAAAAAGATTAAGGCAACCACTTGTTTTACAAGGGTACTCCTTAACATAAGAATTAGAAGCGAGTTAATAGTATTCAAGAACGGAGTTAATCTATTTTCCTCCATTGTTGTCAACTAAATTATTCCTGAGAGCACCTCTTCATTTCTCAGCCAGCGCTGCAGGTTGCTGAATAACACTCCAGTATGTTGCTCGTGAACAGCTTTCAGAAATCCAATTACTGGGATTAGCATCTTTTGTTGCATGAGGGGCTCTACTGGCCACTAACTGCACACGTGCACCTACTTTGGAGCAAGACTTCTTGCACCAGGCTTACGATTTGGGGTGGACCAGCTTCAAGCTGAAGTTATTGGGAAATGAGCAAATAGGGCTGGCTAGAAGTAATTATTTTTAATCTCACAAAAACACTCAGCATGGGGGCAAGGGAATACATGTAAGTACCCAGAACAACAGTTAAATTTTCAAAGGTTAAAGCAGGGCAAAAATACAAGCACTAGATTTTCTGGCTTGTTTACAATCAAATTGCTTAAACATATCTGTGAGCCACCTAGGTTCTGAGATATCTCCTTTTAGATTCTTACTTGAAAATTGAGTGGGAAGAAAAAAAGTGTTCCATTTGCTTAAATATTTCCAAAAAAAATCAAGATGAGAAACAAGAGGTACCTTTTCTCTTACAATACGCGTCAGACCTATCAACTATTCACTTATCCAGGAAAGTTTCATTCTGTTTTTTCTCCTCTTCAGTCTGCAAGTCAGCCTCTAATAATCATCTGGCAAGTCTGCAGCAATCCCAGACTTTACAGTCATTACTCCTCTACACCTGTTTAAGCAAACAGAATATCAGAATTTCATTATGGTATCAGGAATAAAATTCAGATCTTCTTGTCTTAAAGGCACATAAGACACAATCAGAGGATAAGGTGATGGAAAACACCCTAATCTTACCCACTGGAGCACTCTACAAAGTCACTGCATGACTTATCATTCAAAAGTGCAGGTCTGTCTTGGGCTTCTCCAGGAACATCAGAGCTTTTGATCCAATACCAGCTCCACGGCCTTTCTGAGGGCTTTTACAGCAGCCTCAAATTGCAAGTGGGCCTGGGACCCCACATCTCCACACCAGCACTTGCTTCTCCCCTGCCAGGGCAAAGGGAAAGTCAGTGGCACCAAAAGGGGCCACAGCACAGCCACTGTGGGAGCAGTATTGAAATCTTTCAACAGGAGCTCTTTATCTTGACTAGAATTTCATGGAAGTGATATAAATGGAAATCCAGCGTGGTGAATCACGGACTGACAGGTTCGAATAATTGAAAAGGAGCTTGAGCGTTCCCGTTAATTGCATGCTGCAGGGAGAAATCCCCTGCTGCAGCCTCGCTGAATCAGTGAGCAGGGACCCAATACTTACTATCAATCAACATTACAAGCACTTAATAAAAAGTTTTCATAGGAGATGGATCATTTCCATTAATCAACTCCTCTCCACAAACAAACAAAAAAATCCATTATCAGAACTAGGAGTCTCTCGCTTTTCAAGTTTTATTTGCTCAAAACAAAAACAAAACCACAAGTCTTCAAAGATACAAACACATTTCAAACTAAAGTTTATATCTTTTTTTTCAATGTGGGGCCCATGTATAAGAACTATGAGGAAGAGAATGGGATAAATGCTCGACTCCATCAAGCCAGCCGTGACTCCAAGCACACTTTAAGCAACACTGCTGAATACAGGGCCTATATCCCTATAAGAGCCATTTGTGTGGCAAAAGAGTTTCGCTCTGGACTATGTCCCCGGCTAAGGAAGCAGTGACAGAACTACCCATCATTTGATATCTCCTTTTCCAAGTTTGGTGCATCCCAGTTTTGCAAATCAGAGTTGCAATTAAGTTTACCTCTTAGCAGAAGTCCTTTCAACCTTTCAGCTAAGGATATAAAGGAAAACAGGAAGCCTTCAGAGCTATCTCGTGTGCCACAAATAGTCTGGACCTCAGCATCCCAGCCATGGCTCTGCACTACTCTGCCCTCTGTAAAACCTGTGTGGAAGTTACCCACCTGCACATGCCGTGAATTCATGCCATGTAGGTGGGTATGCACTTATTTATCTGCAGGTCTTTTCCTCAGAAACTGAGCAGTTGTCCTCTGATGTTCTCCTTTCATTCACATACATATTAATTAAGAGACAGGTCAGTCATTATAAATTAAGCAGAAATTTAAACAGGAAAGCAAGAACATAATCCAGAGCAGAGAAAAGGGAGAAGAAAGTGGGAGGAAGAGGTTGTACGGGCACACAGAAAGCCAGGACGCCAGCAAAAAGCTCATGTCCTGGGCAAGAAGAACTGTGCGTCAGCCCTAGCCTGTCTGCATTATAAATGAGGTGTTTGTCTAATTAAAAGCCTCTGTGATCTAGATATCTGACTGTCCTTTTTTTCTCCCCTCGTTTTTGGCAAGAGAAGAGAAACCTTTGAAGGATTCCCAGACACAGACAGTATCAAAAGGTTGATACTGTCTGTTCTTGGCTTGCATTTAGCTGTGAAATTAGAATGGATTTTTGGGAACATGCCTGGCATTAAAATGAAAGTCAAGAGATGAAACAAACACTTAATATTAAATTATTAGTATATAGGTAATCATTCCAATAATTGCAATAAGAGAAATATCTAAAACAAAAGCTCTGTAGGTTAATATAGAATATTTTAAATTTCATGTTACCTAACTTGCATATTGATTTTCTTAAGACATAATTCTTGAAGTAATGTCAGGGAGGCAAGTGAGCTACATGGATGAGTTAGATTTAGTCCTTATCACTTGTATTTCTTTCTTGTACCAGTCCAAGAGAAAGAGGGAAGTTAAATATGCCAAAGAAAAGGGAAATCAACAGTTCTAATCACTGGCCTAGTAAGCCTAGAAATAGTCTAACTAATATTACCAATGGAATATCCTAAATATATATTTATCTATATCTTTGACTTTGTAGAAACATATTCACACTGGAAATGATCTCTTTTGCAAGTTGCATTAAGCACAGTACAAGTTAAGATGCTGAAGGGAAATATCTCAACAGCCCCCCTGCCCTAGGGGAATCTAATCACACAACTACTCAGCCATCAATTTTTCACCCATCACGAGGGGCCTGAGCATATCCCTGACACTCAGTTTTACTTACCTGCAAAATACATCCCTTAAAATACTATTACCTCTCATTCAGACTGAGTCAGCCTAATGATCATTTTCTAAGGATTACATCGTATCAGAGTAAGTTATGTCTATACCTTAAAGACACCAAGAATGGGACAGAACCCAAAGGGCATTTTCCACAGCAGTTTAATGAAGATAGTAATTGAATGCTCCAGCATTTAACCAGCTTTGAAAAATACTCCCGTTTGGGGAAATCTACCAGCCAGCAGGTAGCAAGACCATCAAGACCTGTTTCTACCTTCTCTAGCAGTAGATGTGCCATAGGCAACACCTTAAGTCTTTCCTGTGTGTTTCTGCTTTTAACTGTGTCTCAAGAAAAGTGGTATTCATCCTAAATGAATGTCCCAGGTAAGGGACATACCTGTGCCCAGGTGCCCCCAGGCATTACACTGGACTTGAATCAGGGCTCTGTGCTGCACTGCTACTCCTTCCTTAAGGAAAGGAAAGCAACATTTGTGAATCTTAATGCACATCTATATGAGCTTGGACTAGCCAAAGGGGACCACTCCCATCAAAAGATGAGGGACAGGTGCAAAAGACCTTAAAATACTAAAGTACACTAAAATGTTGGCTCTCAAAATATTTTTGTCCAAAGTGATTCTTTCTGGAATGGCTTCAGGTCACATACTAAGAGATGCTGTAACTGGCTGCACTTAGAAGTAAAACCAAAACAAAGGTTTTGACAATTTCCTCAGCTTTGCTTTGTTATTCCAGGTCAGGCATAGGCCACCGCGTTCCCAAGCATTGTTTATTCTCAGCTTTAAAATATGGTGCTTTCTTAGGTCTCTAATAAAGGTCTCTGGCAGCCAGGAATCCCTAAAGACAGTGAACAAAGCCAGTTACCAGCGGTGCTCTTTTATTTTCCATACGAGGCTAGAAGGGTTTTTGCCACAAATCAACCAAGTCCTGTCACCATATGGTCAACTCGGGCAATGCAGGCTGGTTAAAATCTACATCCTAATGGGATGCCCATCCTTGGAAGCGATCAGGAGTCGCTGGTGTCATGCCCTGCGCCTGCAGCTGTGGGTGCCCGTTCGCAGCCCCGCTCAGACGGGCTCTGCCCAGCTCTGCTCCTCACTCACCTCAGATGTCCCATCCACAGAGTGCCCCCAAACACCAATTCGATGCCTTCCTCTGCAGACGTCATGCCACCGAGCTGGGAATTCTTCCTTCAGACCTGTGGGTGGGAGAGGGGAAAGGGGCACACACAGAGGAAGGGCAAGGAAGAGCAGGAGAGTCGGGGAGATGCAGGAGCACTACAGCCCCGAAGGCTGCTCTTGGCTGCTGTCCATTGGTGCCTGGAACACCCCAAACCTCCACCAAGAGTTGTTGGAGGACATGCTTGCTCTGGCCAGCTTTCCTAAGCTGAGCTTTGCAGGGAGCACCGGGCTGCCTCCTGGGACACCTCGTGGCTGACATCAGTCTGCTAAGCAAAAAGCTTCCCTTGTCCCTGTCTCGATCTTAAGTGTAAAAATGCAAAGCTCTTCTTATGGGGAAATATATAAAAACTTTTCTTTGGAAAGGCACTGCATAGAAGTACAGTATATGCATTTCTACGTTTCCTTTCATTAATCATTACTAATACCATACTGATTTTATTGGCACAACCATTTATTTAGAACTCTTATAAATCATAGGAAGGAGCACAACTTCACAGCTCAGGCAAAAATGAATTTATATACTGGAGTTCTCACTTTATGCAATTCTTGCAAGGAGTCTGAAAATATTTTTAGATTTTTTTTTCAAATTTTAAAGATTTACTTTACAGTCTTTCTCCTGCCTCTCTACCTAAAATTCACAAGTGCTATAAGCTGTATTTACATCCCTTTAAATGAACTGCACATTTCACACTGTATTATTTGATCTTCCATAATATCATGGCAATGCACTCCACTCTTTGAGGGCAGTAGTACATCTTACATATTGCTACTAGAAAAGGTCATGAAAAGATCAATATATGTCATCTGCTTACATCTAATGCCACAGAAAATCGTCCTTTAATATAAAAAGAAGCTCTCTTAGAAAAGAATAGTATTGTAAGGAATAGGAGTAGCAAGTTCAAAGTTAGATTCTCTGCAGCATAAGAGAAGATGCTAATGTCCATAACAGGCTCTTCACACCAAGCGCAGACTGCGTAGGAAGAGCTGCGTGTTGGTGGTAAAAAGTGGTGAGAATATAATTGGTAGATTGGTAGTGTGCCACCCATTCACATTGTAGCACTGTGGTTCCTTCCTAAGCACCAGCTGAGCCTCAAAGGCAGTGGAAATCAAGCAAATTAGAGGAACCAGGCTACCAGTGTAAATTAAAAGTTGTCACGCAAGTTATTAGTTAGCAAAGAGGGGAAAGAAGCAGCATTCCCCGTTGTATCCAAGAGCTTGCTGAGATTTGCAGCTACAGATGACACGGTAAATGTGTTCCCCGCCATCACGAAGGCACAAGCATCTTGTGGAAGCCACAGCTTCCACCACCAGGTAATCCAAGTACCACTCAACCACTCATCTCCTTTTTACACACAGAGGAGCATCTTGTAAAACCAGGCAAGTTCCAAGTCCAAGATTTATGTTCTGCAGACTGGATTTTAGGAACCTAAGCCAAAACTGTAGTCTTCAAACCCCATGTTCACTCACTGCCTAATCTCCTCTGATACATTAGTTTTCTCCATCTGAAATTCCCCATGTGCTTAAAGCTTAAAGCTTCTGCACTTCCATCCTGGGCAGCTAGGAAAGGCTGGAAAATGCGTTAGGTTGTGTCTGTGACTTGTTAATAACCATAAGAGCAAAGTATTTCCACATATCTTAGCCAAGACTATTGTTCTACTCCCGCCTCGGCGGGCTGTGTACGTTTTGTCCCAGTTAAGTGTATCCAGCTGGACGCCCTGGCACGCTCCTGCTACCACCAGCCCTGAAGTCAGGTCCCACACCCCACCGTTACAACCCAACTTCCAACCCACATTATTGTCCATAGGAATGGCATTAAGCAGCTGACTTCACCTGGAAGCAATAAATATCTGCCTGCAGATCTGCAGTGCTCTGGCATCAGATCCCCAAGACAGGATCCTGAGGGGGTAGAGGCTCCCAAACCCAGCTCTGCTCCTGCCTAATCCAGGAGCAGGGAGGATTTTTATCCTCTAATTATTCCCAAAGGAAAGTCATTCTCGGTGCGTTGCCTACAATAGGTTTTTCTACCATTTTTTATGACATTGAAATGACTGACTAATAGGGCATTTTCCACTGGCATTTTCCACTCGGATTCGGTCCCTACCGAGTTACCAGTCGTCAGAGTATGACCATGTTTACTTAAGCTGTCCCCTAGAAACTCCATGTTTTTCCTTTTGGAGCTCGACTGTATTGCAACATAGATGGCGAGATAAAACCATGCCTGCAGATAAGCAGCGCCTACCTTTAATATTTTAAATCTATTCTTTCAGTCCCATGCCCAGTGATTTTATTATCAAAGTAATTGCAGCCTGAGACATCCTGCAGCATAACTCAAACCATCTTCCTATTTGTTTCTGGTCTCTGATGGAACACATTATATGGATTTTGTCATTTCTCCAGAAAAACCATAATATTTGCTCTTAAGAAGTCATGATCCCATAGTCCCAAGTTATTTTTTCATATCATTATAGGCTTAATGCTTTGTTGTTCAAGCTTAAACCTAGAGACACCTGAACCAAAAGTCCTTTTAAGATTAGCTACACCTTACTCTTAGTTAGAAGGGAAGCAGAGTTTAGGTTTTGTGTTGCTCCTTCACCCCCAAAGTAGTGCAAGTGCTTCACACAAAGGACACAGCTTAGCCTTGTTCTGAAAGTTAATACTCACATGCCAAAGAAGCTAACACCTAATGCTTTACTGAATAACTATATTCTAACTGTAAAATCTCATCTCCTTGTTATCAAGGCCAAGCATTCAAAGACTAAAAGAAAAAAGTTGCAATCATTTCTGGTGAGAGCGCTGTCCATTTGCTTTAGTTATTAGGGGGAAATCTGGGGAGCCTAAATTAAGTAAAACCTTGTTTAACTTTCATTATTACCTAATCTTGGTTGCAACTTGATGCAGCTGAAGCACGGGTTCTCTTAGGCACCAAACAGGCACCAACGTTTGTCCTTTTCATGTTCCTCCCTTTAGCACTGGGCACCGAAAGAGGGGAGGAGATAGAATAAATCCATAACTACCTGAAATGAGTTTCCTGACCACGCTGATGGATCTGGGCAGTCCCCAAGCACTCGCCTGGCTGAGCTCAAGTTTCCTTCCGACTGATGTGTCGGTCCGAGATTTTGGTTTATTTTTTGTACTTACACAGACACATGTATTTCGCAACACTACGTAGAGAAGCTGATGAGAGGCTGTGCCAACCGCTAGGTCTGAGCCTTGGTTTCCCTGGGCTAAGCAGTGTAGCCTCCATTCCACTACAGAAGGACATGGACTGCTAAAATTGGGTAATTAGCTTTGTAGCTAAACCTGTTTAAACCCCTTTTAATTAAGGTTCCTTCACTTTCTCCCCATCCCTAGCCTCATGGCCTGGTTTTTATGTGCAGCTCCAGACGGACACAGCTCCAGTGAAGGTGAAATTCCCCTAAATCTCCATGAGGCCTCTCTAGTCATTCTGCACTTTTTCCATTCGCTTCAGTTACATAACCACTCTTGAAATAACATATGGATTTACTATAGAAATTTCGCTGCCAACACTGAACGTGTTCCAAAGCGAGCACAATCATTGACCCAGAAACTTATCTTGGCAATCTAAGTCCAAGTCCCACCTAAGAGATAAGAATGAATATTTTAATCAGGATATGGCCACTAATATGACCCAGATATCCAAGAATGTTTTTGCTAAGACCTCCTTTGCACACCAGCTTGGCCTAAGAGGCAGTTAGGCCCAGGGCAAGGCTTGTGTCTAAGGAGAGTCCATACACATTGCTACTCCTTACACAGGTACCTAATTCAACCAATATAAGAACAAGTGTCACTGTACAAATGGGATTTTGTTCTCAGAGCAAGTTTATAGCTTTAAACCAGCACATCTGGTCAATAGCTAATTTAGAGCAGCAGACAATGCACAATAGACTGATTATTTGCCCAGTGGTTGTAAGCAAACCCTATACAGAGCAGCACAGCACAAGGACAGCAAGAAAAAAAAACTCAGAAAACAAATATGAGCTCCAAAAACAGCTATTTTCATTTCTTGCTTGTTTGGCTGAGCTACAAAAGAAAGAGAAGCAAAAAAAAAAAAAAAAAAGAAGACAGAAAAAGAGTGCAAAGGAAATGACCAAGCTGTGACATATTACTATGGCTTGATAAATATGTCCCAGCCATGTGAAGTTTATATGCCATCCAATTTAAGGTGTTGAACTCAAAGGAAACAGTTCTCTGGATAATATCATCTGATTATTACTTTTGAGTGTCTTAAAGTTAAATGTGCTGGGTTAGTTTGGTTATTCTTTGCTTACAAAAGCCTCCAGTTCTGAATGCACCTGAAAAATTGACGTGTTCAGATTTTCCCCAGTAGCGGATATGGATTAATAAGCAAAGAATAAGGCCAACAGCGAGGCGAATGGCGCCCTTTGAGGCAAAGCACAATAAATACATTAGCCAGTATTTTTAGAGATAATTTCACTAATGGGCAGAAATGGACAGTAAAGTGGCTTTTGAAATATTCCGTTGCCATTCCTTGAAAACACGGTTGCAATCAGCAAAGTGTCGGGAAACGGGGAAGGTGGTCTCTTCCACCAGGAAGATTTTCCACTATTTCTCTCCCTCGTTCTCCACCCCTTCACTTTTCCCCTAATCAGAGTGTTTTCTTTCCCTTTCTTGCTCTGTTCATTTGTTCTGAGAGACAAATAGCAGCCTGCACGTTGCCTGGAGGTATCTAGCTTATAGCTAATAAATTCTGTCAGGTTTAAAAGAGTCCAAGGGAAGCAACCAAGTATGGGGGGGAAAGACACTACACAGATTCACTGCGAGGTTGGAATATTTAAAATTAGCCCAAAGAAACACAGAACACAAAAATCAGAACATTCCAAATTTCAAGGAATCTCAGCATCCCAGTGCCCCCTATACCATATTTTGCATCTAACATCGGTAGGGCTGAACACGCACCCCTGCCCTCCAGCAGGAGACAGCTCTGCTTAGCCATCCAATTTGTCTGCTGTTCATCAACACCCTTGCCGGGCACCTCAGGGCACCACCGAGGCATTTCTATCCCCGGCATTCACAGCCCTGCAGTCTCCGGAGCCAACAAACTGTCAAATTAGTGCCAGCTCATGACAGCTTTATGATATGTAATCGCGTTCCCCAGCAAATGGTCCGAGACCCCCTGCTAGCTGCTGCTGTCAAGCTAGAAATGCTTTCTGGTGTGCATCTCTGATAAATTCATATTTTGAAAACAGATCCCAGCTGGGAAAGTAGTGGTTTTACCTCAGAAAAAAAAAAAAAACTTGCATAAACACACTCAATTGCTTTCTCCCTGTCTTGCTTAAAAACTCTCAGGTCTGTTCTTGAAGATAAGGCAGGAAATAGTAGATGGGTGTAGGTTAATTCAAAATCTACATTAACCTCTCCCAAAATATTTTTTTCACCTAACCAGCCAGTCCAGCATTCAAGCTGAACTCATTGATTCAATGCTGCCAGGGTTTTACCCAGTCTGTGTGGGCCATAGAGCCCATATACCAAAAGCTGAAGCAAAGATACACCTGGTTTAGTCAAATCTACGCAGAGAAAGGGAGAGTTGAATCAGAAACACCTAAGTTTCAAAGATAAGCATCAGGGAACAGATCAAGTGAGGGAGTATCTCCCTTCTCCCCTCTACCTCAACATCTTGGAAATAAGGAAATAAGTTTCCTTTATACCTCTTGACAAAAACTTTGTCCAGGGTACTGTAAAATAAAGTAATGAGAATAGTCACACATATTGTGAAATAATCTGCTTCACATCCCTCTTTGTGTGATCTCAGAAGAGCTCGAATATTAGCTGCTGTGGTTACTTACTAATTGCTGCTGGCAGAATCAACCCCAAGCAGCAACCAAAGAGAAAAATTAGCGCAAGAAATTCCTAAAAGCAAGATTACTATTTTCAATATACTTCATTTATAATTCAAAGGGAGGCAATTCTGCAGGGTTTTCGTGCAGAGGACCCCACTGAAGCCAGTAGAAGCACTAGAAAAACAGAGCAAAACTCCAGCAAAGCTCCACCACAAGACAACTGAAGGCAGAGAAACTAAGAAATGTGCTCCTGTCACTAAGGTCTTCACCCTCCACACACTGGCAAGGAAAGTCCACTTTCCAGTGGACTGTTCTGCTTGAAAATGCACTCAAGAAACCTGAGATGAGATGTTTCCACATCACCAAGTGACCTGCCAACAAGGTCCTGTTTGCAGAGGACAATCGTGGTCCCTGCTGGTGCACATCCACCAGAAATCCTGCCACACACCAGCAATCCATCTTCCCATTTATCCACCATCTAATCAAAAATAGAGATGTGATTGACCTCTCCACAGGCGAGTTCAGAAGTTGGATTTGCTGCTCACTTCACTAAAGGGCAGCAGGAGACCCAAACAGTCTCTGATCTGCAGCCGCATCTCAGTAGCATAGGGAAGCTAAACAGAAAGACATTTTACTATTAGTCCTCTTTTGTTTTAGAGTAGTCTGCTGTTCTAAGCCAGACACAGTCTGCATCAGCACACAGAAAGTTACATGTCTTTTCTTTGCTTCGGTTGTAAACTGTCATTGCAGTGGAGTGAAGAGAGGAATAGACAAACACAAGCTTCCCAACCAAGTAAGAACCCAGTTGCTGATGAGATCTGGCCATTCAGCCACATGCTGCTCTTCAAAACACTATAGAGCAAGGCACTGTTTCAGGGTATTCAATATACCCTGCAATGTGCTTTCAGAAACAACACACACTCCCATACACTTACAAGGTCTGCTTAAGCATTGTGGTCTAAGATGCTTTAATGAAAGCTGCTGCTTCAGTTCTATAAAATAGCATCATTTGATGAGGCAGCAGCAGCAGCTCCCAGCCCCACGGTGAACTCGGGTCCCTCTGGGCTTGGTTGATGCTGGTGAACTTGCTCCAGCTCCAGATGTGCTGAACCTTGAACAGGCACTGGAGTTAGTGCCATCGGGCATTCACAACGGGCTGCATGGCCAGCTGGGCCTGGCCAAGGGCGGGAGGATTACTGGGCATTTTAAAGAAAAGAATTCCATAAACACCTCATACATCCAATCCAGGACAGCACCATTAAAAATAGAACTAGCAGGAGATTCTGGAACATTTGTTCTTCGGTGCTACCTGAGAAAAAAGCTGGGCACAATCTGCATTTATCATGATAGCCTGGCTCAATTAATCTCTAGTGCCTGCGTCCCAGTTCCCTGGAGCAGGCAGATTGCTTTCATGGAGAAATTGGTTCCGAGGGGAGATCGGATCGATAAAGCCCGAGAGATGTGCCACGGCTGCTTGCTAATTTTCCATTGCTTATCACTCAATAAATAAGCATTAGGCAGCCTGCCTTGCCTTGATCAAGCATGTCGTTAGCTGCACCTAAAAGAAGCAATCCACTCTGCGCGCTGGAGCCGCTTTCCTCCAGGGGAGCAGAAATAGCCGGCATTCCAGGCATTGCTTTCCTGCTAGGAATTGAATTTGGGTTCAGACTTCAGATAAAACAAAAAACGGAAACAATACATCTAAATAAGCTTAAGAAAAACATGCATCTTACTCATTCTCTTCCATGGAGAAGCATTAAAATTAATTCTCACAGCCACACTAATGCTTCACGTTCATTTTCAAAAAGCACTGCTCGGTATTAACAGATGCTCCTTCCAACTAATCCCTCACATATCCTGTCATTTGCTTTGGCTTTCAAGCTTGCTGCTCTTAATGGATGCCTTTTCCAAGTGATGCACATCACTCTAGATGCCATATCGTTGGAGCAGATGGAGGTGCCCTGCCTCTCCTCGCCTCTCCCTCCCCTCGCACACACATTTCCCCATGCACCTTTCCCAAGCTATTAGCATGCCACATAGAACAACAAAGGCTTAGAGAGCTGTGCATTGTGCCTTCCATGGAAAAGTGATTCACAGAAAATAAGCATGGTCTTATAGTTAAGATATTAGACCCCATTCATCTGTATTTACTGGGAGGAAAAAAAAAAGGTATCATTCTTTCATTGCCAGAAATTCAACAGAATGCCAGTTCTTTGACATAATTAGATAGGAGAAACCAAAAGGGAGCTGACAGTGCCTTTGTGAAAAGCCAGGATCATCTCATTTGCTCTTTTACAATGGCGAGGTCTGGCCACTCTTCCAAGCAAAGCCATCACACCCATAGCATTTAAACTCTTACCTTAGACTTGGAACAGCCTGCCACATGGTAAGGCAAATTACCCCTCACCTAGGAGTAATTTAAATAGATATTTACTTAAAAGCATAGGTTGAACCACACATAGGCTCAGTGAGGGAAAACATTGAAAGACTTTCTGTATAGCTGATCTCTATAGAAGAGCAAACTAAGTTTAAGTTTTTAACATAGTTGCAGTGTTTTACCATAAAAAGAAAATGCTTCTATCATGCCTTTGAGATGCCTTTTAAGCTTATGTCTAAGAGTTCAGTCCCCACTTCTTAGGTCAAAAAAGGCTAACAGTACTTCAAAAGTTGGTGCCTGCTCTTAGGCTGCAGCTTTCACTGTGCAGGGAATTGAGATCCCAAAGGAAGCGCCTTCCTTCTACTAAAAGGAAAATTTCTGGCTGCCGGGCAGGGCTGTGGGAGAAGGTTTTTTAATGAGCTCAAACAGAAGTGGTGTGAATTAACAGCTGCGTCACTGGACCTGGAGTCACGAGAGAGAGATTCTATTCCTGGCTCTGCTCTGAGGCAGATCAGTTTTACTTAATTATTGCAATTACTGATTATTCATATTGCAAAAAGACCAGTACTCGTGTAATACTAACGGTTAGCTATTGCAGGTTACTGATGACAGTAGGGAAAGGAGACAGAAGACAGGTCAGCTTTTCAGAAAGGGAAAAGTGGAAAAGGGAGGCAAAATCCAGGCAGAACCCAGGTCACCAGCCGTCCGATGCCCAGTACTCACAGTACTGCTGGCAACAGCAACATTATTAATGAAACACATTTGGTTGTACCAAGGCAATGTCTGCCTACCTTTTTTAAAGTTTTGCAGAGGAATATACAAAACTATCAGTTGCTTTACTGTAGGTTACAAAATGGGGTATAGACCTCCAAAGCCAACCAGCATTTGGGAAGACATTCTGCATCTTCCTTCCTTAAGTTTTTTTTTTTTCCGGTGCCCTTCCCCAGCTGGTATTAACCCAGACAACCTGTCTCTTTGCATTAGCCTCAAGCTGCCTTTAAATCGTCAGAGCACCCTGGGTAAAAGATTTCTTTTCTCTTCTGTTCTCATCTTGCACCTTATCCAGTAAGGTTTCTGCTTCTAATGTCAATATTTTCTATAGGTCAGGTCAATATTGGATGTCTTTGCTTTGGTTCATAAGTGAAATTAAAACTGCAACCAGGAAAAGCCTTCTGATTTTTATCAGTTTCTGAACTTAAGCTGTAAAAGTCTCAGGTGTCTTTCAGAAGAGGTAGGGAAATATTCTGACCATTACATTTAGAGGGCAAGCATTATTTTTAGTATTTACTCATAACTGTAATTCAGAAGTCGTTTCATAGTATATTTTATACAGAGACTTATCCTCAGGCATTAAAAAGCATTAAGCTCATTCTCTGTGAAGAAAAGCAGCAGAAACCACGGTCCATATTGTCCCATTTTGTCACAGGATGCAACTACATCAAACAGCAGGAGACTCGGGGTTTCTGCAATAACCTCTGTCATGGAGAATTCAACGGAACAAAAGTTTCCCTTCCCTTTCAGGCTGCAGGTTGACAGGCTAGATGAGTACAAAGACCCTGACAACCTCACCAGCTCCAGCAAGACTCCCTGTCTGAGGAGCCACCTCCCTCGATGGCCAAGGCCCAAGCAGCACCACAGCAGCAAAGCAGTGAGGTGGTGGCCACTGCTTCCCAAGCTCTATTTGACTGACTATTTGAAGCAGAAGATCTGGCAAAGCCTCTGAGATACGGCCCCTCAGGAGTGGCAGTGTTTTCTGCTACAAGTTTCTTTTTTCATCCTCTTTGACATCTGGGAGGTTAAATTTGTTTCTGACAGAAGGATAGAGAGATGGGAAAACAAAGCTGTAGCAATACTATGTAGGAAAATATAATAGAAAGAAAATGAATATAGTTCAAGTGGCAAAATAACTGGGAGGAAAACAAGTTTTGACTCTTGGACTTCTGTAGAAGAGGGAGGAAAAAATAAAAGAGGAAAAAAATTACTGATGCGGAGTTTAAAATAAAAAACACACATAGTTTTGTTTGCATATTAAACTGAACTCTTAAAGAAACAGAAACTTAATTACTTGTGGCTGTAATTGTTCTCAAGGGCTTTACCTGTGCCAATGGTACCAACGATACCAGCAATATTTTCCTCTGAGTCAGGTCAGCACAGAGAGTACATCATCTGCAGTACATCATATAGGGAGCAGTATAAGCAAGACGATGCTCGGAGGTACTGTTGTCCTGACCATCAGCCCACAGGACCTCATAGCAGTGGTTGCTGCTCTAAAGGGAGGCCTGTGAGCACAAACACCTCCTGCACCCACTCCTCTTCTGCTTCCCTGCATCCGGATGGCTTCGGTGGGGACGTCAGCCCCCAAGGACATCTCTGCCCAGTCGTTGTGGTACCCATCTATGGTACCAATCCATTTGTCCCTTCCTGAGCCGAACCCAAGACACTGTCTCTGCTCTTCAACTCCAAGTTTCACTTTCAGAAAGAGTCTGAAAAATAGCAGACTTCCCAAGAGAGGAAACCTGACAGATCATTTCTCTCTGCTGATGAATAGCTGTTAAAGGTGGAGACCTCTAGCATTTAAATTATGAGTGTGATCTATGGCAGCAACAGAGTATCCAATATTGATATCTTAGACCAGTTTATCACAGAAGAGCATAGCTAACTCCCAATACTGTACCTTGAAACAAGGCATAGATTTTACCTGCATCTCATCTACTAGTGACAAAGTCCGTAAGGGAGACTGTTGAGGGAGCTGAAGAGGATTTAGCATAATTTGCATGAAAACCTTGAAGAATTAAATTCTCGCAGTCTAACTCTCAAGCTCTTTATAGAGCATGTAAAGCTGGTGGGCTCTTTCAGCCCTCCACGCAGCCAATATATATATATAAAATAAGCACCTTGCTTTCTCCCCATCACTATCCTACAAGCACTGTCAGCTTGGCCTCCTCAGGAGGCCACTCAAGTTTCACAATTACTTTTCACACTGTATTCTACCTAGGGCTGTTGGGTTGGTATAAGGGTATCCAGCTGACGTTGTCTATTTTATCCAGAGAACTGCATTTCCTAAACTCGTGATACCACAGTCTTTAGGCAGGCCTGTCGAGCACAAAACATCCCACCTACATCCCTGCTAAGTCATGGGCAGGAAAGTAGAGCACAGTTTTCTTGACTGACTATACGCCACCTCCAAGGGAGCTTAGGTCAAGGGTCCTGTCCCAAGAGCTCGTTTTGTCACAGATTTACTACATTTTATAGCTTCCCTTTCTCCTCCACCTGCCTCATAACAGTTTTGTCAATTAGTCAAGACATGATACCATGACCACCTTCCTAGCCTATACTTTCAAGGGGTGAGATCCCCAGAGATGTCTACTACTATTAAAAAGCTCTCTTTTTCTGCTGACAAAGATAGTGCTCAGTAAGCCCAAACACTTCATTAACCCACATCACCACAGAACAGTCTTCAAGATCTACATTTGGTTCACCAAACCTACATTTGGTTCACCAAACCCACAAGTGGACATGCATCTATGTTTTCTTCAGGCAGAGAAATAAAAACTCTTTTTTTTTTTTTCAGTGTATGTGATTCCAAGCACAAAATACTGCCTAAACCTTGTTAAATCACAGTTTTTTAGCCTATCTCCAAATATTTAGAAACATTGCTTGTCTCTGCTCACTATCTGCTTTAGAAATGAAGGGTTTTCCCAGTGGAAAATACAGAGGTTCACATCATGGACAAAAAAAATACTTTAACAGCTTTACAGAGCACTTCCCTCAGAATTAGCCAAACTTATCTTAAGCAAAATCAGTTTACTTAAAAAAAAGATATGGAGTAGAGAAGCATGGATAGTTCCAGACATTAACAGAAAATCAATGAAAGTCCTTTTCCATACAAGAAGATAACAATAATAATAATAATAATAATAATAATGTCAAATAAAAAATCCTGCATTTAAACTTTTCCACTGAGAGCAACCAAGGAATAAAATGCTGTCGGACACAGAGAAGGTTAAGAGGACAAAAGAATGAATTGGGTGGACATGAAAAATTGAAGGAAATTCGGAACTGATGTCAGGCCACACACTTTAATTACGGAACTGCCTGCCAGACACCAGCGCCGAGCTGGGGTCATCCGGAGAACGGCCACAGGGCACCCAGGGGACACGGGGCACCGAGGAGGGGGCAGCAACATTCCACAAAAAATTAATAAATGAAGCCACATTTACTAGCCTTTATGTGCACTATTGCCAGGTCATTTAGAATACCTACCCCAATTTGTGTTGCAACTTAAGAGGAACAAGAATTAGAAAGGAAGCAAGGAGTCATGCCCATGGGGTTGCCGGTCATAGGCAAGGAAAACTCATGGCATTCCAAGCAAAGTGCCCTGTCAGAGCCAAGGTCACCTTGTCAGTATCAATCTTCTCATTTTGATGCACATTAGGAGCTATTGGAGTGTCCCCTGTTATCCTGTGACTGAGAATTGACCTTACTGACATTACTGAGTACAATATGGTCATTTAAGGCTGTGGTAATTATTGGTAACTGCACTAACTAAGTTAGTAGTAGACAGGCCACCATTGCTCTGACTTGCATTGCCACCTGGCCTTTATTTTAGGAATTTTATTCTTATATCATATGCTACAACTCAAACTCCCATCAGTCCTTTATTTGTGACTATTTTACATTGGACTCAATGACAATGTACACTGAAGCATTCCTCACCTGAAAGAAAACCAGTTAACTTTACAAGTTTCGACTTGTAAATGACAGATTAAGGGAGAATCTGCACACAGAGCTGTGCCCTTAGCAAAACTGGCTTAAAACACAATCCAAAAAGCAGTGCTAGTTGATTGGTAGGGAAATGTCACTGGCAAGCAGCCCTTGCCAGCAACTCGAGCACGTACCCAGCCTGGTACCTACTGGCCAGTTGGTCACTGGTGGGGAATGGGCCCTTCCATAAACCCCACACTTGCTAGTGGTACTTAACCAACCAATACACATTAAGCAAGAGTAATTGTTTCTGTTACCAAATTTCAGACTCTTAAGAGGTGCTTTAGGTATTAAAAAGAAAAAAAAAAAATCACACACCTATGTTAAATGAGGTTCAAAGGAAGAAACCATCTTCTAGCTACACGTGTACTTCCACAGATTCATATATTTAAGTAAATCATTCAAATAAGAAACCAATTCACAATGACTGTACCGTGCTTACATGAACCTGCCAATTGTGAATGCAAATTCCCAGAAATGGGAACTATTTCCCTCACCACACTATTAACACTCTACCCTCTTAGATGTGCTCCTTATGCCAAAACACTTGCAAATGAATTAGAGGAGATTTCTGTCAAAATATAAAGCACAAAGGAACAACCACAGCTGGGTTAAGGGCAGAAAGCTTCGGATGTGTAGTCACCTGCCACCCAGCATGCCCACTGCCTTGGAAAGACTCACCGGTCATAGCCAAACACATTGATATATTGATCTGCTGGGGGCTCTTTTGGATGAGGGCATTGCTTCTGAAGCCAATCAAAGGTTAAACTGGACTCTTTTATGCATTTGCTTCCCCCATGTTTTAAAGGGAACTTAGAAACAAAGAGAGACACATACACAAGCCATGAGAGATGACCCCCTAAGTGACAGGAGCCTCCCAGCCCCGTGGGGCAGCTGCTGCTCCCCTGCCCCACACACGAGCCCCAGGAGCTGCCTACAGGCAGCACGGCCAATCTGCTGGCAGAGACACACGACGCGATCACTACAGAGATGACTTTTTGTTAAACGAGAAGGAAAAAAAAAAAAAAAAAAAAAGGAAGAAATCAATAGCGTCTTGTGCTGGAAAGGGACCTTGGGATTGATGTGGAGACGATACGTTGGGCTTCGGCCCAGAGCAAAGATGCTGGCCAGACTCTAATGCTTTTAGAGTTCATTTAAAGATGACCCCAAATTAAATTTCCAATTGCAAAGGCCTAATTTACTCCAGATTGTTTAGAAATACTGCTTAAAAATGAAAAAAAAAAAAAAAAAAAAAAAAAAAAAAAAAAAAAAGAAAACAGCATGAATGTCCTTGTGAGGTCTGGAGCGCAGCCAAAGGCAAGGGAGCAATGGGCTCCAACCACCTGCAAACACCAACGGGCCCCGCGTGGACGGGCACCGTCCCCCGGCCTCCCCAGGCAGGTGAGGCGGCAGCGCGAGCAGAGGCCGGAGGCCGGCGCCGGCCGCACGTGGGGCCTCCCGCTGGCGGCCACGGGTGCCGCGCGCGCACGCCCATGGCGCTGCCCGACACGGCCTCCCCTGCGGCACCGCGCGGCTCTCCCAGCCCTCTCCCCTGCGTCCCCAGGAGGCCCGGCCTGGCAGCAGGGCTGAGCGAGCCCGGCCAGCACCCCCATCCCGCCCAGTGCGTATGCACAGCGCTCCCCGTTCCTGCCACCTTATCCCACAGCCCAGCAACGCCCAGGGAACTGCAGGCACAGGAGGGCCCTGGGCTGACCCCCCAGCCATCATGGGCTCTCCCTGCTCCCCGGCAGCAACTGCAACACCCAGGAGAGCAGGCCAGGTTCTCCATACCCTCACAACCTGCATCCTCCACCATCTCCTCCATTTCACCTCCCTAGGGCCCCACCACAGCAGCACCTGGGACCCAAGGTGCAGCCCATCAAGGCGAGGCTGCCCTCAACGGCCAACACCTGAGCCACCCTCCATGCCAGCAGGTCCAGGGACACAGAGCCAGCCTCCCATGGCTCTGCTCTTCAAACAGCTCCGGGGCATCTTGCCCAAGTAAAACACCAGGACTCTTACAGTGAAGGTGGAATGAAAATGCAAAATATTACATTAACTTTCTCCATTAGCCATGGCTGGAAGGAAAATAAGACGCTCAGCAGACTAATTGCTTTGCTCTGCATGGCAAATTATCCATCCAAAGGGCAACTAGTGGTGTGAAAATAATAAGCATACGTTAAAGGGCATTAAGAGAGGTGCCAGAATTTTCCAACATCAAAACTGCTAGTTTATGCTTTTAAAGTTTACAGCAAATCAGCCATACCTTACTAAAACTTATCAACACTTCACTCAGTAGAAATCACACCTTGAACCCTAAAATATTGGCATCTCTACTGTTTCATAATAACAAACCTTAAAAGAAATGCACAAAAGTGCTACTTTTCTGTTGTGGTTAACAGAAAAGGCTGATCTCAATCACGCAGCAGTGGCTTCAAAGGCAAACGTCCGCGCAGGTTGCATGATGCCAAGGAGCAGCTCCCTGGCCGGGGCAGCTGCTGCTTCCCGCTGCTCACACTGCCCAACGTGGGACACGTTTCCCTAGGAGCCCCTGCCCCCAGGAGCATCACGATGAATTAGGTTTAATGCACATCCTAGCTCGCCACTCGGGAAGATTAAAACAGTATCTGTCCTCTTTGCAGGGACAAAAGCTTGGATCACTATCGGCCTCACTTGCGAAGCCAGCTGGGACTAGCAGGCATTGCTGCATCAGGGGCGATGATCTGCCCTTCCAGACAAGACCCTAACCCTGGTATCGACTGCAGCTCCGCGTCCCGCACGCGGCAGAACAGCTGCGAGCTGACGGCTCCGCTCCCCTCCTATCCACAGAGGAGCCCCGGCTGGGCAGGGACCAGCCCCAGGGCTCTTGGCCGTGGTGGGAGCTGGCAGGCCCTGCCCCACACGTGCGGCACCATGGGGCTCCCTAGGCCCAGCCTAAGCACAGAGTGAGGTTTGTGTCGGCACACGGAGGAGCTTCCCTCCCTGCACTCCCTCAGCAGCGTCGTTCAAGATGCAGCCGCTGTCTTAAACCCCATCACCCCACACAAGCGTGAAGCCTGGTGCTCGGGAGAGAAAAATCAGGGGGTCCTTGGGCTTTCTCTTCCGCTATGGCAGTGGGAGCAATTTCTCTCCCTGAGAAGCAGTAGTGCAGCCAACTGCACGGTGAATCAAACTGGGTAGTCTTAAATATTTCCATATTTTAATGTCTTAAAATCCCCTGCAGCTCCTGATTCATCTAGTTTATTCTTCTGTTATACAAAACGTACCCTGAAATGAGTTTGTTAAAACAGAATCAAAAGTAGAGTAGAAAACACGGAGAGAGTAAAAAAAACCTGAGAGAGCTGCCTAGAGAAGGAAGCGCTGAGCAATATGACTTGGGCCACAGCAGTGCCCAGGGCTGAGAGCTCCTCCAAAAACAGGAACTGCTTTAGGCAACTTTATACAAAACATTCAAACATGTGTTTGCTCAGTAGTTTGCTATTACTGCCCAAAACAGTAATTCCGAAAAGCAAAATGTATTTCAAGAGCTTGGGCAAGCTGCTTTTCCAGCCCTGCTCTGCTCCTTGCAGGTCGCCCTCTGCACGAGAGAGGGGTCGGAGCGAGGGGGCTGGCTGCTCCCGAAGCCCTGCAGCACCCGCTCCGCCGGGACCGCTCCCATCGGCCAGGAGCGACAGAAACGATGTTAGCAGAGCCAACTTCAACACAACATCCAGCCGTCTACATGTAAACAAATGTAAAATAGTTTGTAAATCCATTTCACAAAGCAAAGTCATTATCCCTCCCAACCTGTCTACATATGTTTTCACTGCATTGCTGCCAAAAAGGACACCTTATAGCACATAAAACTACCCCTAAAACATATGTAGCTCAACTCTGGGAGTAATTTTGGAGGGGCTGTTCCTTCCTGGATGTGAACGAAGGTTATTGTGCGTCTAGAATAGCTGCAGCCTGGGCAGATGGAGCATCACGGGAAGAGGGCCTGAGTTCATGAGCCGTTTGCTTCCATAGGAGGCTTTTATAATGATGAACTTTGTAAAAAGCTGTTTGGAAATCCAAGGATATGAAATTGCCGCAGAGAGCACTAGAAGAAACTCACCAACTATAAAATACTTTCTAAATGCTTACACTACCAATTGTGGCAACGGGATAGAGCAGCAAAATTTGGATAAAATTATATAGAATGCACACATCCAAATAAACTGGAAGTCATTTCCTCTTCAAAAAAAAAAAATATTTTGAACAACACGAGCTATCCCAGCTAGGTCAGGTTTTAATATTTTCAGGAATAAAGGCCTCACCCTTTCTTTCCACACTATGACCAGTGTCACATCGCTGAATTTTTTATCGAGATCCTCACAAAACCACCTCTTTCTCGCCATGCATTAGTGTCTGCAATGAGCCCTGTGCTGTACAGATCATGGCAGGAGCTCGAGACCGCTGAGGCTTCAGCAGCTGCAGTTTGTGAAACTCGCTTCGGAAAGAGTGTAAAATTACTATGAGCACACTGAAAGCTTGCTAAAAAAATGAGAGTTCCTCTAAGTCCTAGTCGTAGTTGTGTTTTAATACCAGCATCAGAAAACAGTAACTATATGTGTGTGTGTGTATATATATATATATTTATATATAAACAATTAACCAGGTATGATACTGCTCAAGTCTGTTTTTAAGGGGTCTAAGCAAAAACTTGGTGTTAGGAGGTCAGCCAGTCTCCAGCTGGCAGCGCTTGGCCATAATCTTCTGGAATGTGAAAATCATCTAAAGAAAAAAAAAATCCCTCTCGGATGCTATTCCACAGGTAACTTGAGTTGTAGTTTAAGTGGCAATTGCTTCTTTTTACACCATTTGTATACCACAAAAGGTGGAATTAGTAAATACACGATAGGGCGAATGGCTCAGGCAGCATTCTCATATTTCACTTCTATTCGGCATAAAACAACAACAGAAAATGACGTTGTGTGCATCTTTATTGGATTTTGATCCAAACGGCATAGAAACACTTTGTCCTTCCCTACAGTGCAAGCAGCCCTACCTGTTAGTACTAACTAGAAGCAAGTATCTTCTTTGCACTAAGCAGAATTAATTTTAATCTATTTCCTCCATTCAGGTGACTGCTTAATACATCGATCTCCCATGCATTTCCATTTTCTCCACCAGTATATTTCTTATAATTGGAATGAGCTGCTCTATTAAGCTTCTTAATAGATTTCTAGGTTCTCAAAACCCCGTAAGTTCAGGACAATACATTAAAGCAGACAACAAATTAATCCTGGTGTTTGCGAGCGTGGGGCTCCGTCGCCGGTGCCCTTTGCGGCTCCGGCAAGGGCGCTGCTGCAGAGCGCTGGCGAGGATGCTGTCAGACGTGCCCAACAACATCAGCTCATGTCCGTGCCACAGCACCCCCAAACTCTGGGCTTTATTGGTGCCCCAGAACGATCTGCAGCCGCAGTGCAACGCGGGACCTGTATTTCAGCTCTATCCGCCAACACCGGCATAGCAAAGTGCGAGGGATAAAGTCAATACTGGCTTTAGCTTTGGACATACCAGCAACTTCGAGTATTGCTCCCATTGCAAAAAGCAAAGCGCTTTAGCAGCCTGACATACCTGCTTTATTATATCAGCTGAATCCAATAGCTATGCCACAAAACCACGTTAATTAACTTAGTATGAAATACAAGGTGAATGAAGCTTTTACTTCCAAATCATTACAAGGATATAAGTTTGCTTTTTAAATTTTCCCCAAAGCCAGCTAGCCCTGGAGCGGTTCCCGCCTCCTCCCACAGCTGCACACTGCGTGCCCCCTTCCTCAGTGCCCGCCGCGTGGCAGCCACAAGGGGCTCTGCAGGAGAAAACCCGACTCGCTAGGGCCTGGGCTGCCCGCTCTGCCCACGAAGAGGGTAACCAGTCCCCACGGGGAGCAGCACCAGGAGCCCTGGAGAACACATTTGCTGCCCCCCTGGCCGTTCCCATGTGTGTTTGGGCCAGGGGGGACCCACTGCTGCTCCCCGCGGACAGGGCGAGCGGCTCCGCGGGCTGCAGGTGCGAGTCCGGCTGCAGCGGCACCGCCGACAGATCAGGGCTTAGCCCAGCTCCAGCAAGGGACAACTCGGGACTAACCACTTCCCTTCTGTATTCCACAGGGGCGAAACTATGAAACACGCTGTGAAAAACAGGCCAAAAGCTCTAGCAGAGGCCACCGCTATTATTAAAAACAAATATTTTCTAGTGTTTTTGGATGCAAAACAAATATTTCTGTTAGCAGGACTCTGGTAGATGTCTTCACATAGAGCATTAATGCAATCTTTCAGCTATGCAAAGGCTGAAGAATAGTCATTATTTTCAGACAAATATCCCCAGGGCTGGTTTTAATCTATGCACTGTATGCTGCTTCCCTCCCGCTGCAGCAGAGGATTTATGGTGCCCTTCCCCAGCACCCTGTAAATCGGGGCCCAGGAACAATTAGCAAATGTGCTGGAGCCCGGCCAAGCCCTCGCTCGCCTAAAGCCGGCCGGCGCGAGGGCCGCTGCAGCGACGGTCTCTGCTGGGACCGTTACTGAACCTGCTCGTGCTCATAAATTTCCAGCGGAGAAAAGGCTCTGCCTTTCATACGGACTTGGCAGGAGGAATCCTTTCCAGCCTGTCAGCCACCCAGGCAAGAGGAAGAACATCTCTGCTCCATTTTCATCTGCGGCAGGGCTCCTTTCAGCAAACAACGAGGAGGCTGACCACCTCAGCACAGGCAGGGATCAGAATTATTTTTCTTGAAATACAAAAAGCAGAAGTGAAACTTTCCGTTACGTGCTGCAGTGGTGACCTTCTCAGGTGCTCATATAACAGCAACTGCTCTTCACAAACCGCCCATGGGAATGCAAGGGGGAACAGGCTGAACTATCAGCACCCAAATGGCAGATCCCTGTTCACAATCACAGCAAACCCCAGGGCTTAACTGGAAGCTTCTCGTCCCTAGTCACCAAGACATAACCTAGGACATGACAGAAGAACCATCGCTGCAGAAAACAGAAGCGGAAGCCCCTCCATGCAGCAGTGAGGCCCCGGCTTTGCTGTACAACTCTAAAAGCAGCAGTCCTCTTATTTAAAAATACATCTCATGTTTTCATATTCATGAGCTCAGCTGAACCTTACCGGGGAAAAAAAACCAGTCTGGTCTCAGCTCTGTATCATCCAGACAAAGATGGATGCACTAGAATTTCAATTTAGGAGCAAGGAACATTGAGATTAAGAAAAACCTGTAATGTTAAATGTTCACAGAAAAGTCTATAAACCTATTCAGGAGCAGGGTTTTGTGAAAGGGATCCCCTTCCTAGGGATATCAAATCCTTTCCTAGGGATATCAAGTCCTATCCGAGATAGCAAATATTACCACACTGTAATAATAGTAATAATGAATTTGTCCTTGATGATAAAGACAGAAAGCATTCAAGAAAGAAACCAAGAAATTACTGATTTTATCTAATCCACTGCAAGTTTGAGGATGAAGGTTTGAAAGCAGGTCTGACACAGTAACCGAAGCCATATATGATATAATGAAAAGAATTCCTCTGCTCTTCCACAGAACCGTCTTTGCTACAGAATCATCTGTTCAAAGCATCTTTGCATGTTGAGAAAAATCTATACTATCAGTTAACAAGACTGAAACCTTCTACTGCTGCTTGCCTCCATTCCTATGGAGGAGGTTGAACACAGCAGCATTAGAACAAGCTGTCAGACATGGCAAGTTGTTCTCCAAGTACAATGGAGTAACATTGAGGCACAGGTCACACAAAGTCACTTGGGGTTGACACATTCAGAGAAGGTCTGACACTGCTTGCCCAGAAAGTTGTAGCCATTGAGGGTTTTCCACGGGGATCCACTGAAATGAGGACAGAGCACTTGCAAACAAACAGTGTTCAGTCACTGACATTAAAATACTTTATTAGCTGGACAGGGTGTGAAGTATGGATAGAAATATACTGAAATACAGAGTACTCTGCAATATTGTTTTTTAAAAAAAGCCACACAATTCCATTCTTCTACATCTTATTTATATACATTTCCAAAAGTGTTCAAGAGCTTCAATAAGGACATTTGTTTTTCTTCTCTTGAAAGCAATTTTAAGGCAGTCCAAGGCCTTTTTGTTTCTTCAACAAAGAATTGCATAGCTACCTATTTTTTTTTTTTTAACCATTGGTCCCAAAATCTAAGGCAAGTTTACATACTCTTCTCTCCCTCACTAGATCCTTTCAAGCTTGACTTCTGTCTCTTTTTCTCTCTTTGTCCCAACATACGATAGATTTTTTTCTTAGCCTCCTTTTGCCTCTTTAATTTCTGTTCCTCCTCCTTCTGCTTAACTTTGAGATATTCCTTAAGCTGCTGCCGATGTTTTACTTTGGCCTTCTTCATCTTGTAATTATTCACTGCACTCAACGCACTGATCAAGGCAGATATCTAAAAGAGAAAACAAAGTATCAATACACAAGCAGTTCCACTTGTGGTGAGCAAAAACAGTGGAACTTCACTGAAGACCAACACAATGAATTAGAGATTCAAGTTCCTCATAATTTTCACAGCTATTTCCCAATTTCTAATATGATTTTAACTTGTTGGTAAGTTAATTAAAGGAATATTTTGGGAAAAAATGATTTTGATTAGATATTATTTGAAAGGCTATGCCTAACTGCCACCATAAGATACACACCTTCTCAGGAAAACCATAGTGAAGTCTGGCTTCTCTTGCCTTTGCAAGCTCTTTACAATTCTTAGCTTTTAAAGTAGGTTACCTGCTTCAAGTCCTCTCTTTGTTAATAATGAATAGCAATGACAAGACAAATGAAGGACTACAGCTGTTAATTTAAGTTACCTGCACTGCAAGAGCATTGCACCCAACTGAAATGCCTTGAAAATGTCACAAGGACAATAATCACATTCAGGTTTCAGATGACCTACTAGCTTTATAGCCACTTTAGCCCAACATATGCAAGCACATATTCCATATATGTGGAATGATTTCTCCACAAAGAGTGGAGGCAATTGTTCCACTAAGTGATTTTTCCAAATATACATAAATATATATAAAGGCAGAACAATCAAGTGCTGGAGGCGGGGAGGGAAGGGGGAAAAAAAACGTTAGAAATGGTCCAGGTAACACATTTCCTGTAGGAGAGGGCTTGTTTCCAGAATAAGGAATCCTTACCCTCCTTTCATGAGGCTCCCTGATAACAGCTGGTCTCCACTGGTCTCTTGGAGTCCTGCCCTTCTTCTCAAGATTCTTGGGCTTGTTCTTAAAAGGCAGGGCCTTCTGCAGTGCTTTGGGGATGTGCAGCTTATTGAAATGCCTTTTCTCCCTCACGATAGGCTAAAAGAGTGAATATAAAGCACATAGCAATCATGATTTTCAAAAAGCTTTCGTTTTATTTTCCACCTTTCAGAAAGTATTCTCCAACATCTTTCGCACCCGGCTGTGAATGGTACATTCACCCCAGTCTTACTAGGACAGAAGTGTCAGCATGCTTTTAGAGGAGCCTGCTGCTCCACATAGTACTTTATAAACTCTCACTGACCCACCACACTTGTCCATCCTGGCACTGGACAGGAAGGAAGCAGTAGCAAGCCTGTGCCTTGAGGATAAAAATACAAAACCACACATGCCTATGCAATGAACATCTGCTTACACTGCTCTCAATTTGCACAGGTCTAGGATAAATCGGATTTTTTAAACAAGTGATCACAAACATAGCAAATATACCTTATAGAGAGAATCTTTATTTTGTTTCAGTTTGATGCCTCGTTCATGTCTCAGCTGGCCTGTTGTCTTCATTCCTCTCCAACTATCCTTCTCACCTGTTGGCTGCAGCAAGGATGTCACTGGGTTATAAAATGCTGGGATAGAAACAGGATACCAAGTCCTCACAAAGACAATGTCTGAAAGGAAAGAAAATGCATCACTTAGCTTCGAAAGCACAGTTCAGCACATCTGCAGTCTAAGCAGCAATTCTCTGTGCAGATTAGATAGATAACCTCAAAACCACGTGCCAGTACTTCACTTACACTTCAGAGAGCATTATCCTCATCGAACCCCAAACCTGCTCAACCTCACACAAAAGGCAGGTAGCTATTTACACACCTGGATGCTGCAAAACCCCACATATAAAGTCATAAACAGTACCTAAGTCTGTAGAGAAGGCAGCTGAGCACTGCCCTTCTCCATTGTTCCTAGTCAGCTAAAAAACCAGCACAACAGCTCATGAACGTATCTCTGCCCATCCTATTGGCTGATGAAAGCAATTTGTCTGTGTTCTGCCTAATTTTATAATATAACTTGATTTTATTTTGCACTACCCATAACTGGAGGATAGTGTTTAGGATGGAGGAAGAAAGAAAAAGGAGAGATCGCAGAATCAAACAAGTTCTCATGATCACAGCTATACTGAGCAACTACAGCAGTTCACCACACCCCTCTGCCACACGTTAAGAAGAAAAATTCTTTGGATTTATCACAAAAACCTCCTCCTAGCACCAGTCCCACTATTTAAACAGAAAGTACAACTTACCACTCATTAGCAACTTGTCTTCAAACGTTGCTCTAAAAGCACCTGCTGGAGCTCGGAGGGCCTTTTTGATCTGTCCTCTGATACCACTTACGGTACGAATTGCTGCACCTTCAAATTTAGCCACTTCCAATTGAGAGTTAAACATTCCCTGAAGGCGAGAATTACACACCACTATTCATCAAGTTAGATCCATCTTTTTGCCCTATGCAGGCCACAAAAGTGTAATTCCCCCCTCCCCACCCATATCTTGTAAAGTAATGGGAAGAACAGAATGTTGTCTTTACACCAAGTGAGCATGCCAAAACCAACTGACTTGTTGAAGTTAATAAAAATATTTGAGTTATGTAATCAAAGACATAGCTCTGTAACCATAACAGTATACAAATACGTGTTTTTGTTTAAAATCAAACAGATCTGAGTGAATCTGCCCAGTCTACTTGAGAAGTAATTCGTATAAAGCAAATTAAGCTCCCCAGGACTTAGGGCTTAGAAGTACCAAGTACTTCACTTTCTGACCTTTCATTTTCGAACAGGTCAGAAAAACCTCTCATGTTCAACATGTTCATGTTTAACATGAACACTTCAGTACCTGGCTGATTAGGGCGGGAGTACTTAGTTGTTTAGTGCCCCAATTCCAGAATAACTTAACCTCTTCCTCAGCCAGAAAGCCTGATTAAGGGCAGCTAAAAATTCACTCCTGCACCGTTTTCTGCCCCCAACACTTTCATTATGGCAGCTGTGCAGTCCTAAGCACTGCTGGAAGCCACCATTGATCCCACAGTTCAAGATGGCCAGGATCAAACTGCCTGGATGACAATGCGCCTGGAGACTGTTCCAGCACTTGCCTGGTAAATAATTTATATTTATTGACTGATGGCCAGTACCTTTAAAGACTGCACTGAACAGTGCTTGAAAGACACAAACCGCTACTGAGGTCCAGAATTCTGTGATGTCCACAGGGAACTTCTACCTCACAGAAGCCAGACAAGCAGAATCAAGTTTATTTCTTCTTAGCACTGATACTTAGGCTTTAACAGTATACATACATACATACCTTAATAAATGAAGTGTTCTTAAAAATTTTGAATGGAAAGCCAGTCAACTTTAACTTCTTGACTATAGTTATGGATTTATCTAAATCAAGCACAACTCCTGTGGCAGCTATCCGGAAATCAGGCTGGAAGACACAGCAGAGGCAAGAGTTAACCCCAAGGCAAACTAGGAGCCCTCTCGTGCTTTGCTAAAACATCTTACACAGGCAGAACATCTCAGAGCAAACCAGGGCTCTGTGCACTACTGTAAGTCACTAAGGTCTTGGTGAGGTGTAATTAAAATATCCTTCTAAGACACCTAACAGGATAACTAGGCAGTAGGACTTATAGAGGGTGTATTATAGAAGGGAGATGAACACCACTCCATGCTCCTGAGAGCACCTCTGAAGCTTCTGCTATGTGCTGTATGTAAGCATCAATCTGTGTCTGGGTAATGTACAAGAAAAGAGCACATTTGAGAAATACTTTGAACAGTATTTAAAATAATTCAGATACCTATATGCATTCTAATAAGATGCAAAGAAATCACCCTGAGGACAAGCTTTTTCAAAAGAAATATCTATAGCTCATCCTGTGAAAAGGATTAAGTTATCTAAATAGTATCTGAAAAGTAAGTAGGCATAAAATCTTCCACAGAAAATAGTCAAGTAACATTTGTCATTTTTAGTATAGATTTAAACCATTACAAAAATTGTTGATCTAGTTCCCCATCTCATCACCGTATCTCTTTCAAAACTCCAAGTCCTCCGATCTTCACACATCCTACAAGCAGCACTGCTCTAACAGACATAAAGCTCCTTCCCCAAACCCGTATGAGACCTACCGTTGTGCCACTGACAGACTGAACTGCCAAAAATCCAGTGCCCTGAGGAGTAATGGGCCCTGAAAGAGAATTAAAAAGGGTTTTATTACATAACATCTAACCTCTATTTAAGGGGAGCTTAGGGTACTGAACAAAAACCAGAAAACTCCTATGCTGCATGTTCCAATCAGTAAGACCAGAGACAGGTTAAGTAAAGCATCTGGCCCACTACTTGCCTACATAGCCTCATTGAAATTCAAGGAATTATTTGCACAAGAAAGAAGTTACTCATCTTAGGAACTGTTTTGCAGAGTTGACCCCTGCACACAAGCTCTCTCACACAGCTGGCAGAATGCTCAGAATTTGATTAAAAGCCAAATAACCCGGCACTGCTTCCCCTTCTCCCTTGTAACAGCTGATCATTCCCCTATCCTGTTCAGTATTATTTTATATTCCAGAGGGAAGACAACTTAAAGCTCTCGACTTGCCCCAAAAGCTCCTAGCTGCTTGTAGGGGTGGCTGGCAGGGGACGCAAGGACTGAATTTTATTTTTTTAAGCCATTTCTGAGAGGCCCCTCTCCAAGCTGGAGCATTTTGCAGCTTGGGCAGGCGTGCGGCGGCCGGCGCTCACCCCAGAAGGCGGCCCCGCAGTGCATGTGCTGCGGCGTGTACTTGAGCAGCCGCTGGCGCCCGTTGTGGTCTTCGATGTAGAACATGGGGATGGTCTGGAAGCGCCTCCAGCCCAGCGAGAGGATCAGGGGGTCACGCGTCTTCAGTATTTTCTTATACCAGCGGTGCTTCTTCAGGCGCAGCTAACGAGAGAAGATGGACAGGGCCATTGCAGGAGAATAATATTATTACTGAAATTCAAGCCCTAATTCTAGGAATGATCGAAAGCAATTTACAGAAATTAAACTACCAGATTATTCAGAAACTACCATCTTTTTGAAAATCTGTAAGCTTTACATCTTAAGACATTTTCAGTAACACTAGACAAGGTAAAGCTAGATAGCATTTCCCTTAACTTGGAAATCACGTTTGTGTGTACATGAGCCTATACAATATTTAGAGATATACATGCTAGTAACTTTCCTTTAGTCACTTGTCTTTATACCACGAACTGCGAGTACAACTTAAACTTGCCATGTAGTAACAGCAGTCTTGACTGGGATCTCCCTGCAGAATCATAACATAAATTACAACTTTCTCCTCCAGTCATTTAGTTAAGCCTGTAAAAATCCAATATCTGTGGCTGTGAAGGTAACTGTGTCAAAAGTAACTTTCCTATTAAAGACAAAGATGAAGATTCCTCTGTTTATCTGTACATTTCTCTGGCTACATACCTGTACATATCCAACGTTTCCTTCGCTGTTGCCCAAGCCGCCCAGGATCATAGGATAATGAGGGTCAAAATTCAGGACAAATTCACAGGGGACATTCTCTATCTCTAGCCGAACGTACATCCCAGGCCGGAAGCCCTCGTACTGTACCCTGGTCTCATCGTCTTGATCTTCAAACTCAGCTCGATTAAGCTATGTGACAAATAGACACCAAGTCATTTAAAAAACTGAAGTATTAACTTGCTCAGAAGCAACCAGTTCTACTTAAAACACGCTAACATTTATATTTTGGGGCAAAAATCCAAATGTTTTTGTGCCTTTTCTTCAGAGTAAGATCTCCACCATCATGAATTCCATCCAATTTCAAATCACAAGCGGGCCTGTTAGTCCACCTGCAAGGCAGTGCCCCAGAGAAGCAAACGACCGAGGGACTTAAGATGTGCCCTTCATAATGGTAGTTTTGGATTTTAAAGACACATCATCAAAAGAACCTTTTTGATTTAGGAGCCCAAGTAGGTTCTCAAGTTTGTGTCCTGCTCTTAAAGATGTTGCCTTTAAGAAGGCTGGGCTCCTCTTACCCAGCAGCATAAAAATATTTCTATATGTCCTCAAACACCCTCTGTCCTCAGAAGGGTCTTTTAAAGCTTTTCTATGCACATGCATGCTTTTTCTGTAAACAAAAAATTCAACAAAATTTCCTTGAAAAAGAAGTGTTATCTTCTTGTGGTGGCTCCTGATGCTCAGCTACGAAATATGTCAAGATGCCACATTTATCTAAACCAACTATTTAATGCCTCAGGGTACTAACATAGAGAAGGAACGTTGCAGAACAAGTTCATTTTTTTTAAACAGCTTTACAGACTGAGGTCCTTGCACCTCCCTCCTGTGGCAGGATCACAGTGACTGTTGATACATATTTCTGAAACAGATAGCGAAAACTGCCAATTGTCTCTTATCCTGGCCCTGGAATCACCTTGCTAATGTTTGAAGTGTTCCCAGGCAGCACCTCAGCCATACCAGGGCTCATAGGGTCACTTACGTCAGAGGTTAATGCCACAGGGTAACAACTAGTTAAATGATTATTTAGGGTCTTTGTTAGAAGAGAAGACAAAGTGAAATTATTACTAAAATAAGGTAATGTTCTTCCAAGTCAGTTTAAGAAAGAAGTTACTTTTAAGCTTAGAGGATTTTATCTAAAAACTATGGCCTGGATTAAAATCAGCACCTCAGATTCTGCCTACCCTTACCCAAGGACTCCCACCATCCATGCAGAGCACAGGTCATCAATTACTTTTCTCAAAATAACTTGACAGTTTGATGGAAAGCCTGCCTCACTGAACTCCTTATCCATTTATAACATTGCAAAAGCCACACTAAAAATATCACTAGGAAAATATTTGATTGAAGTTACTGTGAGAAGGATTTTGGCCTTTTTTCACATGAATGGGCTCTTTTTCCTCTCTTCAAAAAACCCTAGCTCCCTACAATCTTTTCCCTAAACCTACATAATTCTAGTTCCACCATTAAGTAATCAGTGGATAACTGTATAAAACAAACCACCAAAAAGCTCCACAATTCACAAAGGGAAAAAAAACACTTATTTATAAAAGATAACACATTTGTAATAATCTTCACCAAAAGACCACTCTAGAACAAGGAGCTGATGACCCACATAGTAGCTAACCTGAGCAAGCACAGTTTTGTGCTATAGTGCTCACAGTTTGGCCTTCAGGCCTGTTGAGCTGCAAAAATCTATTTTCCACAGGTTAAACTTAGCTGGCTACTTGTAATGAAGGAGCCTGTCGGCAGGTCCCACTTGGCACTGACTGTTAGACCACCTGCATATCTTTATCTGAAAGAGCAGCAACAATTTCTAGGGAAACATCCTTTTCATTTGACATTAAAAAGAAGCAATAGAATTGTTTTATATTAAGAAAATCGTGTAGGGGCTCAAAAGCCCCAAAGGGGATAACCCTTCCCACTGAAAGGATCTGCACAGCGGGCCACATCCTAATTGGAGACCAGGGTGATGCTGGACAATGTGTGGTTCCCAGCATCTGAAGGCCTAAAAGATTATCTACACTAATCCTCTTTCTTCTTATGGTGTTAGTGCTAATAAATGGCATTTTAAATGATACTTTAAAAAGTCAGAGTGCCTTTCTTATTGACATCATAAAGAACCGGCATCTCCTTGTGCAAAATAAAACCCTGATGTGTTCAGCTATTTAAAATGAAGTTAAACAGGTATGTGATTTAAATGTAAGCTTTCAATTGTTCATTTTTTCCCCCTTTAGTTGCTTAGTTGCTCCTTTTTTTTCCCTTTCCTTTAAAAGCTTATAGATCAAAAAGTTGCATGATTAAACAAACAAACCAAAAAAAAAAAAAAAAACCCCACACACAAAAACCCCACATATTTCTTTGTCAGGTGGTTCCAGGAAAACTCTGTAGGTATTTCTGAAAATATGCAGTGAGATAAATTGCAAGACTGACAGCTCATACCTGGGCTTGTTTATGCATTTCTTCTTTAAGATCATCAAAGTATGTGGCATCCCCTTCATCATACTCTGCATCAAACATTTCTTTCAATTTCCGTTTCTTGTCCATGCGTTCCTTCTTCTTTTCTTCCTCCTCAGCTTCTGGTTTGGACTTTTTTCCTTCTTTCTCTTCTTCTTCACTTCCAGACTAACCAACAGCAAGTTACCAAACATTAAAAGCGCTCATTAAAAACAAGTCATTCTCATTAGTTTAATATACTACTAAAAAGTACTATGAGCCATAATGCAAATTAGACTTGCAAAATGTTTCCATTTGCAGAAATAAGTTCTTTATGCAAGATATATCTTCAGCAATCAGCAATAACTAAAACATTTCATAATTAAATCATTCCCCTTTTGTTTCACTAAAATACACTTTGTTACTTAACATCAAAATACATATCAGGGAGCAGGCCCTAAAATTTGCCCATTATCTTAAAGCTAAAATAGACACACAAAAGAGGCAATAAAAAAAAGTAATCAGCCATAGCATTGATTACAGAGAAGCAATACTCTGAAGGCACCAGAGGAAGTTTGTCCAAGAGCTGCTTACATGCGGCCACAACACTGCCATCACCCAGGATTTTACAATCAAATATAAAGACAAAGTTGTTTGAGCTAAAATCTTTCAGTTTGTATTGTCAGACAATTGCAAGTCACAGCAAATCCAGCACAAAGTGCTTCAGCCAACATCTTTGATGCACACACAAGGAATGACTAGGACAGTTTTCACAATCAGCTGTGTTTAAACAGAGCTTTTGCATCTACAGGATGCAATGACAAGCACAAACTATTATGATCACATTTGGGTCTAAAGAATTGCTCATAACTCCGCCTTCTAAAACTCTTGATTAAGCCTGACCTCTACTGTTAAAAAACAGTGAGGTGACTTCTGCTACATAATTAAACTTGAAAGAACAGGTCAATTCAAGATTAAAATCACATACAATTCTAGATATTTTCAGGTTCCAAAGTCTTTAAAATATACATTATAGTATATACCTTCTCCTCCTCACAGCCTTGTTCCTATTCCACTATTAATTTATTTTCTTTTAGGTCATGAAAGCTACATATATTACTTAGGATGCCTATCACTTATCAAAAAGTCATTTATATATATATATATATATGCACAAATATATATAATTTATATATAATAATATATAATATTATATATATTTTATATATATAATATATATATATAATATATATATATATATATATATATGCACAAATACTCAAATTATTTCTCAGGAACAAGCAAAACACAAGTCCCACCTCATCATCTCCTTCAGCTGCAGGCTTTCCTTTGTGCACAACACCTGTTTCAAGATCTTCAAAGTCCCCATACAGCTCTTCTGCAAGAAGTACCCCCCAAAAAAACCCCAGACCATTAACCATTCTGTTAGTGTTCTCCACATTGTCTGATACTTTCAGTATCTTATGTATACTTTTAGTGTAGCTTAGTAGATTAGCTCTAGATCAGGTTTATTTCTTTTTCCTACCAACAGTTTTAAAAGCATGTTCTTCTATCTCAGCTGAAAATTCCCAGATGAAATCTGTCTCCAGTGGCTTCTCCTTTTCCCTTTCAATATACAAACTTTATTTGCATTTTGAAATCACAGTATGTCCTTCCAAGACCAAACTAGATCAGATACCACTGCCTCACAAAACTAATTTCACACAACAGGAGCACATAAAGAATTTAGGCAATACTATAGCTTAAAGACACTAGCAGAGTAATTTAGCGTTCGATTACAGCAAACAAGTTGATAACAAAAACAAAAATTTGTCAGTCTTAAACAAGTTTCATGGAAAGTACAGACATATTTTTAAAAGTCTGTGTAGAAGTATCTCTAAGACATATGAGGATCTTACTTTTCAGCCAAATGTGAGTGATCAGTCATTCTGTATAAATATTTATTTCTACTTAAACTATCCAAAGTTATCAACTCATACACATTACTCAAAACTGACAAATCCAACTGTTGACCAAAGACTGTTTCTTAATTTACATGGTATACTTCAGAAAACGGATTTTCAAGATGTGCTATCCGCATCTTGTTTCTACGCGTATTCATCCTAACTGTGTTTGTGGCAATAGTACTTGCATAATACTTCAACGATCTGAAAGGTGGCAATAGAAAACACTTTAAGTACATAACTGAGTGTTACAGTAAATATAGTCATTTTTGTTAACAGCACCTGTACCTACTACCATTTTAAGAAGTCTTACACGTACCATCTTCCTCCAATAGTTTTGCAGCATCTTTATCTTCTTCCCATTTTCCCGTAACAAAGCAGTCCCGAATACTGCTCATAACCTGAGGAAACAAAAGTGCCACTGCTTCACACAGTTACAAATCAACAAATCAAAAGCAACAAATATCTCCTTGATCACCTCTCCCATTTAGAGTTCATTTCACCCTCTTATGTCAAGGCATCATTACTCAACTACAACAGGCTTCACTGGAAAGCAGGAGAGCAAAACCACTTCAGCAATCGCCCAGGGATCTTGACCTAGAAAAGAGTTAACATACCCCATTTTCCACTTATGATTCCCTACATTTTTACTTTTCAATAAATGAACAGCAAACTGTGAGCTGCCAGATAATAAGTCAAGACAGCCTTGCACTAAACTGACTCTTCTACCTTCCTCTCCCTTTAAAAATAAACCTTGGAATCTATTAGCTAGTATTTCCATTGAGAAGCAGCAAAAGATAGGACACCTGGGCTGTAATTCACAAGGATTTGTTTCCATGACACTTCTCCATGATAACTGAGTATTATGATACATGGTCAGGCTACAACCACAATAGGACTTCAACCACCCAGTGGCTTTACCTCCTCTAAATCCCAGTCCTGAGGTTTTTCTATGAGAAACTTGGAGCAGTCGAGAGCATTGGCCTTCTGTTTGGATTCTTTGTCTGGACGGCTGACATGAAACAAACCTCCAAGCTCATCACCTTCATTCTCACTTTCTTGGTCCTCATCCTCAGCAACTAAATTAGATGTACAAAATTTGATTATTTCACCATACTACATAGATTACAATCATCCATAGCATCCTCTTCTGCCTCAAGTTTCAGGTTATATTGAGGAAAGTAAGATGCAACCTACAAATAAATGACTTAAAAGAATTCTCCCCAAACACTTAAAGATCTTTTCTTAATGGAAGACTTGAGTAGCAGCTCACTCAGGCATCAAATGAGATCAAAACGCTTTTAATTGAAGACAAAAGAGTGTTTCTCAGTTATAGGCAACAAGCTCAGCAATCGATGTCCTCAAGCCTCCCACTATAATGCAGTGGTCAAAGATTTTGACTTACAAAGATTTTGACTTACAAAAAGCTACCATATTATACTAGCATTATAGAAACTTTCTAGCAGATTTGTACCTGTTCCATAAACGAGTTTACGGAGATTGGGAGTCGACTGCTGCTGTCTTAGGAAGGCCTGAGCTGCCTTCTCAGTGAGGTCCTCCTTCCACTTAAGTGCACCTGAAAATGGAAAAATTTACATTCCACCTCCAAAACCAGAAAAGCCTTACATACTACACAAGTAACTTCAAGGACATGACCACAACGGCCACAAAATGTCTAAACACAATCCATAGTTTAGCTTCCTCTCATAATCCATGTATAATGATAGACTTGACGTTTCTCATGATGCTATCCCTGTTAACACATTTTAATAATAGTCCCCCAAGAATTTCTAAAGGTAACAGGAGAAACCCAATTTGTTTCTACAGACATATCCATAAAGCTTAAAGGAATAAAAAATGCACGCTGAATTTTAGAATTCATAAAATGAATCCTTCCCACTTTAGCAAAAACAAAAGACTGTATATTTCATTGCAAAAAGTTTAACAGGCCTAATCCCAGGCTTCCTAACTTGGGAGTTTTACTCAGCAACTGCAAAATATGCCTCACCCAAACTAGTATTTAATTAGAATATGCATATTCTGTGTGTGTGTATATATGTATATATGTATATACACACACACGCGCACATGTAAATATACACATATGTAAATGTACACATGTGTAAATATACATATGTGTGTATATATACAGAGACATTTATATCCTTCAATGATTTATCCAATTAAAAAAAAGTTTAAAAGTTAGTAATTATCTACCTGCTGTGTCAGCAGAAAAATCTATCTTCTCTTCATATTCCTCTTCCTCCTTCAGCAGATTCTCAATATCATCCTCTTCATCATCTTCTACAGCTTTAAGCTCAGTCTGTTTAGCACTACTCATTTTCTTCTCTTGAGTTTGCCGAAATCCTTTCCTATCTAACGCATCAACTTCTGATTCCTCATGTGATCCTTCATCATCTCCTCCCTCTTCCATGGAAGAGTTTTCAGCCTCAGATTCTGATGCCTCTTCTGCTGTGCAATTTCCAGAATCTGTAGTGATAACTGCTTTTTTCTTCTGACCAGGACATGAAGTTTGTGATCCCATTACTTCATCTTCTCTACTTATTTCATATTGCTCAGGTTTAGCTACTCCTTTCCTTCCACTTTCGAATTCACTATCTGAACTTTCATTTTCATATGATTCCTGTTCTTCACTATCATCTTCTTCCATCTCACTTTCTTCAGGAGCAGTTTTTCCTTCTCCTTCAGAACTCATCTCCAGATCATCATCACTGTCTGCAAATGCTGGCAGTTCATTCACATCATCCTCTTTAGTGACCTCTCTTTTTAGACGTTTGACACTTCTAACAGGCACCTCTTCCCCTAATACCTCCCTGTCACTTTCTTCTTCAGCATCATCTTCGTCATCACCATCACTTCCATTCTCAGACATGTCTTCTTCGTCATCTTCCTCATCACTTACTGCATCATCATCTTCTTTTTCTTCATCAAATACAGCTTTCCGACGCACTCTTCCAGTCTTCAAATCAATTGCTCTCTCTTCTTTTGGCATCACAAACCTGTTTCCCAAAGATCACATTGTGGGGAGAAAAGTAGATGTAAAATGTGAAGAACATTAGTGAAAAAAATGCAACTCCATGTTAATATTTAAAGATAATTTGGCGAGAGGCAGATCACTGAGAAAGACGACTACATATATTAGGAAGGCAATAGTGCCTTTTATATGAGAAAAGTCTCTAAGCTGAGCAATGTTCTAAACTATCACTGTCAATAACTCCAGGAAATGTCAATTTCCACAGAATAAAAATAAGTATTACAATGAATTTTATGGAGACACTGTCATCCTCCAAAACTGAAGACAATTATATTGCTTAGATCTCTATCAGCATAGAATTTTGGGAAGATCATTTTTTCAACTCTTATAAGCTCAGTTATTTCTTCCTTAAAAAGATGTATTAGCAATCTTACAAAAGGAACAGTTAAGCAGTACTAATAACTAGGCCCCACTTAGAAATATTGTTCTAAATCAGAGATTCATGTGTGTTGTAAGACTGCTCAAAAAAACCCAAAACTTACTCTTGTCTTTCTATATCTTCTGAATCTAATGGCCTGGAGTCCATGAAGAGAGACACCTTACTTGAAGCCATCTTAGCATCAATGGTAGAATGAGTGGAGATGAGGCTTTGAACCAGTTCATGATTTGGTCTCACCTCCTCCTGGAAAACCAAGATTTTTGCTTTTTAGTTCAAAAAATACACAAATATCTACTGGACAACTGATAAAATCATTAATCTGCCCAGAAGAGTAGAAATAGGCATTAGTAAGAGAAATCTGAGAGTATTTAAAATAAACATTTTCTCAGAACAGCAAGGTCTCCCTTTCCCTCCTCACATTTTAAAGACACACACAACATTAACCCGAGAAAACTCCAAAGACTGCCTCCCTCACAGCATGCTAGCAAAACATGAGGAAAAATGAGCAATCATGCATGTCACTGACGTAAGTGTCTTCAGTATTTAGCGCATCACAGGGGAAAAAAGCTGAAATCAATCTGCACGCAAAAATATTCCACCTGCCCCTTGACATGTCAAGATCTGCAACAACTCTCCCAACTCCCCTGCCCTGCAAAAGGAGAATGGTCATATCCCACAAGGAGAAACCTTATCAGCATTTTGACAGTGTTTGGAAAGTTTCTGAAATTAAGGACTTACTGCTAAATGATCCTTCAATGACTTGCACCATATTTTTCAAAGAGATAATGTAAGTATCCCTCCCCTGAAATCCCTATTGGGAGAGTAGAATTATCAAAAGAAGAAAGATAAAACAAAATTTGTCTATATATCTAACTTTTCTACACAAGGTGTTTTTAAACACTGTTGTCTCAACTCTAAACATGAAAACTCCATTCTGCAAGAGAAGAGACCGAAGTAGACATCCTCTCACCTCTTCATTCTCATGAGCATGACTTCCACCCAGGTCAATGTAAACAGCATCTTTATCATATACAATACCCCCAACTCCTGAGAGAGGGGCATAGACGAGCTTCTCTTTCTCATTTAAAGAACGCTTCTTCTGCTGCTCAGGCAGGGCACAGGGATCTGGCAGGAAACTCACATCACTCACAGTAAAGTCACCTACCCCTAGGACGACAGACAAGGGCAAAATCAGTTTTGATTCTGAAGTTGGTAGAATTTTTCATAAAGGGACACAGTAACATTGCAGCACTCAGCGATTCATTAACTGTGAACACTGTAGAGATGCATATGCAGTTAGCCAGAACTGCAAAGCTTTGAGATTTTTTCTTGTTTACAAAACCAGCAACTCACTTTTCTGAGTAAATTTAATCAAGTACCTCTAAATGGAAATTTTGAATCGTTCACCTGAAATATTAACTTAGACAATGAGTAAAATAAATTTTCAACACACCAAGTATTTGCCTTCTGCTATTAGGAATGGCATATTTTGCACTTGAGGCATCTTTTAGCATAAAACATTGATGATAAACAAAAAAAGTCTTCAAATGATGCCAGTATTACTGTGTTGAATGCTGCAGAAAAACTGCAAAATTAAACACAGAACTATTTACAGAGATACAGGACTTTTACAAGAATGTATACTAAGAAAAATAATTTTAAAAGCATAATACTTACAGAAAAGTGAAAAATCAGTTTTAAAGACATAAATCCACCCACAACAACAGCTACACTGGAACTTGCAGATCAAGACAATCTCCGTTTTAAGAAGCTTGTAAATTACCTGGCATGTGAATTTGGCTCTTGCTTTTTAAGTGTGCTCCTCTCAAGTAGCCATAAAGCGATATCTTCCTGTCGCACTTAGGATTAATTCGGACATCTTCTGGGTTTGTCAAATCTTCCATTCTACCCAACATTTAAGAAGATATTAGAGCACCAAGCAGTCCTAACACAGTCCCCTCAGCCGCACAGTTACCAGAAAGCAGCACACTCTGAAAAAACACTGTTAGGAAGAGGAGAGGGGTAGCTGCTGCCAGTTTCAGTGAGGTCTGGCCATCACGGCTGCACAAGGGGTGCAGGCAAGGAGGAAAATGCCCCCTGCAGACACTCTGCACTTGACTGGCCTCACAACCAACGTGTGACAGCTCTAGCAGCTGCAACAACCTAAAAGCAACTACTGGTGGAAGAGTACAAAATATATTTTCTTCCTTGCCCTATCTTTGCTCACAGGACTTTGCATGATGCTTACACATTCTTTTAACCACCCTCCACCAGGCAGCACGAGGGCCAAGCTCACCAGCTATTCCTAAACTGCTGGAATACAGTCCAAAAATTCATTTCCACAAAAATTAAGTCTCATCATCAACAAGTAGGATTATTTGAAATAGCAGCTTTTGATTTTGTTGTTTTTGATTTTCTCTGTACTTCAAAAGTATTTACAATACAGCAAAGGTTTATCTGCATAATCCCATTCAAGCAAGAGCAGCCCAAGTTACTGGCATAGCCTGGAAAGGTGAGCCTCCATTTCCTCACAATAACATAAGCATACAGCAAAACATATTCACAGTATCTTAGGTGAAATTAAATAACCACTACAGACACACACATACAGAGCTGAATGGCTCTGTCAAACTTCTTTAAACAGTGTGGTGTCACCTAAGCTGAGATAGAGGAAAAAGAACAGCACATACCTGTCTGCAAGAATGTATGGGTGAGACGTTTGCCAGGTAAGAGGTCGGAACTTCATAACTGAGATAAAACGCCCTAAATTGTGAATTTCCTGCTTTTGATATTCTCCATGAACCATCCCAGACAGATAAAACAGCTTAGCACCCTAAACACATGAAAATTACATAAAAACATCAATAAACATCAACTAAATACAAAACTGAAAGAGAACAAATACAAGTCTAAATTTGTCTGTCATAACTACATATTGTAATTATGGCTGATTCTAGAAGATTGAAAGCAATCAGTTTACCTTAACATGAAAATTGTTCCCTACTTGTTAGGGAAAACAACTCACAGCCAAAGCCTTGTACACAATGTTAACTTGCTTTTCAGGCCTAGATTGCCAATCCTCCTTGCACAGAACCTGCACATAACAAGTGCTTTTTTTCTTGCGGTATGTATTTTAGTCTTATAAAATCAGAACTATCCACTTATAATACTACTACATTTATAATACTACTAAAAAGGTGCATGAATATAATAAATATAAATGCTTAAGTATTTCCCTACTTATCACTTGACTTCCAAAACACAAAAAAAAAGCCTGTCAAACACCATACCGGATATACTTCTGTCCAGAACCTGTGCTTTAACTTCTTCTTTGTTTTCTTTAACTGCTTGTTGTTTTTGAAGGTATCAAGGTGGGTAAGAACTCCCATGATTTTGGGAAAGCCATGCACCTGACAAATGTTCAGGAATTCAAATGTTTCCATCTCAAATCCAAAGCTGGCATCAATGAGCATTAAAACCTGAAAGCAGAAGATCATCATTTACTCCAGTAAAAACACGGTGCCCATATAAGCTGATTTCAAGCATCAAACTTTTCAAGTCATAAATTTAGGCACCAAAATATTACACGTGGATCTATCTTTTATTTCCATATAACCTAAAACTTACATTTTAAAAAAAATTAATCTGTGCATCTTAGTTCCTTTAAAAGTTAATAGGGCTTCAGAAACCAAGTCTTTGGTCAAAAACTTCTTAACTGAAAACATTTTGAGTCTTCACAGTTTGACCACAGTCCTTAATGAAATCACTTTATCACCTTGATATTTAAAGAGATCTTCCATTAGAAGTTCTATTAGCAATGAACTCCACATGTTTGTCTCTTCCTCCACATTTAACACAAAATGGACCAAAAAAAAAAAAAAATCAAAGCAAAAATAAACATATAAAACAAACAAAACAAGCAAACAAAAAACAACAACAAAAAAAGACATTTCAGGGTGTAAGGGTTTCTGGGACTGCTCCAGAAAATTAATTCTGTTGCAGATTTTAGACTTACTCTCTCTGAAATCAATGACTTTTCTCTCTGCCTCTGATGACAGCAGGTTGAGAAAATAGACATGGATGGAGCCTAGTCAAAAAGTAGTATTCTCAATAAAAATTATACTGGAAGTTGCATGCTATTGCTTACTTACCAAATCAGCAACTTTAGCCAGGTCAATCATTGTGTTGATGTCACATCCACACTCAATAATAGTTAGCCTGCGTTTTTTACCTGGAAACAAAAATTTTAAAAAACCTCAAAACCTGAGAGAATTAACTAAGTATTATTTTCAGGTCCAAATCCTAAAGTTTCTAAATCCTACCTGGGACAAAGAATGTGTCTGATCACCTCATCTTTCACATTTAGCATCATAGATTTAATACCACTGACTTCATCTCCTCAAACATATTTGTCCTTATGATACCACCATAAAAAGTCCACCCTGTTGTAAAGGTGTCTCAATTAGTGGAAAGAAAGTTGGTAGCTTGGCTGGATAACTGGAAATAGCTAACTGAGCTTTAAATAACTACAGGTTCATGTTTCTACTACTTCATATTATTAATCAGTAAATTTAATCCCAGATACTCAGCAGATGAATCCTTACCAATATACCAATTGAAAACATTTTTCCCTCCCCATTCTTCCATTCACTTTTTCCTTTCCCATTCCCTTTTTCTGTCCCACATTTGGCTTTTGTTTTTCTGAAAGGGTGGATTATTAACATCTCTGAGGAGGCTAGCTGCTCCAAACACGCAGCTGTCTGGGGCTAAGGAAGATTTTCTCACATACTCTTTCTTCACGCTGCTGTCCCCTCCTAACATCTCAGTGACCTGCCTGGTATCACACTAGAAAGGAACAGAGGAAACAGCCTAGCACCGACGGGAAGTGAGACTGAAAACCAAAACAAGGCACTCATCAGGGTCTGGAGTGGAGAAAAGTAACCGGAAACAGGCAGGTAATTCCTGGCCTAAGGAGGAGAGGGCCCTGAGCACAAGGAGTGGCGGGGAAGAGACCCTGGCTCTCACCTGAAACAATGGTCACAGGCCCGCGGATCTCGACCAGCCGCTGCCTCGTGAAGTTCCTGATGAGGCAGCGGATGAGGGTGCTCTTGCCCACCTTGGGCGGCCCCACCACGACCACGAGCACGGGCGGCGGCTCCAGCGGAGTGCGGTCCACCACGGGGATGTGGTGCTTCTTGGTCTTCAAGTCCTGCGTCCTGCGCAACACGTTAACGGCGGCGCCCGCGGCAGCCCCGCGCACGGCGCGCAACGGGGGCGCCCCACGCACCTGTGGAAGGTCCTGGCCATGCGCACGGCCGACTGCACGGCGAAGGCCCGCGGGTTCCTCCTGCGCGCGTCCTCCTCATCCTGCTGCTGCTGCTGCTGCCGCCGCCGCCGCTTCTTCTCGGCCTTGGGGCCGCTCTGCTTGGCGCGGTGCTTCTTCTTCTCCGCCTCCTCCATGGCGCCGAGCTGCGACACAGCGCGGTCACCGCGGCCCGGCCGCGGCGCGCCCGGCCCGGGACCGGAACCGGTACCCGCCTCGCGCCGCGCCCGGGGAAGGGGAGAGCGCGGCACACCGAGCGCCCCGCGCGGAGGGAGGGAGGGAGGGAGGGAGGGAGGGCAGCGCGGGTACCTGAACCGCCCTCGCGCCGGGACACGCCGCGCGACCGGGACACGCTGCGCGCCGGAACCACTGGCCGCCAGTTCCGGGGCTGGAGCCGAGCGACGGGCGGGGCCAACTCGGGGCGGGGCTAACGGGGGCGGGGCCA
>NW_020454983.1:224389-227229 GCF_003342845.1 Nothoprocta perdicaria
GGGGGGGCGGTGGCGGTTGGAGGGGGGCGGTGGCGGTTGCCCCTCGAGCCCCACGCGTCACCCCGCGTTGCGGGGGCTGCCGTGGGCGCCGAGGGGCACTGTGTCCCCCCCAAAGCGCGTTGTTCCTTCCCCTGGACACCTCCCCACAGAGCAGCCGGGCCCGCGTGGGGCATTTGGCGAGAGGAGAGCCTGGGACAGCAGTTTTGTGAAAAAGCCTCATGAGGAGAGGTGCGAGCTCGTTCCAGGCAGCACGCAGGATCTGGGGCTCTGCCTCCCTGTGCCAGCTGCAAACTGCAAACCTGCCTCTGCTCCTGGGAAACAGCATAGAAACATCTGTTAAAAATACCAACCCTCACCAAGAGCTGTGGGGACGGACACAACGGTTCCAAGGGATAGCATGACTGTGAAGGGTTTTTAACGCGCTAACCCCAGATAAAACATATTATCAGCGGGTCTTTTTTCAGATGCCAAGCCCCCCACCCCACAGGTACATGCCCAGGCACGCGGGAGTCACTTCAGGTGAAGCAAGAAGGACGGTCCTCCGCAAGCTATTTATAGTAACAGGCCACCCTGTTCCTGCTCCCCCTTCCCGAGGAGGTTGTTTGCCGTGTGCCAAGGGAGCGCTTGGGAAGTGCTGCTAACGAGGTGCGCTGTGACGAGTGCCTCGGCGGGACCGCGGGGCCCAGGTTGTCCCTGGACGTGTCTGGGGCGGGAAGGCGCTTGCCCTTCACAGCACGGCGGTCACTGCAGCTACACCCTCCCCAACACTGTTTTGTCACTTACCTTTCTCACAGGTACCGGTGCTGCTCTTTGTGCCCGCAAACAAGTCTCACTTCTCATTAAGTACATTTTAAATGAGGAGCGGGTATACACACATGCATACATATATATAAAGCCAGCCATAATACACAGCTTTGAAGAATTGACTAAAATTTGCTACACACTTCATTACGGCTCTTCATTATCAAACAGAAGCTGAGGCAGAAAAGTTGAGTGTTTTATTCCCAGACACAGCTAAAAATTACTCACAAAACAGCAAGTAATGCTCTTGGCTTTGTACTCGTACATAAACAGACAGCTTTTTTTTCAGAAAGACAACAGTTTTATTAATAAAAAATAGTGGTATTGCATTTTGATTTTGTTTACAGAATAAAAAGCAGCATAATTAGCTTAAGAGTATACATTTTAAAAATCAAGGCACCCTTACAGTAATCCTGAGACACATTTTAGGCACAAGGAAGGATTTGCATACACAGTGCTCAACATGCTAGCCCCGGTATTGATTTAATACACAGTCACGGCGCCCCTCCAGATCTATACATCCACCCCCTGTCCTTCCATAGGTTTGGTTAGAGCACTATATGATCCAGACAGTCCCAATGTCCAAGTGCAAGGACAGGATCAATCACATTTTTCTGCAAGGCCAATTCAGCAAGTTCACAGTCACACACAGGTAGAGAACCTCCTTCTAGTAAACAACTTATTTGGAGGGTTTCCTATTAAATTAACACTATTCCTTTCAAATATTAACAATCAGAAAAAAAATACAACAAAGCTACAAAAAAAAAATGCCTTTCAAAAGGCTACATAATTGGTCATTTTTAAATAAAAAAACACTATACTTTAAATATCCAGGAAAAGACCATCAGTGCCCTTAATCAGGTGCAGAGCTAAACCACTAACACACCCCGTGACCCGTCCCCTTCTACCACCTTGGCCGCTTTCCCCGTGGCTATACCCCTTTCGTGTTACGCTTTCTCCACCAAAAGCTACAAATACAACATCTGTTTTCTACAGATTTCTTAAGTTACAGTGACGTCTGACCAGGCTGGACCCAGAAAACCACTACAGCAGGGCCACAGAGCCCACTGTGCGGAGCCAAGCCTCCCGGCAGAAGGAATCCAGCCCGTCTCGAGAACCAAGGACTAAAACCTTGGCTCTTGAAACGCCCGTGAGCAGCATGCCGGTGGGGGCGTTCGCGCAGGTCGGTGTGTGGGTACCAGGGGTGGAATGCAGCTTGGGGGCCATTCTGGCAGCACTGGGAAGGGGCAGAGGGAGCGACACACACAGCAGGTTATTGGCTTGCCAAGTGTGTTCGCTTCCTTGCCTTGCCTTCCCTTCCCAGCACACAAATGCCGCAGCAAGGACCCCACGCTTGGACCAGCAGAACCTCTACCTGCGTGGGATGACACTGCCAATCAAGCGAAACCCTCCGAGTCTTCATCAGGCCAACACACTCAAGTCACCGCTTCATGCGTGGCCCAAATGATAGGTAGAACTGTGGCCATCAAAAGCAAAAAGGTAACTTTTGGGCCCACCTTGCTGTGCGTTTTGCTCATTCTCAAACACTGAATCTAAACCCGTGCCCCAAATCTCGTTTCTCACGCCCAGCCAATAAGGGTCACAGTCACTGACTGCCTCCAGCAGCTGCTGCCCGAGCAGCGGGGCCGCAGGAGAAGGGAACTCCTGGAATTTCCCCTCGTGTTTTGCCAGCGCCGAAGGGGGACCAGTGTCATGAGCTGCCAGCAGAGCTGCACTGTGCCTCATCTGCTCAGGCTCCAGCTTCACGTTAGACTCTCCGTAATCTGAAAGGAAGCCCTTATCCACAGGAGAGGTGTCTGATGCGAAATACAAACAGTTCTCATCGCCCGGACCTTGATTCGCACCTAAGTAGTTCAAGAGGGGCCTCCCACACACGTTCTCCTTGGCTGCCATGTACTGCTGATGGTCCACGTAGGGCTGCAACGCGTCGGCGTCCGCGCAGCAGCCGTCGGGCAGGGGCGTCCCGGGGCCCGGCTGCTCCCGCGCGGGCTGCAGGGGCCCGTGCGCGGCGCCGCCCG
>NW_020454983.1:227833-232092 GCF_003342845.1 Nothoprocta perdicaria
GGGCGGCCGGCGGGCTCCATGCGGCGGCTCTGCGGGCGCCTCTGCGGGCGCCGCCGCCTTATGAGGCCTCGGCGGCGGCGGCGACCCCCACCCGCGGTGCCGGGCCGGGCCGGGCCGGGCGGTGACTCAGCGGTGCCGCCACCTCCATTGTGTCCCGGCGCAGGGCGCGCCCCTGGCCCGCGCGCCCCTCACCCGCGCCGCCCGCGGGCACCCCGGGCCCTGGCCCCGCTCCCTGTGCACCCCAGACCCGCGCCGCCCTGGCCCGCGCACCCCAGACCCGCGCCGCCCGCTGACACCCCGGTCCGTGTCCCCACTCCCCGCGCACCCCCGACCCGTACTGGCCAGGGAGCGCCACTCGGAGCACACGGTCATCCTGCCCTCGCTACAGGGCTCCCGGCTCAACCCTCCTCTCCAAGGGGAGCTGGCAGCCATCCTCGCCATTCCTGGTTGACCCGGCACCTCCACTCCTGTTCCCAGCCCTGGGAGCCCTGTTATTATCAGTGCAGCCTCCCTCGGCATTGGATGGGGGGGTCATGGCTGGTGCCGAAGGCCAAGGCTGCGCACACAGAACCTTGGAGGAGAGGGTTCCCTCCGGAGCTGGAGCGCTCTGCACAAAGCCACGCGCTTTCCTGCCCTTCGGGCAAGGCAGAAGCACCTGCTTCCAGTCCAAGGTGAAATCACAACCAAAGTATTAATCCAGGAGAGAGCACAGAAGTATTATTTAGATAGCCAAGAGCGACATAAGGATGTACTGGGAGCAAGAGTGGGAATGCCTAAAAGGATTAGATGTTAGAAAAGGATTAGAACAGCGGCAAATCAATTAGCTAATGTAATAATTTGTCAAATGAGGTCATTAAAGGCCACCAGTGGAGGTGTTCAAGAACAAGGGCATCATTACTTCATGTGTTCTTGTCTCGACATCCCCAAACATTTGTCAGCCTTGGGACGTGCTGCAGCTCGCGCTGAAGTTAAAGGACGCAGAGATGAAGAGCTGCTGCAGAGGACTTGCATTCTGCAGCGGTCCTTGACCCACGCAACAACTCGGGGGGCTGACGGAGCGTGAGTTTGGGGCTACAGGGCACACAGCGCCCTGGCAGTTCACAGCAGAAATGAATGCTGGCCCAGAGGTGACAGTCACCTCCTGCGGGTCCCTGGTCCAGATGGCATTCGTCTTATAGCTCCCAACTCTAATGCTGCCTGTGAGGCAGGAGCCTGCGCTATAGCAGTGGGACATTCTGAGTGCTGACACCAATGTGCAGTCCAAAAGATGTGCAAGCAACAGCTTGAGCCTATTTCTTATCACCCCGCCCCACTCTTGGGCCCTACCATCCCCATAAGCCACCCCGATCCCCACGGCGCACACGCACCCTGCGGGACTCCTTCTGCCCAGAACTCGGGGATGCTTCCAAGCTTCTCCCTTCCATGCAAACAATGTTTGCCTATGGCCAAGCACTGAGGTGTGAGGGAAGGAATGGGAAAAGCAGGTAGGTGGCAAGAGAAGCTGCATACAGTGACTGTGCTGCTAGGCCTTGAGCATTCCTTCATCTGTGATGTTCACATGCACACGTACTTATGTAGGCAGGGGTGGATTAAGGCACAAATGCTTAGAGCTTGGTGGCATAGTTTTATGGAGGATCCCTACAAAACATCCAAATTCAGCTGCTCCTACAGAATTCAAAGCATTTGGGGTGCAATACCACCAGCCTTAAATCCCCCACATCATCCTGTGCCCTCTCACATGCCATCTCTAGGGTGCACTTGACTAGAAAAAGGAACCCGCTATTTAAACTACTCCTTCCAAAGCCTGATAAGCCTGATCCCCCCCCCTTTTGGGGGGGATGGGAGGAGAAGAGTAGGGGGAAACCACACAACAGACCACAGCCATATGGGAAGAGTGCAATAAACACCCTTATTTTGCTTTCTAGATTTCCAGTTCTCATGGGAGAACTCAAGTCTGAAACCATGACCTTGGGGGAATGGCTACAACAGAGTTGAGCTTGCAGAGGATCTCAGTATGGATCAAAAAAGGTGAAGGACCCCCCAAACATTCATGTACTCTCCACAGCCAGTGCAGAAGAGATAGGGAGGAGTCAGCAGGGGAAAAAGCGTTGGGGCTTGCACCAACTTGTCACTACTTGGTCCATCATGACTAGCTAGGTCAAACAGGAGGCTTTTGTTACCGTCCTCTGACTACAGAGAGAGCAGTTCACACTTCCCGGAGTTATTGTTTCAGGCACTCCGCCAGGCAGCCTCTTTACACCCTTCATTTTCAGAGATTTTTGCAATGCTAATTGATAGAGACTTAGATTGCGAGTTTTGTTTTTGAGGGAGATTCCAGGAAACACGATGGCAATCTCTGCCTCTGCCTCCTCCCCCCTTCTGCTGGGACACACGGACCTGGCCTAACCCAAGGAGACTTTCTGCTACAGCTGCACCATACCCTGCTACCGGCAGCAGCACTGACAGGCCCTTGCTGTCCATACAGTCCTCTGGCCACTCACAATTAAAAGGGTTTGTGAGTCTTCCCATCTCTTGTCTAAGCTAAAATAGGAGTAATAGTCTGCTTTTACCTCTGTATTTTGATTCATTTCACAATGCATTCTAAAACCAGATGTCAACAGCATTGAAAAGGGTGAATAAGACAGATGTGGAGGAAAAATACCCCTGAAAGCAGCCTGCCTAATCAAAATATTTCTTTGATCCATGGGATCAAAATCCCTCCTTGGGATCCTATGGTAACCATATCAATCTTCCGCTGGATTTGAATGGGGTCAGGATGAGGAACCTGTTCGCTCTCCTCCTAGTGTCCCTTTATGCCAGAGTCAGGGCATAAGGACATCTACAGATGAACCAGATCACACCGGAAAAATGCAGAAACTAAGGCTGTGCACACAAAGGAAATTTAGGAGAGGCACCAAAGCTGGCAGAGAAGGACTAGCTAGGGGGCTTTTTAGGAAGCCTGGCAAGGGTTTATACCGATCTTGGTGCAGATGGGGGCCACAGGAGCAGCCCTCGCGTTAGGGCTGAAGGGAGGTGCCACAAAGACATGGGCAGACAGGGCAGGAGGGGCAGCCAGTGCCACCTTGGCCCTGGCGCCGGTCTGTGCTCTTCAGGAGCCTGCAGACACCCCTGTCAAACGTCCAGCGCCTCCCGGGCAGCTCAGCTGGCGCTATCCGTGTTCAGCAGAACTTTCATCCTCGAGGAGGCCGGATCAATTTCACTAGTTGGTCTTCAGACATTTACACCTCATAAAAAGGCTGCTCTTGCCCTGCATATCTAGCGTACATCTTCAATTATCTTTTGATACACCTTTGGCAGCCCATTACTTACCAGTCAACACTGCCTTAATTAGGGGCTGGGCTGTAAAAAACAGCCCTTACATCACTGAAATAAAAACGCTACAAAACAACTCTGGAGCCTGGCAGAGGGATTTCATGTTTGAATGGAAGCCTGTAGAACCCAGCAGAATAAGAGGCCTGCTCTTCTAAAGAGATCGCCCACTGATCACAGGCAGGTGTCCCCCAGGAGGGTGCTAAGGAGCACGGGGAGCCACGAGACGCCGGTGCCCTCGCCAGCTCTTTGGAGCCCAAATTGGTCCCAAAGACGTTCGCTCGCTGCCTCACGGTGTGCCCGCGCAAGCCGCACGGAGACGCGTTGTGTGGCTGGAGCCCAAAGGGCAAAATGTGGCTGTGAAACGTTTTACTGAGTCTAAACCAGAAGCAAAACCATTGGCAAAAACTGTCAAAAATGACCAGTGTTACTCTAGCTCCCATAAAAATCCAAGTGAAAGGCATTAAACTGATTTTGCATAACTTTGAAAAAAAAAATCACATGTAAGTTTTTCTTATATTCAACCCTTGCAGCAATTCATGGCTTCTATTACAAGTATCTGAAATTTAGCTGACAATAACTGAAATGAGGTTAACTACATAAAACTGAGCAGACTTGCCAAGACCAAAACATCTGTCTGACCCAGTATTTCATCTTCCAGCAGTGACCAAAACTGGCCCCTGGCCAGGCAAGGTGTGTGCATGCAACCAGCTCAGCCGCCATAGAGTATCTCTTTTCACCTACTACTCTTGTTATCATTTTTGGCTCACAGAATTCCTAAGATTGGTGAGACTTGCTATATACATAGAGAACACAATAGGCTTCTGTTTTGTGAACTCATCCAGCCTCTTTTTGAGGCAAAGTAAAATTTTAGTTTCAAAGCATCATCTGACTAGGACTTCCACGGTTTAGCTTTTTTTTTTTTTTTT
>NW_020454983.1:232132-295433 GCF_003342845.1 Nothoprocta perdicaria
TTTTTTTTTTTTTAATTGTTGTTCTTATTATATTGTCACCTAGTTGTATTTGGTCCTGGCTGCCTCCAACCCAAGAGCTTGGATTCAACTTCCCCTGGTCCTGGAGTCTCCAAGCTGTCCTCTATTCCATCTATCTCCAGCACTTTCTCCCCTCAGCTACTTCGTTTCCCGACTGGACACTCGTAAGTGGCTCGGGGTTGCTGATTCGCAGTTACCCTCCCTCTGGTACTTGTCTCATGCTTTTCCTCCTCCGCGCTGCTCTTTTTAGAGCTCATTTTTCCCCGTCTCTGCCCTATCCTTCCCGAGACGCGTGCTCGCTGGGAGGGCGGCAAGGAGCACTCCTGCTGGCACGCGGCACAGCGTCCCCCCGTGTCCCTTGCCAGGCCGGGCGTTATGGGGGCAGTTGGTTCTGGCAGGTGCCCCTCAATCCAGCACCACTAAGATCAGCTCTGTTTCACTTGGCCACAGCAGTATTTTGAAGGCCAGGACGGTCAGGTTCATAGTCTGCATGACTTTATTGCGGTCCTCTCCTTTGTCCTCCGCATCATCACCTTCCTGGTGTCCCATTTTGCTTTGCAACAGGGCCTGTCACCCACGTCCCTGCTGTTTATGTAACCGGCAAATACCAGCGACCCATCGGCTCCAGAAGCTGTTGTGGACTCTTAGCACCTCAGAGGAGCAGACCTCTGAACTGCAGATATTTTAGGACAAGGACTATATCTTTTATGTGTTGCCAGAGTACAAACAGCTCCACGTGATAGTATAGAAATACTACAAACCACAACATCATAATCTGCCCAAGTTGATTACGATAACCAGCCGCCTAAAGACGAGCGAATTTGGCCTTAAGGCTATTCCGCTGCCTCTGGAGACGGGTTGTCTGGAGTCCTCTCCTCCCTGTTCACAGAACTATCGCCGCGACCTCCCGCGCCGGCCCTGCTCCTGCCGCCTCCCAGACACCCCCACCCATGAGGCTCCACTGGAAGTGCTGCCCATCCCTTCTACGAGCCACCCCAGAGGCCTTTTTAAGCCTTTCCCTCAAAAAAGGAGGAATAATAATAACAAAAAAGCTAGAAAAGCATGTCAGTTGACTTTTTTTTTTCTCTTTAACCAATAATCATGTTTAAAGAAATGGATTAGCTGGTCCCAAGGAGCCATCAGGAACAGTGCAGTAACTGGAAACTTTTCCTCTTTTCCAACACTTTTCTCTCCTGTGATTATTACGAAGCAGGTAAGACCTTGGCAATATAAGTCACTGTCTTTGAAAATAGGAAGCAGAAAGAGGAAAGGTAGGAATTCCTTGGAGGAAATCAAAACGTGATAGCGGCAGGTTGTATATTTAAGCACACAAGCACTGTCATCAAGTGGTTAAAGTAGGTAATAAGGCATCAAAATGCTGATGGTTTATCGGAAACTTGCTCCTGGGTGCCCTTTAACCAGTTAATGTACAACGTGGCCACGTGCCCCCAGTCCCTATGTCGTACAGTTCCTGAACAGCCTGAACTACTTGGAGCTTCCAGCCTAACCAGTGTGAACACGGCTGCATGGTCAGAGCGTGGCTGAAAATCATCTGGCACTTTCAGAGGGAGCCAGCAAAGATGCTCACAAAATATTTTAGCAGGGCCACAGTTGTTGACTTCCAACAGACGTCAGTAACATTAACGGCAGAACTGCAAAAAGCACAACCAGGATCCAACTGGAGCTCTTTTGCAACCCGGGCTTCCCACCATTGGTTCTGCCTAATTACAATGGCTTATTACCACAACGCTCATTGCGTTCATTGAAGTACATCATGACATGAAGTATAAAGTTTCTTTTTTTTTTTTTTTTTTTTTTTTAAGCTTTTTATAATAGAAGACCTTAGGAGCAGTTTTAGGATAAGCACACGGAACTCTGACATAAGTTCACCTCTACAGCGCACAAACTGGATTGCTAGTAAAATCAATGGGAAATTCACATTTTGACAGTTTCCTGGTATTACTGACTTCTTAATCTGTTACAAAAAAGAAAGAAAAAGGAATCCATTGACCTATGAGAAGGTTATAGACAAGGTACATGAGAGGGTTTATTCACTTCCAAGTCACAAAGGACATTCATTGCAACAACAAGCATAATTAACGTGCTCCTCTGTTTCTTCTTATGCATTTCTCATTGCTTTATAAAAATGTTATACTTTGTGAGGAGCATGTGAGTTGAATTTGGTATTCTAGTGATGAAAATCTTGAACATTAGCTTCAATACTCTAATGTTTGTGGATCTCTAACATAGACATCAAATAAGACCATACTTTGGTTTCATTTCTCTAGTCTTGGAATTCGAACAGAAATAATTTCTAACTCCCCATTAAAAATGTTAAAGGAACTAAATTGTTAATTTAATTGAGAGTTCAAGCAGGAGTTGGACATTGTTTCCAGTAGTTTCATTACAGCACCGTGTCACTTAACTCTGAGAAAATAATCTTTTATTGATAATTCCATCTCCCCAGGTAACTTTCACTGAGCACAACTCATCTTTTCATACCAGATTCAAATCCAGTTTAGAGTTAGTTGCAGTTCATTTACAAGTAATTTGCTAGAAGGAGCCAAATCCCTTAATCCTTCTTTATACAGAAAGTTGCTGTTTACACTAGTCACATCACTGACTCCACTAAGATGACTCATGCAGTGAAGGCTTCGTCTGGATTAGACTAAACAGCCTTTTTTTTTTTTTTTTTTTTTTTTTTTAAGAAAAGAGAGAATTTTGAAAGACAGAGCAGAGCTAACATGTCTCTATCTAGTCTCCGGCATCTACCAAGAACACAAAACAAAGAGGCCGACTACCTGGTAAATACCCTTTGTACTTCCAGATGAAAGTGAGATAGTCAATATCTCTAAGTTAGAGATAGCAACCATTTCCAAACTGGAGGGGGGACGGGTTTGCTGTGCCAGGAACTGCAAGGCACAAGTTGGAAAACCCAAGGAGCGTCACGCTTCTAATAGCGCTGGTTGGAAGGGGCCCCGCGCGTCTCGGGGCTTAGGCAGAGAGAAGGCAGGAGCCCAGGTGAGGGTTCTGGGCAGAGCTGACCCGGCTCAGGCGCGGCACCTACTCCCCAGGGAACCCTCAGGATCCCGGCAGGGATCTGAACTGCTGCAGTTGCCTTTGGGAGCTTGAGGGAGACCACGCAACCCCATCTTTGTGTTACTGTAGGGTTAGAGCTAACTTCACCTATTGGTACCTCTACCTTGACAACAACCACTTTGGACTTAGTTTCTTAAAGAATATTCAAAGAACACTCATGGCTTTAATTACCAATGTGAATTTGAAATTGAAATCTAGACCAAATGGTGCAAGTGAAAGGGAAATCTTTGTGTGCGCCTGTGAGGGAGTGCACTTTTTTTTTCTTTTTTTTTTTTTTATTTTTCTTTTATTAAGATTATGCTTTCCCTTTACTCCTTTACAGCCTTTACTCCTGTAAGAATAGACTCAGATCAGTGTAGGCTGAAGCAGAGGTAAATCTAGATTAGCCCATCTTCACCAAACGCATACACAGCTCTATTGGCATCACAGCAGCTAAGCCAATTGACAGCTACGAATATATGCTTTAATCATTGTTTTAATCAAAGTTGATTTAATCAAAGATTAAAGGATTCATGTTCCCATCTATAAATCAACATTTCACCTAACTAGTGTGGGCAGAGCTGACTTGGCCATATATGTACATTAAACCCTGGTGATATTTTGGTACATGGCCTGCCGTGGAGAGCTGCCACCTCGTAACACCACATCAGATCTTAATTCTGTCACACTGTGACTCTGATTAAGAGGATAGGGAAGGGAAATGCAGAAAACGCCATAGTTGAGGTTGGTGAAACAAGGCACACAGAAATGGCTTATTTCCTGTAAACCTGTTGTGCATTTTTCAGCACTCTACATAAAGCCATGCTGCGGATTTGTGGTATTGCCAGGCACCCCGTAGCGAAGGGCAGGAGGGACCGCAGAGCTCATCCCTGGAGGCAGGGGACTGCCCTTTGAGGCCAGGCAGGTCCTAAACAGCCAGGCAGAGGCTGTTTGTGGAAGAGCGGAGCAGTCGCGTGCCGCGTGTGGGCACCGGTGCCCGCAGGGACCTGGGCAAGGGCTGCAAGATGCAGCCACAGGGAAGGAAGGAAGGAGGTGTTTCTCAGACTAGAACATGCCTCAAACTCAGGCAAGTTCTGTTTCAGAAAATAACAAGAATTTAATGACCCTTCTTTGGGCTGCGTTGAAGAGCTGCCCCGCTCCATGATTCCGCTGTTCAGCACCAGTGCTTAACTTCTATTCAGGTGTGAGCAGCTATCAACTGTTCACGATTCTGAGGCAAGAGGTCTCAGGCAGCCCATTCTACATATTGGGCCCAAATTTTTCCCAATATTTTTCCCTGCATTAGCAAATCAGCTGAGGCAGCTGTATCATGCAGATCATATTCCCTGTAGCGCCTTTTTTTTTTTTTTTTTTTTTTAGTAGATGGCTTGAGATACACTTTTTCTCAACAACAGTTTTAATTCTGTAGGATTCACATATCAATCTCTCCTGTAGTCTCTATGGGACATAGCAGTGGAAGGCCTAACACTTTGGGCAGAAGAGACCAGGAAAAAGAACAGTCTGAGAACGACAATAGACAGGTAATACACACAAACACACAGAGAAAAGCAATTTCCTCTGCCCTGTGCATCCCTTCGTGCAGCACACTGTTCATGCTGGGAGTATCTTAGACTTGTTGAATGGATTGTTGCAGAAAACAGCTTCACAGGCACATCATTAACACGTAATTACGAGAGCAGCTGTGCTCCATCTTGAGGAGTCATGCAGAACAATGACAACGCAGGCAACATTTCTCACTCTACTTATTTATCCTGTAGGAACAGCTATTTCCCTGTCAAAGTCGCTGTTAAAGAGGTAGCGGAGCGCAAAGTAAAGCATAAGACACCCCCAATATTTCGGATTTCGGTCCATGGACAACTTTCCAAGGAGCCTACAGATTCTTTGGGCAATGTCACCCCTGAGTCCAAGGCCCAGCATCACAAACTGTGGGAGGTGCAGCACTTAGAACACACTGTAGATGGGCAGATTTCATGAAGAAAGGTATAAAAATGAGGATCTGTGCAGAATTCCAAATAATAGAAATACAAGTGTGGTTACAGGAGTGTATATTTTTCTTTTCCCTAAACCATGAGTTGTACAAATAACTTATTTAATGTGACGCTAGATCTCAACATGCTTTGTAGCTAGTAAATCTCATACACACTACAAATTGATTTAGATAGAACTAGCGTTACTGGCAACACTAAATATATCTAATCTTTAAAGCTTATCCATGTATTTAATTCACACACTTCCTCAGTCGGGCAATTTTACTGCTGCAAGCCACCGATTTCACTTTTTGTTTGTTTGTTTTTGTTTGTGGTTGTTTTTTTTTTTTTTTTGGAAAGACGTTGTTTCTTATATCAAACTGGGTTATATAGCTGCACCTCATTTAAAACATTTAAGACATTCCTCTCCCTCACATTTCACTCCCAAGCATTCTCTAGGGCCCTATCCTGAGAGCTCCTATGGCAAATCCCTCCGTTATCACCGTGCAGTGGAAGTCCAAGCTGCCCGTCCTTTGGCCACAGCTGCAGGGACTTCGCCTGTTTTGCTCCCCATTTCAGTTCTTACAGCACAAGTCCCATGCTGTGCTATCAGGTGGAGACCTTTTTTTTTTTTTTTTCCTCCTCCTTTTTTTTTTCTTTTTTTTTTTCCCTTTTTTTTTTTTTTTTCCCCTCTTTTCCTCCCCCCCGCCTATTTTTGGGCCAAAATCTACTGCAGAGGAGGGAGACAAGTTGATGGGAAATGCATCCCCTTCTTATGCCCTCCAACTCCCTTCTCCGCTCAGTTCACTGCCTGAAGTCCCCCAAAGGCCGTTCCTTTGAGCACCAGCAAGGTGGGTGTGCAAGCGCCACCGCACACCACGGTGCCAGGGACACCCCTCCGTGCTCTGCTAGGGCACCGCGCTCCTCCTGCGCTGCCTTTCAGCCCCGCCACCTTCCCCTGTCCATCACTTTGCCACTTTCGCCACAAGAGAGCACTCGTTGTTTAACTACGCGACCCGGCATGCCTCAGAGGTGAGGTGAACGCATGTGGCTACCAATGGCCTAAACCTGGCACGCGTAGCTAGGGTGCACGGCAAAGAGGAGTCCCGGGACAGGCTGGAGTGCACAGGGTCCTTCAGACTGGATTCCTGCTTATCTTTATGTTTTCCCTAACCCTAAACCAGACTGTGTGGTTGAGCTGAAAGAACCCCATGCTTAGACACTACTGGTATTGAGTATCAATGCTCCGAGAGTTACTGATATCCGCACTTAAGGCTAGGGAACACCATCTACGGGCAGCAAGGCCTCTCAGTAGGCACCTGTTCACCTCAATAGGCTGCCAGCATGATCCGCTGCCTCCCTATTGACAGGGATCTATGTCAAGAGGTACCATGGAGATCTGTCAGCAACAATCCCCACCACAAGCCAGCCTTAACTCTTGGTCTTAGCTGTCATCGACAGCTTGCCCTCTTGGACCCGAGCTGCCCTCGTGTGCTCTGAAGCCCATCAACGTGGACCGTTGTTGGGATCGAGAGGCATGGAGGAGGATCCCATTTATTGACACTGGGAACTCTCCATATCAAGCTGTCCATGCCTGTCAAGTGCCATGCCTGTTGACGAGCATCAATATTAATCCTATGGCTATGTGTATCCACCCCAATAACATTTCATAATGTTTTTTTCCATTTCTTAGCCCGCTCTTGAATGGGCAGACCAAGTCCCTCAGTGTCATGACCGTGAGAGTAGCATGACAGCAGCCACCAGCCACAGGACAGGGCACACACATCCTGTGACATGGGGAGAGGAGGCCAGGGAGGAAGTGACTCGGCCCTGCTCTACTGGTTGTTGGCAGCAGTGACCTGTGTCATCCTTCCATCACGGCATGAGGCTGCGGTGCCTCAGAGCCACGAGGCACCCCGTGACTGCCACATCCGTGGTGGGCCCTCCTGCCCTGCCAGGCACTCATGGCTTCAGCAGCTCCCAGTGTGCGCTCATGGCATTCTGACCTGTGCCATATATGTGTGTAGTAAATACATTTATATATGCTACATGGAGACCGCTGGCCGAACCGATAACTCATTTCTAGTGACATCAACTGCGGAAGTTCAGTTCAAGAAAACAATAAAAACAAAAGCCGCCACGCGGCTCGGGGACAGATAAGTCGGCTGCCGCCTCAGGCGTTCCCGCCCGCACCCCAAGCGCCGCCCCAACGGCCGCCGCGCCCCGCCCCAACGGCCGCCGCGCCCCGCCCCAACGGCCGCCCCGCCCCTCGCAGCCACCTTAGCCGCGGCGACAGCGGCGCCGGGCGCAGAGCGGCGGCTGATGACGGCGACGATGGCGGCGGAGCGGGCCCGCGACGGCACCTGCCACTTCCAGCGCTCCAGGCTGCTCTGGATGATCGGCATCACCTTCGGCATGATCCTGCTCGGCGTAAGGAGCTGCGGCGCCCCGACCCTTCCCTCCTCCTCCCCCTCCCGTCGCGGGGCCCGGTATCCCTCGGCCCCGGCGCTGCTGCGGGGAGCTGGTCGCGGCTCCCTGGCCACCGGCGCGCAGGTGGCGGGAGAGCCGTGGGGCTTGCGGAGCAGGTTTGCGTAGGGGTCTCCGTGCGCACGGAGGAGGCAGTCGGTAAAGGGCGCTCGAAGCTAGAAGGGTTCGCAGGCCTGGCCAGTCGCCGAGGTTGCCCATCAGATCTGCCAAGAGAGGTCACGGAGAGGCTCCCCCGGCTTCCTGAGGAACCTGGGTCACGGCCCTGGAGCCCTGCAGCACCCTGGCACGCAGGGAGACCCGTGACAGCGCCCCGACCCTGCCAGCCTGGGTAGCTCCTTAAACGTGTAACCCTGCAAAGACATCTCGTCAGGGACACTCCCCCGGGAGAGCGGCCGCTTGAGCTAGCGAATAAGGCACAGAAACAAGCGAGGGCCGTAGTTTATGGACATTACAGCAGTTGTTGGAAAACAGCAGACTAGTTCAGCCGCTGTGTAGGCTTGGTGTCTTCAATCCTAAAAAAGGACTTCAGCTAACTAACTAAGGCAGGTCAGATTACTGTAGGGTGCAGATTAATGTCAGTTTTTATATGTCTAGCAAGGGCTTATGCAACCGTTGCATTGGCTTCCACCCATTGTATTTTTCTTCCTCTGTTTTTTTTGTGGACCTCTACATACAAGACCCACCATTTAAAAAAAAAGTCTATCAAGGATAGCCAGGCAGCTCACAGGACAACTTTCGTATTGTGTCAAGAAACAGAATAAGCTTCAAGCAAATTCTGTGGTTAGGTGCATCATCCTGGCCCTACATAACCCAAGTTAAATTATAGGATGGTTAGAAACTGTAACGTTGATACAAGTAAACTTTAGCCCAGCTTAGTACTTTACATTTCCAGTGGACTTTAAAATGCCCAGCTTGCCAACTATGCCTTCCTAGTCTATTCAATTAAAAGTAGAGGGTGGCGAGCACTGTGCATGTCAGTGCCACAGAGACAGCTCTCCGGAGGAAGATACCCAAACACAACATTGCATCTCTGGCCTCGAGTTTCATGCTGGATAGCTCTCTGTGCTTTTGTTCTCTAAAATACTATTGTGAATTGTGAACTTCTCTTTGAGGGAAAGAAGAAACAACAATTGATCCTGTAGTTTTAAGTATTTTTAAAAGTATTTCTCGTTTGCTGTCTAGTTGCTGTTTGAACTCTTCAGGACCAACTTCTTTGTCTGCTATCATTTGTAATGGATAACAGACTTACAAATTAAGTGTCAATGTGCAGATGCACGCTTGGTACACAGATAGCAACTCATCAGCAGAGGAGGTGTCATAGGTTTTGAATCCTCTTAGGCAAGTGTGCTCTAGTAATCTTGCTGTTAAGAGAGAACATGGGTCTTGAACAAGGTTAAAAAAATGAACAAGTTGCAATACCATAATTTAAGCAAACTCCAACTCATGTTAAACAGACAAGGGGAGAACAATGAGAAAGCTGAAGATTAAAATTGTTAATAATTCTACACTGAAGTATGCTAACTCTGATCTTGTTTTTGTTTTTTAGTGGGTGACACTTTCGCCTTCAACCATACCTTACACTTACTTGGGAGTATTTGGTAGCTTTCTTAATTTTTTAGTGAAGAATTACCACAAGTGGGTATGCTATGGGTAAGTCATTTGGCTATTTAATTTCTTTACAATCTCTCTTGCTGCTTCTCTCCATCTTCCTCTGCTTAGTCTGCGTTAACAAGCTTTCCCTTAACCCAGTTGTTAATTACATTTAAAGAGCTCTCATTTCAAGCTCTATACGACTAGGGGAATGATGCAAAAAATAGGTTGGAGAACAGATGGGCCAAGGCTAGTCTGAAAGGTCAGAACTCGACCTAGGATTTGGCATCTATCTCATTACAGTGAGAGAAGAAAAAAGTTAAGATGCTGCTTCTGGAGACAGTTAATAGTGCATATTTAAGCGGTAATATCCTGCCTCTTGTCAACTTGTTACTCTGGTAATCTTCGTCCTTTGTTTAGGAGTCTTCTAGTACTCCCCTTTTCCCAACTTCAACTAAAGAACACTTCATATGATACTAACAACTGATCCTCACCACAAGCTAAGAGTTGAAGAACACTTTCCTGTATCTAGGTCTCTGACTCACTGACTGTAAATGGGATCTCACACTGGTTTAACTTGTTCCTTATCATGCACTGTATAGAAGAGAGTTGCAGCTATTGTGGGTAGAAAGTTAGGCTGTGCGTACTTAACTGGATCAACTTGTGTTGCATGCGGCAAGCATTTGGCTTAATTCAAGTGTTGAAAGTTTTAAAAATATGCAGTGAATGCTTGAAGTGGCAGGTCTAGGTGTATTGCATGAGTTTCATGCATTCTGTAACTTTTGCTATGGACTTGAGTTTCTTTTAAGACAATACATTTTTTTTTCCCTCCCATAACATGCTTCTAAGATAAGAAACATACCTCGTTTTCTAGCTTAAAGCTTAGTAATACTTCTGTGTTTACGGTTGTAAATTCTCTGCAAAATGGATTTTGTATACAATGGTCTCCTTGTTATTTTCAATAAAACATTCTTTCTTTTCATTAGGTTCTGGGTATCCTGGCTGATTCATATAGTAGAAGCCTTCTACGGTGTTAAGCTATGCCAGTAAGTTGTTGCACTCCCCTGCGCCACTTAAGTTCTCTGGAAAGGAATTCACATGCAGTGACCCAAATGACAAACTGATTTTGGCAATTGTCAATTGTGGTACAAGTCCTGAGGACCCTGATAAGATTATTAAATTCTGGCTGCAGTGATAATTTGCTAGCAAGAGGTTACTGTCTCTACAACTGAGTTGGGCCTGTGCTCAGCGGCCCTAGATCGGGTATTGTGACTTAAGCCATTCCTCATTGCCAGCAAATTTGTCACCTGGCCACAGACACTACGGGCTCGGTGCTGTGCTGTTGTGCAAGGTGTCGAAGGTGGGAGGTGGTAACTCACAGAACTTGCGGCAGAGAAGGCTGCCAGAAGGTGTCCATGCATTTCAGCACACTGTTCTTTAGCTAACTGCTTTCAAGAACAGTTCATTAGAACTATTTAGAACAGAATATTTTGTTCTTGATTATTAGCTCAGGTACCGTGTTCATAGTATTTAAGGAAGCAGTGAAGACAAGTAGTAAATTACAAATAATCAGTTAATGCTTGATGAGAAAAATCAAACACCTGAACTTTAAGACTGCTAGTTACCCTCTTAAATAGGCTGTATCCCTATTATGAAAATACAGTCCAGGCTGGGTAGTTAAGATCTTGTTGTATCTCTAGAGGTTTGTGGGATAAAACACTGAGACTAATGGGGCCATAAATTGGACTGTAAGGCAAACAAATCTTGTGTCAGGACAACAAATTATTGAAAAAAGTATATGCTGTCCTATCACATAATTCACATATTTATTTGGATTTTTCTTAGAGTATTTCAGAAGAATATAGCTGTGCCATTTCATGCTAATTCTTTTTTAATTTTTGGGCCCTGTACAAAGTAGATGAGAAGTCTATTTGCTGTTATCAAAACTAGATGTATTCTGCCCTCACTTACCTCAAACTTGGTCTCTCACAAGTCTCTTGAAGTCAAGAGACGTTACCTGAGAAGACTTTGTTCCCCGAAAGCTTTCTAATCTTGTTCTCAAGATAATAGAATATGGATGAGATTATTTGTTGTTGTTTTGTATTTTATTTTATTTTTCCCCTGCCCCCAAAATGGAAATTAGTAAGAAAATGCGTTTACAAAGCTCCAGATTAAGTTGCAGCCTTCAAGGTAAACTATTCTGATTCAGAGGACAGACTGTAGGTATAGGGGCTCAAGGTGACTTTAAGCATGAAGGAAGCTTCATTAACAGTGAACATACTAACTAGATGGGCACGTTGTAATCAAGTTACGTGATGAAGTCTTACGGAGGAATGATTAAAACTAGAAGTGAATCAGCATTGTTTGTTTGCCCAGCATCTCTCTTTCCAGGCATATTTCTGTAGTTTAATCAATAGCTATATTTGCTATTAACACTAAACACGATAGTAATTTTACTGATGCAAAAGATGAATTATGCCTGTGACCACCACTAAGAAAGCTTGAGAAACAACTAGAGAGGAAGTAGATGTTACAGATTTATTAATAAATAGCTTTACTTTCAGCTGGTTGTCTACACTTGTGCGCATGTTCTCTCCAAGTGTGTTTATTTTATATAAGCAGATTAAAATCTTAAATCCTAGTTTTCAGGTTTTCTGCACTCGGTTGAAAACACTGCAGCTCTGATTATAAAAAAATCCTTTCACAGCTGTTAAGAAATGAAATGTAAGAGCCTGTGTTAATCAACATGGGCTACATCTACATTTTCTATGTATAGATGATGCCAAACAATGAACAGCTGAACTGTTCTAGCATAGGTCAGTAGAGGGAGCTCCCTTGTAAATTAACAAGTTAGATCAAAGTTGAAGATGGGTCAAGACTTTAACCTTACTTTACAAGTGTAGTCTACAATACTAGTTTTAAAACATGTCATATTTTTTCTTACAGGACTAAAGGCATCACTGACCCAGCAGTTCAGTTCCAGTGGTTCATTCAGACACTTTTATTTGGATATGCTTCTTTTGGCCTCCTCGTGTCTTACAAGCCTCCAATCAAGAAGTACTACTAGAAGAATTAGAGAAGTCTCTTACATTCTTCACATACATTTTTGTTAGAAAATAACCTCACTTACATGTCTAGGTGCTGTAATTAACTAAATTACATTCCTGCTGTGTGATGCAATGCCATCAAACAACTCTTCTTGCTAGATGAGGCACTTATAGCTATAAGTCACTGGGCCCTGTAGATAGTTCAGTAGAAATTTAGCCCTTCAGTCTGGGGCTGCCAACTTTTAAAGCCGTTTATTATGCAAGCACCCCAATGTTGTTCATGGGCAGTTCATGTTGTTCATGACCTAGCTTATCTTCTCAGGTATTCACTGAAGAGGAGAATCCCTAACAGATGGTAGTTGTGGTTGCTGAGTTGCCTTTTTTAGTGTGGAGGAATTGTTCTTCATAACAAGGAAAGTTATTTACAGCCACAAGGCTATTTTGTGATAGGATTTCCTTTTCCTACATTTTCTTTACAGGAACTTTTAATAGCATTACATGCTTTTGTGGTTATACTTGGTCTTTGTTAAACTGTTTTTTCCCCCTACAAGGGTCAGACCACTTTACTGCTGCAGGCACATTAAAAGCAAGCAAGTCTCACTTCAGGTTGAGGTGCAGTGGTGAGCCAGGATACATAAAGCACCTCAGCTTGGTTTATACATGTGCCTTAAGCTGTATGCAGCATGACCATCTCTTTTTGAACGAAGATCTTAATCCTTGACTTAGTATAGCTTGACAAAGTAATCCTGTAACTTTGAGGGCAGCTTTTATGAAAAAGCTTACTAGTCAAGGAAGGAGTTAAAAAAGTTAACATTCCAGAACATAGGTGAACATTTATGGATGAAAAGCAGATGTATTGAGTAAATGTGCGCCACTGCTAGACAGATGTCGATGTATCAAAATCTTTACAGAGACTATCTTCAGTATCCCTTAATGTTCTTTATGTGTAGTGAGTCTATTCTGTTATATTTTAAGTATTTGAAAAATAGCTTATCTTGTTTTAGCACTTCTAAGGAGTAATGGTTATTTAAAATGTTATGCTGTGGGGAGTTTCACCTCATCACCTGTGGTGCTGCTGCTCTAGAAGAGAGGCCAGAAAAAAGGAGTTCTCCCCTGACAAAAACCCCAGTGAGGGAGTAACAAGTAAATGTGTCTTGTGCAGTACCTACAGACAACACTGCTGATGGAGAAGTCTCCCTTGAGTACAGACACATTCTTTTAATTATTATTTTGCTTCTCAGTTGGTATTAGAAGCATGGAGAACTGAAGGAGTTGAAGTGGGTTTATTTTAAAAGTGGTCATCTGGTAAAATTAGCATCATCTAGAGAAATGGAAAGCCAGGTTGAGTGGCTAGAAATCCACAGCTGTGTCAAGAGCCTGGGCTGTGTTTTAGTGTGCAACTTTATCCTGTTGATCCTTGAAGAATAAAGATTTAAATATATATATATATATATCCTTTATTTACCCTGGAAACAAGTGTTTGTGCAAAATACTTTTCCTGATTACTTATCTTCACAAACTGAGTACTCACACTTTGATCACAACTGTCTTTGCGCTTTCCAAAACAAGTCCCGAGAAGCCTAGTATTTCTGCACAGTAGTTACCTCACTAGCTCATTGTTTCATTGCGAAACATTCACAGCCCTCAGAATTTCCCTTTGTGCCAAGAGATACGTAGGCATGGCATCACGCATATCAAGAGGAGTTCTAGTTCAATTTCATCAAAAACAAATAATAAAAAAGCACTGCTAAGCTAGAAACAAGTTTGAGGAGGACAGCGGCCCTGGCAAGTGTTCCGGCAGCCTCTCTGTTGGTCTTCGAGCCCCTCTGTCGTCTCCGCGCTGCGTGGCCGTGGGGGCGAGAGGCGCAGCTACCTCGCCCTCATCTGCCTACCAGCAGCTCTCCCTCCCTGCTCGTGCTTGGCAGCCAGGCAGATTTCCCAGCTGTAATTACATTTTGCAAGTGTTTAATCCCAGCCTCTGTGCCCAGGCTGTAAGCAGCACTGATGCCTGCCCTGTGGTGTCTGCAAAGCTCAGGAGAGCCCCGACTCACACGCAGCGCAGGGTAAGCGATGCTAGGGCGCTTAATTTAAAATGCAAAGGAGCCCTGGGGGCTGGGGGAGGAAAAAGCACACAGAGGGACAAGGTCCCAAACCGTCTGCAGATCAATAGCAGCAAGGTGCCATTTCTGAATTTTTGCCATGTCCTTAACACATGAGCAAGATGAGCATACCAGAACTTAAACAAGCAAACTACCAAAACACCACAATTTCACAACAAGCTGCAGAAGCATGAATCCAAGTCACGAACTCATTAAGTCCGTAGAAAGGCTCTCCCAGCCAGTAAAAGGTTCTTCGGAAGCAGATCTAATTACACCAAGGGAAGTGTTTCTGTGGGTTACCGTAATCACATTTATTACATTTAAGCGTGTGGAGGAATTCTTTGATGTGCAGCCAAACATTCTCTCCCCCAGGTCCAAAGAATCATTTTCACTATCAGATCACACAGTGCGAGAGCACACGGGAGGAAAGGCAAAGCCCTTCCTTAGAGACGTGAATCAGCTCCATACCAACGGGCTTCGTAAGGACCTCTGCTCAAACGCCACTCTGCTGCTGAGAGGAGCACAGGTTTGGGACAGCAGGGCAGTGCAGAGGCCCTGCTAGTCCTGGGCAGGCAGGATGCGACACCTCCAGTGTGTTCCCAAGAGCCAGTCTAGAGCCTTAAGGGCTGTTGCTCTTTCTTTTTTTTCCCCAAAGAGAATAATGGAAAAACACCCTCATGATGCCTTGTCTGAGCTTGGAGTTCTCCAGTTCTGACCTAGACTTCTCTAAAATCACCAGGAACCCGCTGTGCCAGCCTTTGGGAATACCTGAGCGTTTGCAGGGGCAGCAGAAAGGGCAAGTCCTTTATAGGAATGTGGGAAGTTGTAGAGGAATAGAGCCCTGGAGAGAGCTATTGGCTCCCAGACTTTAGGGCTTCCAGGTAACCAGTAAGGAATAACAGCAATAACAAGGCAACTAACATGGTAGTATTTCCACAAACCAGAAAGTTGAAGTTATATATTCCTTCTGTACTTACTCCCATCTTTCGTCAAATGTGAGGCTATACCTGCTCTTGCTTTTAGTTACAGCCCTGTTGTACATGAGCACTCAACAATGCCATCCAACTTATTTAAATATATACAAGTCTATGCAGTTTAAAAAAAAGAAAAAAGAATAAAAAGGAAATACTTGGCTGTTTTTCTTCTCAGATTTGCCAGAGAACTTCTGCCACTTTTCTCTCCAAAACAAAACAGAGGTGTCTCTTGAAAGCACAGACCTGTTTACCTAGCTCCAAGACCAGACAAGCTAAAACATCTCTCTAGAGAAACTCAGAGAACTTATTACAAAACCAAACACCTTTCAGGAACTTGAAATTTTAAAGATTCAGCCTTAGGAAAGGAAACAAAACCAAGTACCTGCTTAGAGGAGCTTCCAGGCACAAGCAGCCACAGCCCGGCAGAGCTCCCCCGATAAGACCAGAGCAGCCCCTCAGCTGCACTTGATCTCACCCTGCTTCCTAGAGACTTCCCCCACTCTGTTTTTCCCTAAAGAGAGAGGGCACGGGTTCAAGGACCCTGCCATGTGTGCTCAACAATTAAGACATTCACATTTTATTAGAAAGTTTTCCAAGCATAAGCACTTATTTTTGTTGCAGTCTTACTTACCAAATATCTTGTGCCCTTGACTAATGGGAAATTCATTATTCCAGAAGGTCAAGAAGTTCTGCAAAATTCCTGCTCCCATGGGATGTGTTGCAAAGTTGGGAGCTTACCAAAGCAAAAGGTTGTAAGGTAAACAGTCTGTAAAGGGTTCTGTCCTGTACAAGGACCCAAAGCTGTGGTGTTCACCTGCCCCAGCGGCAGCCCACAGCCAGGCTTGCACCAAGGAGGGGACTCCCCACCGGGATCTGTGACAAAGAAAGGGAAAAAAATAAACTTTGAATTTTAATGCAACCAGTACCATATGAGAGGATAACAAATCTCCCACTGCTGAGATGCCATAGTGTTATTTTAATTACTTTTTTTTTTTTCCAAGAAAGTAAATACAACTCTCAGATATATTTCTTTTCTTGATGGTTTCACAACCTGTAGATTTGTTTTATAAAATTATCAGAGTTACATTTTTTCAGGGTACATAGGAGCACTCTATACAAAAATACTTCTTTAAATAAGACATTTTACAATACATGACTAAACCTTTGAAATACCCTAGTCCTGTTAATGATGCAAAAATATTGGTAGTATAGGTATTTCCATATTCTTTCAAACTGCACACATTCATCTAAAAGTTCAGTATCTTTCTCTTGGAAGTTTTCCATCTTAGCTTTAAAAATCAATGGGCTTATATAAAAGCAACATAGAATGGAAATTAACTCTGGTATCATAATATTAACATGCAAGGACTTACCACTGAAAAATGTTCTACAGTTTATGCTTATATCTAATACAAAATATAACCAAACTGCACATCATGTATGACACATTAAGTGAAGTCTAGATTTCTTTCCATTATGTTTTAAAACAAATTTTCAAATGCAGACAGTGATTTATTTTTGATTGTTTCTATTTTAGCCTTTATTTTTGACTGTCTTATCTGCTGCCCCTTTTCGTTCTGGCTTTACGAAGAGCAGCTAAATGCAATTCCTGCTGATTAGAAATGAAGCTGTTAATGCTCTGTGTGTCTGCAAAAATAAAGTCCAGAATAATGCAGAATGGTAAATAAAACGTTCAGACAGAAGCCGCCATTGGCCACTACCAAGAACAGTGGGTATAAAACCTAATTTTCTTCTCACTTGGGTACTGCAACCACCTCTGAATTTCCCGAGAGTTTGGGCAACGAAGATGGTAATTAGGCCCTTATTTGTGTATTTACATCCCAAATTCAGCTCCTCGATGAAGTGGTTGGTCACTGCAACAAGTAACTGGTACACATCATCTATTCTTTAATCATATATTTCTATACACATTTTTTAAACTCTCCTGATCGTGAAATAAGAGTCACATCTGACAGCATGGGATTTACAGGGAATATTTTGATGCCAAGATGTGGTGATCATTCTGGCCAGGAAAAAAAGGAGGCACACTAATCTCTGGAGCATCAAAAATGTTTCATGTGCAAATAACACGGTCCTTTCAAAAAGGTTCCAAGCTAGTGAACTTCTGTTATTTCCCCACCATTTGTGACAGCCTCTTCTTCTCCCTAGCATCTTCATAAGCTACTCTATAAAGGAATGAAGAGCCTCTTTTTATATATCTGTATCTCTCTGTATAGCAGATAGCATATAGTCAAGATACATACAAGATATTCAGCTCACTCCTTGTAGACCACTAGGATCATCTGCTCAGGCTTGTTTTAACACTTTAAGCGATGCTCCTTCTAGCCTACAAATGGACTAAAATAACAGGGGGGCAGAGAAAATTGTACCTCTCTGCCCTCACAAGAGCCTCTGCCCTTCCACCTGAGATTTTCAGTGTGCTCTGGAGACAGAAATCTTACACTGTGAAACCACAAGAAGAAACCTGTTAGCATGGACACTCCTAACTACTGAGGGGAACCAAAAATGGCAGCTCCCTTTATTTAATATGAAAGCAAGAGGGAACCATCATGGGCTTGCTGCATCTTTCTCACCGAGCTCTGTATATGGGGCCTCAAAGATTTGTTCTCACACAGCCTGAGGAAACACTTCCTCTGACTTTACAGGCTTTAGAACTGGGCCTTCCTAGGGCATCCTTAAACGCACATCTATTTGATACGTTTAATTATCAACCTGATATTCTAGAGATAGGATTAGGACCTCTCATTAAAATATATACAAACCAAAATTTGGGGCAATCCTGCTTAAATGCAGTGGTTTATATCGGCTCTCTTGCAGCTGCCCATAAATCGAATTTTGCCCAATTGGAAAGCTGTCTAAGGTCTAAGTATGCTTAGAAATGGGACAGAGTTTCTCTTCGATCTCTTGCCATCCCACTATATTCCCTTATGAGCAGGTCTCTGTCACTAGCGATGAACATGGTATTCAGGTCAAAGTGTTCTTTCTTAATGGCATTAGCCACTTACTTAAGACTTGGGCTCCTCTTCCTCGGGAGCTGTCATTGTTTATTAACATGTGGTCTTTAAATATGTTTCACTCTTAACAGTGCACTTAATCTGCCAGGTGAGATGAATAGAATCTGCTTTAGACAGACTAAGATGATCACAAAAGTCACGTCTTTTTATTCATAAAGGAAAATAGCCATTTTATATGTTGCTTGTTATACTGAGTGCCTTGTTATACTGAGTGTTCTGCATATGACATCTAGTTATATTCAGGACATGGCTTTTATAGCTGCAACATCTTTTAGAATCATCCTTTATAAATAGGATCAGTTTTTCCCCTGGAAATACAATACAGCTTTGGCTTTTATTTCTATTTTTTAAGTGCTTTTTTTATTAACATTTTTCCTCATGATCTCATGGAAACAGAAATGTGTGCATTTACTCATACATCATACACACATACACACACCCTCTGTCTCCCCCGAAGTGGATTCAGCAACTGAAAAGCTGCTTCTGGCTTGGGAACTTAAAACCATTATACTAATAATATGGCAAAATCCATCAGAAGAGGCTGCATTAATTACCTTCACTCAGAACATCAAGACCCAGAAGAGCTTTGGGAGGCCTATATTCAGATATAAAGAAAAATACTTTCTCCCTATTTATCAAATGCCATTAGATTCTACGTGCTAGTCACAATCCCAATAGCAGCTGACGATGCTGCTGAACTCCAGCTCCAGCAGAGACTATAGAATTTCCCTTGGCTAAGCTAAAGCTTGGAGCTCAACTTTATTCCCAAGGACACTCACTACATTTGGAACAGGAAATAAATACCCTGCAACTATTTGCTAACTGTTCGTTTTGGGAAGACAATGGTGGTTCTGAGCTCCGGGTGATTGCTCCGTGCAGCGCTCGGCGAAGGGCCCCGGCGCGTCCCGCAGGCCTCGGCTCGTCACCGCTCAGCCCACGCGGCCGCCGGGTAGCGTTCCAGGAGCGCGGCCCTCAGCTGAGCCGCGTGCATTTTGTCTCTAGTCTCTACGGTGCAGGTGACCTGGGAAAAGCATTAGGAACACTCTTAAAGACATGGCAGCCTTCTCAGACAGAGGTATATCCAACTAAATCCTAAAATACAGTCTTAAAAGCAAAATGACCAGCCAAGATAAAAACTCTGGACCTTGCGCTCCCTCTCTCCACAGGTAAGACTGCTGTCATAGAAAGTCTGGCTCTCCAGTCCTTCAGCAAGACCTGCAGGCCTTGCAACAGCCCCACGCCAGGGCCTTCCAAGTTTGGAGGAGATGCTCCAGGGCATCAGCTCCAGGGCTGATGCTCTCCTGGTTCCTGGGCAAAGAGTTTCCTGCTGTCCCTAAAAGCCCCTGAAGTGACCCATTGGCAGCTTCTCCTTTCTGTTCCCAGGGGAATGTGCCCTTTGCTGCTGCTCGTGCAAGTTAGACACTTGCCTCACCAGATTTCCATGTTCCTGGGCAGTCTGTGTTCCACCATCTCCATCCTCTTGCCCTTCTTTCTAAATTCTCCTCTCCCATCCCATGGATCTGTCTGAATTGTACCACTGCTGTGTTGTCCCTGCAGCATTCTGGCTGGCTTCAAGGACTTACACAACTTTCATCTCTTTTTCTTGGTTTGTTTTGTTTGATTTTGGTTTGTTTGGGTTTTTTGTTCGTTTTATTTGGTTCTAGTCAGTTTGTTTTGATTGTGTTTGCTTATTGCATCAGTTCTAGCGCTCTGTTGGAGTTGTGGCTAAATCAGATTAAACTTAGGCAAACCTGAACTGGACAGTTTTCCTTTTTAGCATTTACTTAACAGAAGACCGCTAACATCAATGTCATTTTTTCAATTCTTCTTTGATATATCTTTTCTATATATTCACATCCTTACTGCACCATTCTAAAATCTGGACTCTTTTTTGCTATGAAATAAATATAGTCAAAGTCTGCCAAAGGCGAGGCACCAGTGTCATGGTGCCCGATGCAAAATATAGTTCAAAAATTCAGACCACTTCGGCCCTCTCTGTTCCTGCTGGAGCAATCACTGATGTTGAAAGTGCCACGTGGAAAAAAAGCCTCACAAAAACATGGAAATCTAGGGAGGAAAGGATCCAGGATGAGTCAGGGTGCAAATGCAGGGAATTTATTGCAACAGCATATCTACAGAGAACGGAGAGGGAAAACTAGGCTTGATAATTTTAAGGTGGATTACTAGAAACAGATGCCACATATAAAGCTAACAGAATGGTATCCCTTAAAGAAAGCGAGGCAGAAACAAAAAATTGAGCCTTACCTCAATTATGTTTATAAGCACATTCCTAAACCAGAATTTTGTGAAATCATGTTTCCTGGAATGAGCTTTAAATGACAATAAAGCTTTAACCAAACTACTGAATGAGAGGATGAAATACCAACTCCAAGATATTCTAAAAAACTTTGAGCTCATTCTAATTAGATACAACTTCTTAAATATTCATCATGAAAGAAGCCACATTTCTAGTCTGTTTCTGTAACTCTTTTTGTCTAAAACTGAACACAGTTCTACTCTTTTTACAATCTCTGGAACACAGTTTAGATGCCAGTTTCTTGCTCCTGTGAAAAGCTAGACTTTGTTCACAAGAAAAGGACAGTCACAGAAGAAGAAATTACTTAATACTGAGGGAAGAGGAGAGAACACAATGCCTGGGAAAGGTATCTAAGGCACCAAAGCACCCATTACTCAGTCTCCAGTTAGCCTCAAATCCTCAAAGCACTGCAGCCCTATTTTCATGAGCACATGTTCACCTCTCACAGAGTTTGCAGCTAAAAAACCACCCTCAAAATGTGTGTGTTTTTCTTTTTCCTCCTCCCCTCTGCAGCAATCACATCTGTTTCATCCTGAGCAAATCAATTGTTGCACTTGGGACTAGTCTGAACTTGCCAGGCTTGGCTTTGGATAATTGGCAGAGGGCTGCTCTGCCCTGGGAGCAAGCATGGGAAAGAATTTTGACTGACAGAGAGAACTGTCCTCCTCGCTGCCCTTTTCTTTCTGCTGCCGACTGAGGCCAGATAGAAGGGGGCCCATTGAAACTAGAGAGCGTGTAAGCATTTGGGATGAACACTGTCTTTTTGTTCTGTGCATGAACAGTGTCTGACACAAAAGCAATATTGGCCCTCAATGTGTTATAGCATTTGATTTTTTAATTTATATCTACTATATTAGATATTTATATGAGAGTCCACCTTTGCTTATACATAATTTCAGGCAAGGCTTTCTACTAAAAAGGTCAAACTCTGTGTTTTACTCAGTAAGCACTCACTGTAGGTTAATGCACACAGGGACCAGCAGCCAGAGAGCAAGGTCGGTGCAACCGCTGCTTGGGCAAGAGCTGAGAGCTCCCCGTTTGTGAGCACTGGCACAAACAAGTTAGCACAGCATTCCACAATTAAGATAAAAATCAAACAGGCCCAATCACAGCCTCTCCAGACACTTTCTCATTTGGGGTGTAATATTCCATAAGGGTTCCATATGGGTCTCGTGTGGGATGCTATTGCAGAGAACAGAGAAGTACTGAATTCATTTTCTTTCTCAGAAAAAAAAGAAAAAGAGACAGACAAAAAACGTATTATTTGTGCTCAAACTCCAAATGCCTCCCATTTGCAGAGGGGAGGCTGGAGCAGGGAAGCAGCGGCTTGCCCAGGGTCACGCAGGAAATGCTTTCGGAGCGATCACAGCCCTCATGTGGCCAGAGCTGCACGTTCCTCTGCCTGCTGCTAACAGGCCAAGAACATGGAATATGCTGGCAACCAGATACTCTCCTCGGGTCTTCTCCACACGCATGTTGGCCCCAAGGGTTCGCTAACGCTGACCACAGCACACCAGAATAATTTAAGGACTCCTGGCCTGAGGGGAGTAGACGCTTCGTGGAAGCAGGAATGACGTGGCACCAGGTGGGCCAGGAAATACCACGCACAAGAAGAAAGCTGCAATTGGCCTAGGAATTAATCCTTGTTTGCATGGTGGGAGGGAGCAGCAACATGATGGGGCTGTTTTGACCGTCGGTCTCTTCCAAGGTACTCCAAGCCCAGTCCCTTATCTGCCCATTTCCTAACTGCTCTTGTGGAGGTGAAACAGATGTGCTCCTGGTAAAGCTGCTGTTCCTTCCAGAGTGCACCAAGTTCCAGCCCTCTGCAGGACAGAAATCCAGTATGAGCCATAAGGACAGAGAACCTATAGGCATGAACAGGAAATATCTGAGAGAAACTCTCTTTTTTTTTTTTTTCCCCCAGAAATGGGACAAGCTGATCCCACTGCACACGCCACTTGATTAAGCACCTGCTGAATCTAATGCGGCCATAAACCATCCAAGGAAATGAAGATTTGTTTCCATCCTCTTCTTAAAACTATTTTCATGAGTGAATTATTCCCAAAGGGATCTTTTCAAAAGAGTAATCTGAACACAAGGCATCCTTTTACAAATCATTACTAATGCTGACACCAGGCTGTCAGCAAGGATCTTTCCACAGAGTGCTCCATGAACAGCCTGGACGAACACTCCGCTGGCCAGGCGTTTCACCAGCGGGGAGGAAGGACTCCCTGTTTCCCTGAAGGGCAGGGAATAGCAGCCGCTCTGAAATCAAAGGGTAAATCTATAAGGATGATTAAATCCCAAGATGACAATCTTGACAGGACTGATTTACTACTTGAAATAAGCCACTCTGTGGCCTGCACTCTTCTGTCTAACGCATAGCCTGTATCCACAGTGAAAAGCACGCGTTGGAGTGGGGCAGGTACAGCTGTAACGTCTTTGCTATGGTTACCACTAGCTCAACGGAGCTGTACTGTACACACAACAACTCCACTTCTTGATCCAGATTTGTATGCACACTTAATGTGTGCATTACACTGAGTAAAATGATTTAAAGTTCTTTGCAGGTCTGCTTATATACAGGTCTGTGCTTTGCAACAACAAAAATCAAGCATCCTCCACATATGAATTAAATTTACTATGAGAACGTGAATGCTTTTATATCTCACTTTTGAGTAAATTCATTTCAATGCTTAAATACAAATTTGATATGTTGTCCCTTTTGACTACTATTGGTCTAGTATTCAAGCAAAAATTTTATGATTTGCTACCTGAATATAAGTACCTACAAAGTCACTGAGGTCTATAAATCAAGATCACTACTTTGTAGCTCACATCTAATTATCCATTGGTGCCTTACAGACTGGTTAAAAGCCATCATGCTATTCCAACATCCAATTTAATTATTCAGGGACACAAATTCCTGCCTTTAACCCTCTCGTAGTGCAAATTGGTGTCAGATTCCTGAAGTGCTTAGTCAGTGAAAATAGATTGTGTTCATTTAAAATGTAGGTAGTAGTATATGACATTTTTTTAAATTGACAAAACATTGTCAATCAAAACAGGAAGAGAATAGATTTAATTTACTTAGTAACATAAATAAAAATTACAAGCCTCATTTCATAAAAATTATACTGAGAACTGTCTAGAAGAGTTACAGGGTTTGTAGAACCCATCTTTCAGTCAAAAAGGAAAAAAAAAAGGTTTATTAGAGTTTAAATAGTTGTTTATGAATCCGAAGCATTTGTCCACTGATTCCATAGTCATGTTACCTTCAAGCAACTAAACGAGCATGCTGGCACATTCCTTATGGCACACTGAGGATAGCTTAGGCTATCCTTCAGAGAACAGCCTACTTGAAAAGGTGTTCACGAACCTCACTGCAGTCCTCGGCTGCAGTAATCTTTAATCTAATCTGATTTTTATTTCTGTAAACAAAAACACTGAACAGGTCCTTGCATCCAGAAAAATGCATTCTCAAAACAGAAGTCAACCTGGAACTCCTGCAGCTATGGAATTTAGTGATTTTACTTAATATGTGACCAGTAGCACTGAACAGTAGCATTGTCCTTGCTTATTCACTAGTCTCGCTGTACGAATTCCAGTTGTGAGTCAGTTTACTGAAGATCCCAAGTCTGACCCTTTCATAACACTACACCTGCGATTTCATAAACTCAGTTGGATTAGGTTTGGTCAACAATAGCATGAAATCAGCGGAACCACACCTTTGCAAAACCTGTTGAAATAGGAGATATACTAAGAAACAAATGAGATGACATTAAGCTGGTAACAAATCTTCACTCCTATTATATCTAGTACTCAGCATCGGAATAACGACTTTGCTCTGCGCTCTTTATGGCCAAGGTACAAAAGTGAGGCCCTAGTTAAAAAATGAAGAGACCTTCCGAGCAAGGATATTGCCACATTGATTTAAGGCAATTTGATCTTGGATAATTACAGGCAGCCTACACAGCTCACTGGTCCAGCTCCGGATGGATGCCGAAGCTTGCTCATCATTTCCTGCACACAAGTACCCACGTAATGGTCTGCAGTGTCAACAGCCGAAGTATTTCACTGGCTCTGGTGCAATAGCAGGTAGAACAGGTATTATTTATATGCCTATTATGTGTTTGGTGAGGTGGGATTGTGTGTAAGGCAGAAGAGACTGCTGATTATCATGCTACTTTCAAAAATCACTGAATATTCTGAACTGTATTCACAGCTGGACTCCATCAAAATTCCACACATAGAGATATAGGAAAACAGAAGAAATGCAGGGAAATCGGTGCTGCTAGAGGAACTGAAACTGCATTTTGTCTTACCTCAACAGTGAAGAGCTCAGTTGTCACAAACAAACGTTCTTGTTTGATATCCAATACTCTGGATGAAATAAAGGATAAACTAGAGGTCAGAACAAGCTTTGTCACTGTAAAATAATTTCAGTGTTTGAAATTTCAGTTTCCATATTAGATACTTTCTCAAAGATGTAAAAATGTTTGCACATTGATGTAAAAAGTTAGGGGTTAAAATTTTCTTGAAATATGAATTACAAAAAAAAAGTTATTTTTCATGGAGTTACTTCCCTTCACATAACATTAAGAAAAACGTCACAGTCTTTAACAACCTCTCTGCTACTCTCTCCATATAGATCGTCACTACATATGTATGCATACTACTTGTGTCTGACCTACCTTGCTTCCTCTCGAGCCAGAAGCTCCAGCAACTTTGCAATGTCTCCTGGGCAGTCGGAAAGCACAAGGGAAAACCTGCACACTCTGTTATCAAGGGTCAGCGCACGAGCTATGCACTGTTGCAGCAGCTGCAGCTCCAAGTTGCCACTGCATATAGCAACTGCCACTCTGAAAGGAGAAAGAAAACAGGATTTTTGATTAGTCAAGATTTGTGCAAATGAATCATCCAGTCACAGACAACAGCTGTGGTGATTGCTCTTTGATAAATGTGTATTACATCTCAGAGAAGCTCCTGGCTCTCAGTATCCACTACAGGAGTAAAGTAGGACCCTGAAAGGTGTCCCTTGTGTCCCCTTAGATTGTCTGGTTTTTTGTTTGTTTGTTTGTTTTCTCCTGTATATTTGTTGATGTTTTTAAAACATTCTAATTCTGTTTCAGAATTTAAAAAAGAGACAGTATTTTTCTCTGGAAAGGAAATTCTGAGTTTCACTTTCTTAAGAGTTAGATACCATATAGATACCATATATGTTCAAGACTTCCTCTAACCATTAAATCCATCTCAACCTTGGAAAGTTAATACAGAAAGGCTTGAAGAGCAAATGTAAAGTCATATGGTTAGTCCATGATATCATCATCTAAAGAACCAAACCCAACCTCCTTTGAACCTAATATAGAGTTTCCCATTTATTTCAGCTGTACTAAAGTTGCTGCCTTGGCTGCACTTTCTCACCCTGTTCTGAAAAACTTACTATTTTAGTGTGTGGTGTTGAGCACTGGATTTTGTTGTTGTTGTTAGAGTCTATCCACGTTTAAATACACTCTGGGCTTTGTCCTGAGCCAAGGCTCAATCTGCTTAAGCACTGAGCACTCACACCCAGACGTAAGAAGGCATTTAGTACACGTTTAACTTTAAGGCCAAGGGTAATCCCATCCATTACCAAGGCCAGAGCTCCCCGGGCTGAGAGGCAGGTGTCACTGAGGGACCACAGATGCAAGCCTGGCTTCTCAGCTTTCTCCTCTGACTTGCTCCTTTGCATGGGGGACAGGGTCCCACAGGCCCCAGGGGTGATTTCTACATGGGGAACAAGAGGAAGCAACGGACTGACAGGGCAGCACGCTCTCCTTGCTGGCCGCTTGGCAAGCATGACCATGTCTTGTGCCCGGGTGCAGTGGGTCTTCCCTAATGTTTTGATAACATGAGCAAAGGATCATATGTGTCTGGTCTATAGGCTGCTGTTTGTCTTGATCTGTGTGGTTATTTGGGTCTGTGTGTGGTCTCCTCAGCCTGAGATAAGTGACACTGATGAGCCTGTTCCTGGCTCGGGGCAAGAGCCGCGGTTCCCTTACAACGAGCACCCTCCCTCACCTCTTGTTTCCAAGGGAAAAGCACACTCAGGCCTGTGCTTTTGCCCAGCTCCCTGCTAAGCTCTGAGTTTGCAGTAGTTGCTTTACCTTTTTCCCTTCAACTCTGGGAGTTTCCCAGCAATTAAAGCTGCAAGTCCAATGGCCCCTTCTGCATCGACGGTGGCTCGCTCGTACTCCAGCAATCTCAGCATTGAAATGAGGATGTCTTCATCTCTAAAAAGGCAAAAGAATTGAGTCAAAACAAAACAAAGCAGCTACCAAAAGCCAAAGACAATCCTTCTATTTACTAAGGAATTCCTACCGGTCTCCTGGTTATGTAATGACCTCATGCTTACACTACACAAAGCTGCACTGCTGGGGGTGGATGTGCATCTCAAACACGCCGTCAACTGAAAGACGGGACAGCATTTTTTTTTAACTAATTATTATTATTATTATTATTATTATTATTATTATTATTATTCAGTTGGGCCTTTCAGAGTTTTTTTTATGCCATCTGGGCCTCTCAGAGTTTTTCCAAAGGCCGCCACCACATGTGGTAGGACACAACAGGAACACGGGCATGCTAACGACAGGCCAACAAGGAATGAGTGTCTATGAGCAGCAGTAAAAGGTTCACTTGCAATCGTCTTCCAGGCCGTGGTGGGCTATGTGGGCTCACTGCCTGCAGGGTCCCTGTGCAGCCCACGGCAGCTCCGGCCCCACACAGGCCGAGCAGCACCGTGCCCGGCCACAGCCCGTTCTTCACACCCTGCCACGTTCACACCGTGTCACTCATCGCACCGCTTCTCTTCACCTACCTCACAGCAACAACCTTGTCTACGAGTTTCCCGGTCAGCTGCAAAGAATTGCTGCCAAAGCAATGTCCGCTCACATCTGCAGATTTCAAAATACAACAGTGAGGAACTGGCTGATCTAGACAATTTCAGCATTTTCTTAGGATTGATAATTTTTGTGACCTTAAGAAGTGTAGCACGTTGCTATTATACGATGTCAAGTGACTTGATTTCTGTGAGAAAAATGAGTTTGGTAATAGAGGAGCAAAGATCTCCCAGAAAGAATTTGCCCTGTTAGGTCCCAGTAGGAAAATTCTGCTTCTATACCTGCAGAGCCTTACTGAGCAAGGGACCACATACATGAGAGCTTTCCGATGTACAAGGAGGCCTGACTTAGAGAATGAGAACTAAAAGTTACAGGTCTGTAATTTGCAGCAGGACAGTCAGCAAAGGGGAATAGAGATAGGCAAGACTAACTTGATTTAAGAAATTGTCTATAAAGCTTTCATTTCTTGAAGAGATTCAAACATCAGGTAAACATGATACTCAATTTGCTTCATAGCTGATTTTTTTTCTGAGCAAATGATACAAAAACGACTGAAACATGTTTGTAAATGCTGTTGTTCCAATGACAATTTTCTAAGTCTAAATACTAAAGCATCAGATTTTTCTGTCTTTAAAATGGTGCTTGTGAACTCAGCAGTCAAATAAATACTCATTTAGAATTTCTAAGTATTGTCCCGAAAATCTGATGCGTGCTGTAGTACTGGGGGAGAATAGTGCTGAGGTAACAGGTCAGAAGTTGCTCTTACAGTAGCGTGAGTGAAATTCTGATTCTTCAATGTTAGAACACATTCAAACATGTTAGAACTGAATTAACTCAAAAAGAATTTGATTAGGCTGGAGAAATCAATTACAATTTTTATTTTGCCTCCAGAAGAATAATCTATTCCATTACCTCCATAAAAGTGATGGTTGCTGCAAGCCTGCTCCTCAATTGGGTGGCCAGCCTTCAAGGACTCTTGTAACACAGGGAAGCTTTCAGATTCAACCCCCTAAGGAAGGGAAGCAATGAGAGATTGATCGAATTGTAACATAAGTCTCCAGAGTGGATAGTGTTGAAGTGCTCAAAACAAAATGGAAAAAAAGTGGCACCTGCACAGAAGCTGAATGTCAGCTATGGCAACAATACAAAATAGTAATAACATTTTTAAAGGGATTTTTCCTAAAAATAATTATGCTGTCACTAAACTTATCTTGAGATGTTTTCAGGGCCCAAATTTTCCAGTAAGAAAGGAATCCAAAACATAGAACTGAATTTGATCTATTTAGGAAGAGCATTCTTTTATATATATATATATATGCATATTTTAAATATGCAGCCAAGAGTCGGCAGGCTTTCCAAGTGCTCAGATACCCTTCTCCTGGGCAGACACCATGGGCACAGAGGGCTCCTGACTCTCCCCATGTCTCACCAGCAACTAGGGCCTTCTGCAAATCCCACCGGTAGGAGGCAAAAACCATCAGACTATGACAGTGCAGAGGTGAAGGGAAACTCACAATCACCGAGACGTGCGGGCTGAGATGTTTGAGGGCAGCAGCCGACGCCGCCAGCAAGCCGCAGTGCCCTCCCGCAGGGAAAACCACCGCGTCCAGCTTTGGCACTTGCTCGTGTATCTCCAGCGCCACCGTGCCCAGGCCGGACAGGTAGGCAGCACTGTCTTCTCTGCGGGAAGGAAAGACACAGCTCAGCAGAGTTCGTATTTCTCAGTGATATAATACTTCCATCTATTACTTTAAAGATATGATTCAGCAGAAAAGTTGTACACGAGGGTAAATCAGTAGCACGATCAGGCCAGGAGGCAATGCAACAGGTCCCTGCCATCAAACATATCACAACAGGCTTGGATTCTGATTTTTTTCAAAATCGCGTGCAACCAAATTGCAAAATGAATTGATGTCAGAGGGAAAATCTTCTGTAAACCAGGCACAAACCACGTCAGCAAGCACTTCAAGATAGCTGAATCACCACTCAACCGGGCTCAACTGCACAGAGAGTCTTCATGCAGGAGAGAAGGCTGGGATTAAAGTGGCAGTCAGCAATCAAGGAGCACTCGCAATCCAACCTGACCTCCCAAACAGTCAGCAAGCTGACAAATACACATATCTTTGCTGTAACTCCTTTCAGGTCAATACAGATCTGAAAAGGACAGAAGTCCTTCTCTCATTGCAAGTAGCTCCTTAAGCTTCATGAATTTTAAATGTTGTAGTCAAAAGCAAAAGCAAAGATCAGCAAGACTTTCTGTCTTTATTTACCAGTGGAATTTAGTGTTCCTGATGAAAAGGATTTTTTTTTTTTCATGAAATTTTAGCACTGTGTTCACCCTCTTAGATACCAAACAGACTAGTACAGAGTTAAGTCTTTCCACAGCCCAGGGCCAGTATCTGATACCTTCACATTATTTTGGAAGACCTCACGGAAGGATAAGAGAAGCGTTTAGTCTGCCAAAATAGTTACTGGTAAAACACTTGAAAGCACAGACAGTTTAATAAGCAGAATAGAGACAAACAGAGTAAAAAATGATTAAAGTCCACTGTATAGTCAGTTATACGACTAATTTATATCTATTTCTAAAAGCTGTTTTGGATTTCAGTTAAAAGTTAGCAAAAATGTAAATGTAGAATGATATACGAATGAAAAATAATGAGACCATTGGTGCCTATACATTCTGCTTTTCCTGGCAGATGGATAATCAAGCAGAATTACTGCTCCAGGGATTTCACTTGCTTTGTTTGCAATCTAGAACTAAGAAGTTGTGTTGTTCTAATCCTGTTAGACCTGCACAGAGAGGCTCAGCAAGGGGCCCAGATTGCCTTTGAGGTGGAGACTAAGGCCCTCTTGAGAAATCACTTCAAATAACACAGCAAACGCCTGTGCAAAATGCCACTGGGACCACACGAGATAGGATGAGGGGAATGAAATTCTACCCCTAAACAGAAGCAAAGACTAAGGCAAAAAATTGTAGCGTAATGGGTAAAGGAACCCTTGAATTCAAGCATCTTTATGAAGCTACCAAGGGAGCTTTCTTCTCCTTTTTGCTATGACCAGAGGAGATCTCTGGTCTCCTGAACAATTCTTCTGGAGCAATTTGAATATTTTAGATAATCATATTTTTCCCACTAATGTTTACTTAAAACAGCAGTTCACTGAGTAACCTCCAGCTTTCTATAATAAAATGAGTTTTTAAATTATATTCATACATATCTCATATACCTCAATATCTTACATATCTCAAAGAAAGCAAGAAGAAAGGAAAATTAAAACTGTATATTTAAAATAACATTTTTGAGTCAGAGCTAGAAATCTCGCCATTTGCCTTCTAAATCAGCAACTGAAGACCACTCTTGAGGCCTCACTCTCCCAATCAAAGTGTGACGTGACATATTCTTTTTGGTTCTGTTCTCCTAATTTAGGGAACCAGCTGGGCTTCCTAGAGTAACAGACTAGCCAGATCACACGTGAATGAGGGACAAGTCTGCTCAGTATCTGGATATGGATTTACACGAGGAAAAACAGGACACTCGAGGAAGGAAGGTGTGCAGTTCCACCTGTGACACTCTTCCCTCTCTGATTCACAACCCAATCATTCTCTTACGTTCCCCCAAAGGTATTGTGTCACTTTATGGGCTAATCTTCCAAATAAACATATAATGACTTTCTGACCCCATGTCACTGGAGTCAGATTCACCCTAGTCAATTGCCAGGGTGAATTCTATCTCAAAAAAATCAAATTTCCTTCCTGGAACTTCTAGTCCCAGTTGCAAACGGATAAAAATTTTCCATCCCGTAACCGAGCACTCGCCTCCTGCTTTTCCTAACTTAGCATTTAATCACACTCAAGAAATACAGAGAACTAGGACTGACACACCCAGCTGCAGGTCATGACATGCTGCAGGTAAAAGAGAAGTCAGTCATGTAGTGATTACTTCGGAAAAGAAGGAATAAATTGGTGGTTAAGCAAACCCAGAGATCCCATGAAGCCACCCCTTTCTGAGTAACTTTGCCACCAGGGTGATTAATAAATAAGCTTCAGCTCTGTGATTTCATCCCTACTAACTTGCAACAGGATAGGGGTTGGATCTTTCCATTGCTTTGACCATTCACTTATTATCTTTTTCTATTTTGTTTCTTCTTCTACCCAGTGAGTAATTAATATAAGAATGATCCCTTAATATTGCAGATTTTTAGCCTGGGAATGCATTTGATATTTGCAAAAACCATTACTGTGATTTTTCTGCCTGCTAAGTATCAAATCACTGAGGATTTTAGGTAAGCTATAAACAGGACAGGACAGAATTTGAAATAAGAGAGAACAAAATAAAATAAAACAGAATTTCCTTTCAGAAGTTCTATTCTAAGGCACAGCAGACCAGTTGATCAAAGCAGATCAAAGTGTGGTGCACACACATGCAAGAAGACTGGCCATACCACGTACACATCTCTCGCTGAGAAAGCCTTCAATCTATACCCGAGTACTCATGTGTCAAGCTTCTTGTTATGAAAAGATTCACATAGGTGATATTGATCTTCCTCCCTTAAGAGTGAAAATTTGTGTCTGAAGTCTTAGGTTTTAATTAAATATGGCAATAGAATGAACATCTCTTTTTTTGGGGGGGGAGGGGAGGATTGCTATACAGTAAATTTGAATGCTGAGATTTTATTAACTAATTAATGTATACTTTTAGAATTGTTTGGATCTAGCTATTGAAGTCCTTCATTTGCATCACCCCTGGAATTTTATGAATCTAGAGAATCTACTCTCTGTAAAATAAAGAACTATTTGGGAAGCAGGATTAAACTTGTAATGACAAATAAGGTAATTTAGTTCTAATGCCTAAGTGTGATATGTGGTGAAACACAGCTGGCAAAAAATGGCTAACAGCAATTTTGAAATCAAAAGGCTACAGAAAGCTGTCTAGGAGTCTAAATGCATTTAAAATTCAGTGGGACCTAGGGCATTAATTCCTTGGATTTCTTTGAAAGCCTTAGTGTGAGACAAGATTCTGCCCTTAGTGGCAACCAGGCTGTGCCACATAGCCCAGTCCAACACTAGGTCATAATTACCTTAATTATGAGTATTAGTAAGTTTATTGCAAGCAAGCAGGAGCGGGCACTCTCTGCAGGGGCTGTACAAAGGCCGAGAGGCTGATCAGCCCCGCTCAGAGGAGGTGATGGAGAAGGAGCTGAACAGCCCAGCACAGAGCTCCAGAGACACTGCTGCTTAGCTCATGCTAATGGTTCACCCCCTCCACCCTTCCGGTGGTTTTACTTGGAAAAGGGTAAGAAAACAGAAAAGGGAGGGAAAAGTCAGAAAAGACTGTAGGGAAAAAATAGGGAAAGGAGGGAAGTAGCACAATTCTAAATTTCTGCCCACCTTTTCTTATTCTAATCGTCTTTCTTTTAGATCTGGCTTATTCAATGACCTCAGATAGTTCACAAACTTAAATTTATAATCTACTTTAAACACATGAGTGAAGTCTCCTCTTAATCACCTTCTTTCAAGCCAGTATCCCAGTTTTGCCAGACATAGCAGATAGGCAAAAATCTTCACAGCACGAATCATTCCTTGCTTTACACTGTGTCACTTTGCAGGAAAGATTGACTTTTAATGACCTTACTCCAAACAGAGAGACCAAAAACGAATGCTAATCTAAATGCATGCTGACAGGGTTTCATAAAAAAAAAAAAATCACAGCACACAGTATAACACCAGCCCACACTGGTATACCCACCCAGTCAGGATATTTGTCTAATTTGAGGGAAGATGGTTCATTTTGATTTCCATCCCATTCCATGGAGATTCAAGATCTGTACCTGAAAACATATAATCGCCCATATTCCAGGTAGGAGAAATCAAGGTCAATCAAACCTTGTGATGACCTTGGATCAAAACTTAAATTTATGACAACTCAGGGAAATAACTGCTTCTGCAGAGTCATGTGGTTACGTAACCTTCCTAATCAATCTGACTTCCACTTACTCTTCGAGGTAGAGATAGCTGTTCTCCTGAGCCAGCCTTCTTGCATGTGTCTGGGAATCCTTGGTGGTGGTGCCATGGCAGATGACCATGGCCCCGTACTCACGGCACATTTTCACTCTGGCAGGGGAAGTGCTGGTTGACATGATGACAAACACTGGAATACGGAGCTCTGAGGCGTGGTAGGCAACAGCCATGGAGAAGTTACTGTCCGAAGCCACGATCACCCCCTTTCTTTGCTGGTCCTACAAAACAGGTTTACTTACTGCACATTATGTAGTGTCACAAATGGGTGCCATGTAGGTTGGGATCATTTTAGTGTTCTGACTCCCTCCTACTAGACTTTTAGCCTTTTTTTTCCCCCTGTACTGCCTGAACATATAGTGATATTATGATACAGCATATGCACGTCTGGGTGATCTTAGGACCTAAGCACAAAACTAGGATAGCATAAGTTCATTTTATTTTTCTTTACTTCTCTAGGTTTGATTCTTGTTCTGTTGGAATTAGTTGCAAAACTCCATCTGACTCCAAAAGAAACAATATCTGGTCCTTCCCTGCCTATAGAAAATAATTTCATTTCAAGTTTCCTTGTAAAGAACGAATTATTATTCATTATTCACATTGCTCTCGTGCAAGAATATGTCAATTATAGTAACCACTATTGCAGAAACTCAATAACCTCCTACGACAGAGGATAAGAAAAGATAGTTGTAATGATATTGAAATTCATTACAAAATCCATCAGATCTAGATTCATTATTGTGACTTGGATTTCGTCATCACCTGAACATGTCTGAACAATAATACAGATAAAAGCACCTTCACCCACATGTCACAGAAAAATGCTGAAGTTGACATCTTGCAAACTCTTCTTTCAAGTACTTCTAGTACATCACCAAAAATCCAGCAGATTTGTCAAGTGTAAATAAAGAAGTAAAACATTTTACACTGAGGTATTTGCAGACTTAGATAAACACTTAAATAGCACAGTGGTTCAAAAGTAGAGAAACACAGGACGTCTACAGACATTACAGGTAAGATTAGTTTTAATTCTGCTCAACTTTTGTAAAGCAGAAGTGATCTAATTCTTTTTGAGCATGGACGTCTTATCATACCTGAGGCAATGATGTCAGGACGTGGAGTACCCCTCGTTCCTTCACGGATCCCGTGTACTGCAGGAACTCTTTCTTCAGGTAGATGTCCACTCCATACTGCTTTGACAGCCTAGAATACTGGAGTATGGAAGTAGTATTACAGTGATGGAAACAGTGGAAGGGAAAAAAATAAAATGGAAAAATATTATTATATGGTATTACCTGTTGTCATTTTGTTTTTGGTTTTAGTTTGTTTGTTTTTTTTTTAAAGAACAAAATTTCTTATTAACTAGAGATCCAGCAACCCTGTGGAACTGGAACCCAACTTCAATCAGCTACGAGCAGGAGTACTATGAACTTGTGGATTTAGGGAATCAAGCCCTTGCTTATGACAAGTCACAAAAAGAGACAGATTATGCATGCAAGTGTCTATATGTGCAAGTGTACATACAGACAGTTATAATAACTGGATAGTTTTACATGTTTATCAGTCCCTGTAAAGTGCAACTTGAAAAGTATTAGGTATTTCTGCAAATTAAACATACCTGAAACAGATACTTGCTTCAATTAAAATAAACATCCAAATATTAGTAAAATTCAAATATGTAATTAAACTAAATATTTCAAATGAATGCTCCAAGCTTTCTAGGATTTACGAACATTTATTAACTTCCTCACCCATAGGTGGGGCCAGATTCTTTATGTTGTTTCTTAAAGTCCTGCCAATGTAAGAGCACAGATTTTTACTTGCTGTGAAAATCTGGCTGCAGAACTGAAAAAGGGGAAAGTTCTGAGTAAACTACTAGGATAACAGCCTAAACTATGAAGTACATCTAAGCAAAATAGGACAAAAATCACTGGAAATGAGACACTTCTTTCCTGGTTCTTCACATTATTTTCACAATTTTTGCTTTTGCAGAGCGTCTTGGATTCTATAGCAAACAATGACCAAAAATTGCTCTAAGGAGGCTAATCTTGTGACTTTGTAAAATTGCTGAGGCTCCTGCATTTAAAAAGCCTCATTAAGTCACTGTGTACCACAGAAATAGCATACTTCAGATATTTCTATTTTCACTTTTGATAGTCAATAATTAAACCCGTAGGTTATCCTTTCCTGCTTCAAATCATTCCCTTAACTGAGTCTTTTTTTTTTTTTTTTTTTTTTTTTAAATCAGACCTAAATATAGCAATTCCCTCTAGCAATAGGCACAGAGAAGGTGTTGGTGCTATTTCAGCTGTGCTAACCTGATGTGTGACCTTGTAAGGCTTAGCAAATCTCCCTGCCAGTAACTTTCCCCTTTTGTCACCTTGATCCTGTCTAGGAACTACAGAATCTGTGTCTAATGTACAACATACCCCAACTCAGGCTTTGTAGGGTATCCGTAAACCTAACACAAACCAACATCTGAAGCCCCTACATCGGCAGCCAAAGCAACTGTTTGATTTAATGCTAAAATCCTTTTTTTTTTTTTTTTTTCTCCTATAGCCACAATCTCTACTGGAGGTCTTCAAACACACTCCTGCACAAGGATCCAGTGGGACACTTCACCCTGGAATTAGGAATCCAACTGCAGGCTGCATAAATTCATTCAATTATTGAATTCTTTGCATTCAACTGAATGCTTTTTCAGCTGTGCTTTTCAGCTGTGTCTTTTATCCATAAATATATGAAAGGAAGTCTTCCCATTGATGAGGAAGTAAAGTTACCTGTGTTTTCCTGGACATGGCATTGTGCTTTAAATAATTGCCTTTTGCCTTAATGCATGGAATGTATACTAATGACTTCTGCATGAATATTATCATGAATAGCAACAGGCTATTTCCACACCAAGACAAATAGGGAGATAGATTTTCCACTAGCACAATCATTCTAAGATCTTATTTCATAAATAAGGCTAAAGAAAGTTGGCTTGTTTAGCTTGGCAAAGTGAAAGCAGAAAGGGCATATAACTGTGCAGCATTAACCTGTCAGAGACACCCAAGAAAAATGAGTTGCTTAAGTTAAGGGGCAATACTGCCTAAGAACAAATTAGGAGAATTGATCAAAGAGAGTTTAACTACTTGGAAGCTGCTTGACCACTTTATGAAAAATTTCACATTATGTGGATACCTGCAGGAGCAGAAGATGGACTCCAAGATGCAATCTCACCTTTCCCCACATTAGGGTATGTTGGTCATTTCCATTTTAAGGGCAGCAGCAAAGCTTTGTGGCCAAGCGGATGGCTTGTGGGGTCGGCCGAGATGCAGGTGCTGCTGGTTTTGAGCTGCTGGCCTCATCCACCTGAGCTGAGGGTGCGAGTGAGGTCCTGCAATACCCAGCTGGCCAAGGTGTCTACAAGCACAGGTCTTTGGCAGACATGCACGTGGCCCCAACCTGGCTAGGTCTGCTTTGCAATTCAAGTCAGGCCTCTTTCCCTCTCCCTGCCTGCTGACCTACCTTTATAAAGCAAAACTTAGCTAACAAGTGTGACCAGGGTTGTCAACTGCCCAACTGCAGTGCTCACAACCCCAGCTTGCTAGCCATAATATAAACCCTCATCTTCTCTTCCTGGGATAGTCTCTCCACACAAGCAAAGCACAAAGCTCTGCCTAGAGCTGTGTGTGCGCCTCAGGCGTGATACACTGTGGACCTGGGGACACAAGATGCAAAGTGAGATGACAAGGCCATCTGGGTATGGTGTCTCCTTCCTGCAAGGCCCCTCACCACCCACGCTGCATGTATGTTTGCACACTCTGGGTTCATAATATCACAGTGCATTAAGTCTCTGCTTAATGCCATTTATCCTTTTTTTTTAAACAGCTCACTGCCATATTTGAGGATTTACATTAGGGTGAAGAGATAAGAAAATGATTATTGACAGATGATGATGACAACTAATATGAATATCAATCATCTCAGTTATTTAAAGGAAAGATTTAGAGAATGTCAATCTATAAAATTCCCTACCATGCAGGGTGTCTTCTGAACACCGCACTGGATTTTGAAAGCTGCTGCACTAATGTCTTCAAATCGAATCAGCTTGTTAGAGCTTGACAGGCTGGTCTTACTGCTCTTCCGAGGGATTCGGGAATAGGCATCCCCAAGCAACTCCTCGTTACGACTCACTATCTTCATCTCCCAGGTCTTCACATCCCCATTCAGATAGTCTTCCTCAGCGAAATCTTTTAGTCTCTCCGGGTTGATAGGGGGTGGCCGCTGCCTGATATGACCATTTCTTACTGGTCCATCCTTGCAACAGTGAAGAACACAGTGGGCTGGGGCATCTTGTTTCTTTGTCTTACTGTCATCCCTAAAAACAAATGAAGAAAAATCATTAGGAATGCCTGGATTAAATGCTTGACATTTAGCATTTGAGAAGGATGCTCAACTCAGCTGCTCTTTTGCAAGTCTCAGTTATGCAGACTAAAATTCTAATGTCGTATTACTGATCCCACAGGCAACGTGAAAGCTACTGTAACCAGCCAGCTAGTAGAAAAGCCACAGATAACCTGGCATGTGGACAAACTGAAAAATTGTCATAACCAAGCAAAAAGAAGTTTTTTCCAAAACACCAACCTCAGTCAATGACTGTCCCAGGTCTCAGTGGGTTCTGCAGAAAACTTGAAGTGTCTGGTACTGTTTGCTGTACGCAATTCTGTACTTTTCCAGAGGCATATAGCTGCTAAAGACCATTCCCTAATGTCACTCAGAGCAGTAGCAAGTGTGATTATGATGTATACAGGACATCTGCTTTCCCACTCTTCCATGCTTAGAAAGCACATTTTCTGTGCAAACCATCAGCCATCAACTGCCTTGTGATAGAAAGAAAACGACTGTGGTATAGAGCAATCATTATATCCTTCTATGAAGCTAAGGAACAGGAGCTCCTAATCTGTCATTTAACATTTCATACTTGTAGATGATATGAGCCCATGATGCCAGACAAACTTCCTTCCTTGAGGGACTTCGAACATCACTTTGCTACAATAAATTGCCAGCATTACTACCAGTTTTCTGAGGACATCTTTAAAGAAACCTCATGTTATAAATACAGTATTTTGTTGAAAATAATATAATTGCTTCAAAGCTACTTTAGTCCGCCCCACTTTGTGGTCCACAGTGAAACAAATAAGATATGCTTCAAGAGTTCACATAGCACAAGAGATGCCATAGTGTAGATTTTTGCAGCCCAACTAACAAACAGAGCAAAACTTCTAGGAATTCTTGGAATTCACAGAGTGACTTGCGGAGGGAAAGAAGCATGAAGCAGAAAACCAGTGATTTGAGAAAGAGCTGAAAGCGCCTCATGTCTGCAGCTGTGGCTACACACATGTTATAGGGCTCTCTGCACAAAGGGCTCAGTGTTAACTCTACTTGGAATAAATTGCTTTAAGAAAAAAAACCCATACATTAAATTATTTCAGATATTTCAACATCCCTACCAAAGAAACCTAAGCTTTCTTGTCATTTATCATATTCACAAAATAATGTGGATTTAAACTCTGTGGTTTTTCATTAGCTGGGCTTATAGAAGAACTGCTGCCCTTGCTTTCCAGTAGCAACCACCACTGTAATGCACATTATGTTCATTTCCACAAGAAATGTAAAAACGTTGGGAAGCAGCTGCTTTTTGGGCAGTGATCTCCCTTCTGACAGTGGCATTCGCTTTCCTGTGGTCTGGTAAGTTGTGCCAGTAGCTCTGCTTCCTATTACACTTCAGCTGTCCCGATGAGGGCTTCAAGTAACAATATGAGCAGCATAAAAGGTAGTATTATTTGAATCAAGTACTATATTAGTTGCACCGGTTATTAGGTATATCTTGAAGAGTCTATTTTACAAGAGACAGAAAAAAAACCCTTTTGCACCAAGGTCTTGCCTCTCCAAAATTCACAAAATAACATTCCTCTTCTTTAAAAGAAATGCAAAATATTCACAGTATTTACATATTCATAACTTATGTGGATATTGTGAATTAAAATATCTTTCCAGGAGCATGTCTTTAAGCTGCTATCATCAAAGAGCAGAGATTGTGTCTTCAAATTAAGTATTTTATTTTGTTCTATCCCATAGTTCTCTGCTTTTCTGCTCCTTTGAGGTTAGAAGGTTGATGGGAACTGGGGCACTTCATAAGGACGTTAAACTTACAATGTTAAATCTCATGCACATGAGTTAGCTTAACGCAACAAATGCGAATCAGCTCAGACTGGCTCCCCGCGAGCTTGTTACAGCACAGCCCGTGGTTTGGGGAATTAAATAGGATTAGTGCATAAATGACAGCTATCTTGGCCTAAGAGCATCCTCTCCTAGGCTTTCACGTTGTGGTAAAACCAGAACATTTCCTATATCACAGTAGTCCCTAACTACTCCAAAAAGAAAAGAATCTTATCTCTAAATATGTATCTAACTCGTGCAGCAAGCATTAGCAATGAATGACACTTCTTACTTTGGAAATGAGTTAAAAGGATACATAGGCAGATCAAAAATTTGTGGGTTTTTTTCACGTCAAAAATTTTACTAAATGGTGTTTGAGATATGGGATCAACTCCCACTTTCCCCATTTCTTTCGCAAACAGCTACAAAAAGCGAATAAAAGCCACAGCCAGAAACAACCCCAAAGAGTACATTGACAAAACAGGGTTCTGCTAGAGGGTACAAGCTGCAGGGTAACAACCCATCACACTAACGCTGTCAAATATTTTTGTATCAGCAAAGAAAACAAAATGAGATACTGATTTTTGGCTCTATTCTTGGATTTCCTTGTTCTGGCTTAAGTAGGGAAGTAAATCAGATTCTTAGTCTTTGTCTGGTCTGTAATTTTTTGATAGTTATAGAAATCTTGGACCAAATTTTCTGCTATCAAAATTCCAGGAAAAAAAAAAAAAAAAAAAAAAGATTGGTCCCTGATCTACAGTGTTGCTGCCATGAACAGGGAATAGCTGCTAAGGTCTCTAGTGGGGTCACCACCTTACAATCGTTAAAAATACAAACAAAATGTCAAACAGATGTTAAAATGTGCAACATTTTCAAGCTTGCGACATGAAGCACATCTGAAACATCAACCTCCCAGCATTTAATATGGAAAATATGATATATTGGCTTTGGAAAGATCTACAGCCTCATTCCCAAAGGAATATCATCATGCTATTGCATGTTCCACTGATTTCAGCTGTGTTGAGCCGCGTTACTCTCCTTCTATGGATATATTTTTTCAGTTCCATTAGTGAATGACACTTTTCACCACTGTACCCATCGGGGTGCACCACGGGCACCCTGAGAGCTCTCACACTCCCAAAACAAACAGGTTTTAGGTTTGACACTTCATCATATGAGGACAACTAATAACAATTCTCCCTGCTAACACAGTCCATATATTCTGCAGTGATGAACTCAGCATTAATTTTACAGAAAGAGTCAAAGCAGGCACCAAAACATGCAGGTCCTAATGGCTGGTGCAACAGAAAAACTGACACAGGGCTTCTCATGCACAGGAGCAAAACGTGGTGCCTGATCTAATGACCATGCCCCACAGACAAACATGCAGAGCCAACAGAAACATAAACCCACAGCACTATAAAATATTGCTCCTTTCAGATGAATTACTTGCATTTTTATGAGTTTATCATAGGAAAGTTTTCATGAAAAGTGTGTTTATTTCCAGCTATAAACAAATATCCAGCTGTTTTGTTACACGGCTGTACATCATGCAATTTTACCTTGAAAGTGATTAGTAAAAGCAAACATGAAAACATAGTTTATAAACCTACTTTTTCAAGAAGAGCTGCTCAGCATAACTGCAAAAAATAAAAGAGAATATCCATATGGAGACATACAATGGATAATTAAGGAACTAGAAAAAAAATACAGATTTAAACAGAGAGCTTTACATAGTTTAAAATCTCAAAGTCAAAGACACTGTGCTGAAAAGTACACTGGAAAGGATAAAAAACCACTTGGAGCAAATATTTGTTCTGTTCCTAATCTGCTTTCTTGCATATAGTCATATTTTACGTCAAGTTATATAGTATTGAGGAAAATAAGTTTCATAAATCAAAAGTGTTAAATAAACAATAAATTAATAAAATAATAACAAAAAATGAGAAGACAACAGAATCGCTTAACCAAACTATTCAGAATCACAGCTATCTAGGGGATGGTGAATAGACAAGGACTAGTCACTGCTTCCCCCAGTATGAGTGCTCAGGGGGTATCATATGAAATTATCAGATTGGAACTTTAAAACAAAGGAAGTTCTTTTGTCTCCATTAGCTTGCAAACCTCTGCCACAGGATACTGTGAAGGCCACAACTATAAAAGGGTTCCTGAAAAGATGATGCAAATATATGAAGATGCATTAACTTCACTGTTCAAGCAGCAATATTTGATTGAGGAAGCCCTTCAGCCCTCAACTGCCAGGCTCCACAGGAGCCCACCAGTATAAACGTCCTTCTCAAGTGCCTTAATGCTACGTTTTGCTCTAAGCTCCCGTTACCAGCCACAGGAATGGATGGTCCTTTGGTCTGACCCAGTGTTGCCACGATGGCTTTTTGATTTGCAGACCTATCCAAAGTCAGCATTTGGCTTATTAGGCAGCCTTTGAATCTCTTGCCAAGTGGGTCAAGACAATGCATTTTGAGGCAGGAACCCACAGGTCCTATGTCAAATGCTTTCCTGTGAAATCCTTGTATAAACCTTGTATAAATCCTTGTATAAACCCTCCTCCTTTTGCAATATCCCCACTGAGCTTTCCCAGTCCTCTTAACTTCCCTCCCTCAAGCACACCCAAGTGCTGCAATAGCAGCAACTGCTACAAGTCCCTCAGCGCCTTGCACAAGTTGGTGCTTATGAAAGAGTGATGGAAAAACTAAGGTTTGTTGAGATAAAGATCTCAAGAAACACCAAAGGAATTCATCAGCACTGCTAAGGCACCTCTGCAGCATCCAAGTATCCCATGCACGACTATAACACCACAAAAAAGAAGTGTCTCTTTGATAACATAGTTAGAACAGATCAAAGATAAAACTATATATGAATGTTAATTTCTCAATTATTATTTTGCATAACTCTAGTACTTAGAAACACCCACCCAAAACAGTATGAACCCCAACATTGGCAATCAAAGGATGGGAATTTAAATGAATTTCTGGCGTCGTTCCGAAGTGACTGACAAGTGATTGTTCCTAGGCCAAATAGGAGTCACCAATATCTTCCTTTAAAGAGAAAGTCAAAAATCAGTAAATATTAGTTCAACTTTAGCGATGAAGAACTGGGGCACAGACAGATTAAAAGGCCTGGCCTAAGACACCCATTGGAAGCTCCCGGTAGGGCAGGGAGTTGAGCCCGGGTGTCTCATTCGTTTCGGTAACTCAGATTTAGCACAGACGGAGCCTAAGGCCTGCGTTCCCGCGGTGTCTGCGGCCACAATGCAGTGCCACGTGCTATTAAAATGTCACTGCCGACTGCTGGCAACGACAACCATCAGCTGCTAAAGAGATAACACGCAAAACATAACCTGAAAGCCAGATGAACACCAAAGGTCACCTCCGCCTCAGCATCTCCCGAGCTCCTTTGAACACAGATCCCTATAACTTCTTTTTACAGAACGTGCATGGCTGATCAGCATAAACCACTTCATGCAGTCTGGCAGATAAAACACTTCAAAAAATAACCCTTTTTCCTCCTTAAGTTACATCTACGCTCAATTCAGACGTTCTTTTATGATTAACACGTTTATTCAAATAAAAAAACCAACATAACCTAAACCAGAGATGGAAACAGTCCTGTGGCTGGTGCCGGTTTCTAGGTTCATCACAGACATCACAAGCAGCTTTGGGCAGATCAGTTTTTCCTGCGTGACTAGGATCTTTTCTTCCCTTCTAGATTCCCTTTTCTCAGAGCGCCTCTCTTATGAGTGTGTATTCACCAAGCCCATTGAAACAGTTTATACCTTTAAATATGCAAACATATGCAGTTACTTGCAGCAAATTATTATGATCCTCTGTTTATGTGACGTGGTGACACCAGCTCCCTATCTTGCCAGCAACGTCCAGATAATAAAAGCCAGGGAGAAAAGGTTATGGAAAATGTGGAGAGAGCAGCCGTGCACACCCGGCCGTCACAGCCCCAGCTGGTGTTGGCAGGGACACTAGAAGGCTCCCAATTTCCCTCTGCACCATCAATGCCCAAACACAGTAATTCAAGGAATAAAATAAGCATAAAAAAAGCTTGTCTTGAGACAAGATGAAGATAAACGTTTGGCAGTCCATTGGCCAGTCTAGGCTTCTCTCAAACATAGTACTCAGGATGAAGTAAAGAGTTGAGTTCCTCAAGCTTAAAGTACTCACAGCTCCACTGCTTCCAGTGGATGATCCCAGGCATAGCCTCGGGACCTTGGGGAATATTGCAAAGTTACAACTTCCTTTTTCAGAAAGCAAGGAAAGGAAAAAGAAAGCATTACCTATACAGCACAGCAACTAGATAAACAACGAGGTGAAGCAAAGCTCCAACTACGACACCATAAGGAGGCAGGAGGGGTCCTGTGGAGGCGACGTCCGTAGCTCTGGTCCTGGGTGGACCCTGGGGATTGACCATGACTCCTACAGGGAAGAGAGGAGCGCTCTAGCTCTACGTCACACAGCAATATTCTCCAACCTTTGCCAGAAAGGATCGTAGTCTTCATCCTTCCGGGCGCAGACCCTGGGCGTTCTGCTCCTGAACACCCTGGAGTAGAGCAACTGCGCTGCAAAATTCATTGCAGTTGTGTGGGCCGAGGCGGGCAGGGCTGCGGGTGCCGGGCCGGGACGCGGCGCCGCGGGCGCCTCGCAGGCTGCAGCTCTCCCGCCTCGGCTGCGGGAAGGGAAGCGGCGCCGAGAGGCGGCTGCTGCTATTTAAAGAGATTATTTCAGAGGCCAACCTGTCCTTGTCGATTCGAGTCAGGGCCAGGATTACGCGCGGTGACGTTCTGCTAGCAGGACGCTCGTGGCTTTAGTTACTTACTGCTTAGCTGTGGAGCATGACCCAGGCTTGCTGCAAGGCCTGTGATTTAACGGGACACGCTCGGGCAGACAGAAGCAGTAGGGAATCACTGCCCTTTTCCCGGTGTTTCAGGCGTGTGCAGAGGCCCTTCATGGCAGCACAAAGGGATAACGGTGCACAGAGACCAATTACTTCATTCAGGTCTTTCTCTTGGTACAAATCCTTGCAGCTCAAGAGATGCTGTGGGAAAAATCCAGATAGATAAAAAGAAAAGATCACCTAAGGTGCAGGGAAAAGACTGCAGCAAAGTGCAGAAAAAGATGCCTAAGAGTGTCCTTCAGTGCCGTAGGACAGTGTTAGCAAAGGCGGTGGAGGATTTCCAGGTACATTCTGGTTGTACAGCAGGTAAGGGAGCAGAGGTCCTCCTAGTGTTCCCTTCCTATGTAATATTCCTTTCCTGCACAATACAGTATCGAGAAAGTCTAAACTTCAGTGGGCTTAGTAACTGGTCAAGTGCCCTATTCCAGTGGTCCTTCAGTACCCCCTGCTTTCTGCTGATAATCTAACCCAAACTGGGACCTAATCCTCTTCAAGGCATCCTGCGAGAAATGTAATAGGCTGCTCTACATGGGAAAGTCAAAGTAAGTGAGCAAACAGTCTTCTGGGAACCCCAGGGAAGACTGGACAGTGTTACTGCAGCCGCACTTACACTGCTGTGGCAGACAAGCTCATACTCCCCACACTTCAGTACTGATGAACCTCTGGGCTGGGCATTTTTTCCTGCATCCCCTATCCGAGCCCCTTTTATCTGCCCTCTCCGGAATCTCTGCCGGTGGCTGCTCAGGCTGTGTTGACAAGTGTCCCTCTGAAGTACCCCCACACAACCATCTCCCTAGGCAAGAAGGGCATTTCTGTGGCAGATTTAAGCCCACGTCAAACATCTATTGAAGCCCCAAGCTAAACGTGGGCCAGAAGTGCTGACTCTGTGCTGCCTCAGAGGTGCCGCACCGCCGTAATTGCTCTAAGTTAACTACGACTGTTTGCTGAGCTGCTTATTTCCTTAATGAGAGATAAACAGGTAAACACACACTATTATTAGATGCGTCTTCCTCTCATTCTTCTCTGTCAAACTTCATTGTCCTCACGAGGTGCTCAGCCCTGCCTTTGTCTTCCATGTTGGGCATCTACCTGCGCTGTCTCTCCCCACGCAGACGACGGCCACACGCGCCAGCCCTGGAGCAAGAGGAACTTATCACCCTTTGCTGGCACCGTTTTTGGAGCATCTGTGGGGTTTCTCTGGCTGCAACATCCCTATTGTCATTTAAACCCTTGCAATAACTCAGCAGTCTTCATTTAGGAAGTTAATCAGATCGCTTTCTAAAACCTCTCTTCAGGAAATTCTGTTGCCTTTATTTTACTAATGCTGTTAGGAGCAGGAGCTAGCATATAGACTGCTATCTAGGAACTGGAACTCTCCATAAGGCAAAAACCTCTGAAAACAGCGTTTTTAGGGACAGTCTCAGGTCAAAATATTTACGTTAGCTTTGAATTGTGCCTTTGAATTAAGGTTATCAAAAACTGCTCTTACACTCTTACTTCCAAAATCAGATTTACTTTTTAAACTTGTCATTTTCTTCTTACTTATAAGAAACAACAGTTACATAAAAATGAACCATTTCACTCACCTTTGCAATAAAGTTCATTTTTATTATTTTTAAATTATACTTCTCTTTGTGAATGCAGCCCCCAAGCTTTCCAAAGGGAAAAACAAATGATTGAAACTTTTTGATAGGCTTTCTTAGACCTGAATGATTCCAGTACTGGACAACTCTAACCAAGAGCAACCGGGAATTGTACAAATGCTATGTTGTGAGTGACAGTAATAGTACCAACACTGCATGCGATATTGATGCTTTTCAATCTCACTTAGCACTACACAATACAAAAGCGAAGTTTTTTCTTACTTTTTCAAAATTTCCTGTAGGAATATTTTTCATGAAGGGAAAGCATCTATGTTTCTACCTGCCACTACTTTTCAGGCCGGTTTTAACTGGATTTTGTCCTATTAACTTCTAAAATACCTGCAAGCAATGAGAACCAAATACTAATTAAATGATTATAAACAGAAAGCAAGTAAAAAGCAAACCTCAGCTATTAACATTTTATCCTAACATAAATAAGTAAATCTTGGGTGTCATTTCTTCTCAATTTTAAAGATTCTAACTAATAAATTAGTAGTGAGTAAGTTGGAGCTAGTTGGAAGGTTCAAAGTTAGCTCTCTACAGAAAAGGGTCCAGGTTTCTAGTTTTAATTTTAGCTTTTTATTTCCTAAACAGAGAGCATGAAATCTGTGTCTAATCTGCTTGGAAGGGAAGAAGAGAAGAGGTCACGGAGAGTTAAATAATTTCATGCTTCTTCAGCAACACAAAATAACTGCACGTTGCTGTACCAATGCTATTTCAAATATCTGCAGAAGAGCGATGTCCCTTCAAAGCTTGTAAGAATGTGATTAACTTTAAGGGCATGTTTAGCAAGGGATGAACTTAAGCATGAATTCAATGCTCATTGATTCAAGATTTAGTGTACTTGAGCTGAATTAATCCATAGTTTAGCAACTATTACAACAACATGATAACGGAGTCCACGGCTCCTTCTCAACTTCATTGCCCCCTCTCCACCTTTATTTTTCCACCCAGTTCCAGAGTGCTGGAATTGTTAGAGAAGCTTTACAGACTGTAAACTGGATGCAAGCAGTAAAGCTAGCAGCAGTAGGGTCTCATACAACCTCCTTCCTATTGCCACCTCCTGGTGGCATCTAGAGTCAGGAACGGCAAGGGCACCATTAACTTACTTGGAGTAAGTTCCACATAGGTGAAAAATTGACAAGTTACCTAAGTACCTGAGTTACCTCTACTAGAGGCAGGTTTAAAAGCCGAAAAGGCAGCTCTGGCCAATTGTTCTACGTACATCATCATGCGATACAATTGTGTGGTATGGAGCTAACTGGGTTCAAAGGAAAATAAACAAACAAAAACACTTTAATCTAGAAGAAGTAGTGAAATTCCTTGGTCTGGTGCACGAGCACATGAAAGCCGACCAGGACTCAGTGGAGGTGGATAATCAAAGCCTCAGCAGGGAAGTTTTAAACTCGGCAAGATGTGTGTGTCTGCCTGCCTTCCTCCCTCACCCTCTATCACAAAAACCACTATAAGATTGCATAATATGGAAAAATAACAGTTTGCTTCCTTCCCTAGAAAACTTTCTAAACAACTTTGTGGTTTGTTTTAGCCAAACTGAAAAACATAATGGGAACAATTTTCTTTGAAAATGGAAAATAGTGCTTCATTCTCTTGAAACCAGAAAGAACTCAGTTTGGAAAGCACAAGAAAAAGAGCTATTATCATTAAAAATAAAGACTTTATTGAATTACAGGCTTGAAATGTGGTTTTAAAGGGTTAGCCAAGTTTTTCCCACATACTAAATAAAATTAATAACATTTCCAACCTCAGTGAGAAACAGCACGGGCAGGAAAAGATAGTCTATCCAAACCAGAGAACTCTCTGCAGGGTTTGATCACTTACAGAAGGAGAAGAGGGTGGAGGAGCCTACAGTTAATCCAAAAAAATCTAAAACCTGTACAGAGCAACAACACAGAAAATCAAAATACTAGTTTAGGATTATGCAAGGCATTGATGCAATAACAATGTAATGGCAAACCACTATAAAAATCAAATAAATACAGACAATTCAAAAAGAATGGCCAATTTAAAAAGCCTCAAAAATTCTTCCTAATTTAACATATTAATTTCAATTTCATCTTGGTTTCTGCATAAATCAATTATCTTAAGACTAGAGGCTCATTTCACACCATTTATATTTGTAAGAAAACAATGTATGTGTGGTAGTGAAATGTCATTTTTGGGGGGGTTATCCTGAGAGAACTAACCAAGGAAAGACTGATGGGGTAGACTCAACTAGTGGAAATGGGTTCAGTTTCCTCAAGCTATATTTCATAGCAGCTGGGAGAAAGGACAGGCATCCATTCAAAGAAAATATTTGCTGGCATAAGAGTTTAGAAGGCAGTTTGGGCCAGCTTGGTCTAAAATTACTATGGGGACAGTCTGTATTTGCTTGTCAAGTAAACGCTTTGAAAAAAGAATGAGATATTTCTCAAGACAAAAGCAAAACTTCAAACCAGAGGTCCAGAAAGCAACCCTCACCCAAATCCTGTTTAAAGTAATTGCTGCTCTGATGGGACTCCTGCAGCCCCTGAAACGCAGAGCAGTCGGGAGCCTCCACACTACATAGCCCATATTCTTACTCAGTAAAGCATTGCTGTTAATCTATTGTACTTCAAATAACACATATAATGCATCAAAATTTAGACCAAAAAGGAAAGTCTGTTTATGTAAGAAATAACGCTATAAGATTCACCCAAGTAAAAAGCTTTTTTTTTTTTTTCCCTTTTGTAATGAAGATAAACAGGATTCCTTTGTAAATAGCAATGAATAAGGCACAGTTATTTAATTTCAAAACCCCAGTAAGTCTCTTCAGATCAAAAATGTTTGGAAACATTTAAAAGTGTATCCATTTTCTCTTGTGAACGATTCACAGTGCACACTCGGGGCAGTGTGTGTTTCCTTCTTCAAAATGCCTTAAGAGCTGCTGTCCTCCAGCAGTACTGGTATCTTCAAGAAGAGCCCTACACAGCCCCGTGTTTCCAAACTAGGTGATCTGAACGTTGAAATAAAAACTCCTTTTCTATTGTCAACATTGCTATCCCTCGTCTAGAGCACAAGCAAACCCCTTCTCCAGCCTCCAAGTGCTAAGAATAGCTTATGTGCGTGACAAGTGCCCTTGATAGGAATGTTGATACTCTTTGCCAAGCATGTGTGTTAATGCAGCCTTCAGATCCGAAAACAGACTTGTGGCTGTAAATACCCGTCACTCTTTTCTCTTGGAGAACGGGTTGCTTAGAAATAAAAGAGAAGAAAGCATAGAAAGAGCTAAGTGCTCTGGCAGGCTGGAAAATAAAAAACGGTCAGTTAGGAGCAGACAAATGAAAAAGGCCACATTGGAGGAAAACTGTGCTGGTTGAAAGCCCATACTGTGAAACTGTGGAAAGATGCCCACGTCTGAGCCCAGCAGAGCACTGTGAATGGAAGCTCCATGTGCCACCGTTTCCCAAGGGATTTGAGCAGGACAGCAACACCAGAGCATTTCCATGTGCTGCCCTAAGCGCTGTGCTCACTAACACGAACCACCAAGCCTTTAAAAGACAAGTAGAAACGAGCTGACGCCCAAATAGGTTTTTACAGGATCACTCCGAAGACTCTAGTTCGCCACAGCCTGTAGACAACTGCTGTACTGTGTGGTGAAATGATCAAAAGGCCTTCAATAGCTTTGGACATACCACAGCTCTAACACAAGCTAGAGGCAGGTTAATCCCGCCTCAGATGCGGCTCCGCATGGAGTTTGAGACCCAGCTGTGCTGGGTCTCAAACTCCATGCGGAGCCGCATCTGAGGCGGGATAAACCCTTGTGTTTATCCCAAACGAATCCCAGAACAGCGTCATTTCCTTCACTGAATTCAAACCACCGGGTCGCTTCCCACCTGCTTCCCACAGTTCACTTTCCTAATGCTGCAGTTTAAAGCAGAGGAGATTACCTTGGAATTATTTATAGCTTCCTGACGGTTCACATGACTTCTCTATCCTCCCTTCTGATGCTTCTTATTCCTTAAACGCCTGCAATTAGCCCTCTGCTCCTCTTCCACGTATTTTATCCTGTAATCTTCTATTTCTCCTTTTCTCAGGGTTAAGATGTTCACTGGAATTGAACAGAAAATTAGCCTTTGGTTATTATGCAGATGGTGAAAAGTAGTATTCCAGCAGCAGTTACACAAGGCATTTAGAGAAATTTAAAACAACAAACTGACATGGATGAATATCCAATTTTAAAAATATTCTGCTTCTCTTTACATTGAGTTCCAGCAGTGGGTCTGATTTGAGGAACAGCTGATTTAACTGGGACAGATCATTTGAGGCAAAAGGATACATTTTACTACAAGATGTCAGAGTATAGTGCCAAATATTTCAACTGTACTCACAGCCAACTGATCTCTTAAAGCAGTATAGGGTGTCCTAAAATCTTAGCATTACAAACACAATCAGCACTATCCTGATTTCCAGCGAGGACTTGGTTTGAGATTCTGACTTGTGTCCTTACTGGATGTGTCCTCAGCCCTAAGCATCCATATGGGTGTAGCAAACTACTAACAGGTGTAGCCACCATCAGCCTCCCCCAGAAACATGTGGAACGAATCACCCTTCAAGGACCTCATTAGAAAAAAATCCAAAACAAGGGGTGGAGGACAAGAATCCAGATACTACATCTGGTTTCTAACAATCCATCTGAGGCCCACACTCTAGAGTTTGTGTTGCATGCTAACCTTTTCCTTCTATTAATTTCTTCAAAGTTTCACACATTTTTTACATATCTTAGACCAGCTTTTAATAGAAATTCTTTCACGGGCATTTCTGTCCTTTTTCATAATTAAATAATACGCCCGTGGCAACCAGCACAATTTCTCCCATTAAACGCTAACACTATGAAAGTTTTCAGCTAATTTTTAATTCCAGCAGCAAAACACTATTAAAGAGGCAAGAGACCAGTGGCACACAGTAACAGGCAGCCGTCTTGTTTGGGAATTGGGTCAGACTGGATACTTCATATGACTAACTAGGCCGGCAGCAGGATAAAACAAATCATCTACCTTCTTATTCAATTACTGCCTAGAAGCATGTGTCAGAAGTGTGAAGAAAATTTGCCACTAAAGGGATATATAATAACATAGGTAACATCCTGCTATTATTGTGTATTATTGGAACTCCTCCGATACACTTATTTTAAAAGGATTCCTAAGATTTTTACTCCATTTACAGCAAAATAATGTGTACTATACATTTTCAGGAAGACGATAGTGAAATGATTAGTTTGGCTTCTATCTCCTTTCTTTTGCATCTGTCTGCAACCTTCTGAACTAAGGGAGGAAGGCTAAAACAGACTTATTCTCAGCTGTCTCTCTATTTTATTAACCATCTCTACCTCACAAGTCCTTTGCATGGTAAATATTACCTCCAGTTTCATTCCCTCCAGTTTTCCTTTCCTGGAAATGGGCACACATACACACTGGATATGGTAGGTATTTCACAGGGGGTTCTGAGGTGTGGCCAGGCTTCATAAATGCATGAATTCGGAATGTTTGAATTCTAAAATGTCTAAATTTCATCTGTCAGATCAAAGATCTAACAACTGGTTAAAAATTCCAAACAGCTAGTAATGTATTATTCACTAGTCTTCCATGTGACCCACCTTTCCTTCAGTTTTCTGATTCAGTTTCCGTGCAGATGATCCCTCAGGAAGCAGGAGCAATGACTGCACAGCAGCCTGAAGCCATCAGATGCTTACCTAATGCTGGCACACAGAATCCAGCTCAGTGTGTTGACACGGGGATGACAAAACAGCATCAGTTCCAATAGCTGACTCACAGCTGGCTTTAGGCACAGTACAAAATTTATTGTTTGGAAAAGGCTGGATCAGAGCTGCCTGCTCCATGACACACGCTTGTCAAACCTCCTGGGAGGGCACACCTGGAGATGAAGGTCATCTCGGTAACACCTCCTACCACCAACCACGTGGTTTGCATTAGCGGTATCAAAGACAGTGTCCTTATGACAATGGCAGGAGAATGTCACACTTTGTCACCTGCAGATCAAGATAATAACCGATAGTTCAAGCTGCTATACCACAGATTGGAGTGGTATATTTGCCCTGGAGCAGAAATGGAAGATATCTAAACACTGAAGGCTACAGCCTGCAAAACCTGCAACGCTGATCAAGGCACACTGGAAAGTTGTGGAGACAGTGCAGGGGATGCAGTGCCACGAGTGACAACTGCAGAAGGCATCAAATGGCAATTTCTACTTTGTTATGGTGAGGTCGCCACCACAGGAGGCATTGCATTTATTCACTAAACAGATGTAGATGTTGCAAAGCAAGGTTTCACTCCTCTTGAAAACAGCTCACAAGTTTCATCCCTGCTTCTTGCATATGGCCTCTCTAAAAAACAAATTATTCTGCTTTGGCATCTGTTCAACTACCCTCTCCACCCAGTTGCCAGAAAATGAGTAAGTTAAGGAGTTAATCACCTCTCCTGAGTGTAGCACAAGCCAAGCCTTGTTTTAGGAAAGCAATTCCACAGTCTCCAACCAGTGAGAACTTCTGGCCACGGGCAGACAGCAGCTATTAGACTTGTGCCTGAGGAACCTCCACAGTCCCTAATGGACACAAGCCTCCTCAGAGGCAGATTGGCAGGATACAGACCTCACACTGCTCTCATCCCTCTCCCAGGATCCATTATCCATTTTTATCCACTAAATTCAGGATAAAGCTTATTCTCTTTCTTTGTCTTGCCTTCAGTGCAAGGTGCTTCCCTTCCCCTATAAGGCTAGGTCTTCTATCGTATGTCTGTTTCCAGAAATAATCTCCATTTAATTTTCTCCCTGCCTCAAGTCCCAAGGGACCACAGTGCAATGTTGTGCAACCCTTGCCAAGCACAGGCTCAGCTATATCCTCTGTCCACTCATGCTGCAGTTCAGACCCAAGATCAAAATGCTCTTCCTTCCCATGGCACAAGTGTTCTCTGCCAACACGTGCCCTTCATTACCTCCCTTCTCCCTACCTACTGACAACCATCACTGCACATACTGCTTTTGCCAAGTGTTTGACTAGTCCAAAGGAGACACAGAAAGTCTGTACAAAACCCCACTCCCAAAATAGACTCAATCCTTGTGTTTGCTCTCCCTTCCACCAGACTGCCTGCTGGCAAAAATTCACATCCCCATTCACTGGTATGTTTTCTTTGGCTGCTGGAGTCTTGGGAACATCTCAACAGCTGGATTTTGTGCAAACCTATGTTCATATGATCTCATTATGTTCTCATATATGGCCATTTCCAAGATGAATGTGCTGAAGAATGCTTTCTCCGATGGCAATCAGTTACTGGCTAAATTTACCAGAAGAGGACAAATAGGTTTGCAGGTGTCATTCTCTTTCTGCTGCTCTCAAACCTTCTGTCATGCACTGGAAACATCTACTTTGCATTTTAACAATTTTTGTCACATACACTGTATTTTTCATATTTCATGTTGCCAGTTAAAAGCTCTTGGATTTCAGCTTCATTCTGAGTATTTATGAATAATAAAAGTCATCTTAGGCACTTACCCAATGCTGACAAAAGTCCTTTGGGCAGGTAGTTCCACTGAAAACCACATTCTTACTTGGCTCAAGTATTCCTCCTGGCTGCATTTCCCTGCACGAGAAAACTTCTCTCACACTACAGAAACAACCTCTGGAGCATGATACTAAAAAAAACCTTTCATTACTTTGACGTGTTTAATTCTCCATGCCTATCAGACCAGCACCTCACTATGTTAAAACAAAGAGTTCCTTGGAAAAATAAGAAGCAATTGCCTTGGAAGAACTGACCTGTCCCAGGAGCCTGAGAACGTTTTGGGAGGAACCTCAAGGAAGTGTGCTGTAAAAGGGTGAGTGACCTCAACAGAGGTGGTCTGGAACAGAAATGTCATTATTTTTATAGTGTGTTGAGGAGAAAACTGAGTCAGTGACCATTCATTGCTTTTTAATAGTGTGGTGTAGGGTATGACAGAAAACACACAGCACAGCACGCAGGACCTCTGAAGAGGCTTCCTTGGAAATGCAGGGAATGCGACAGGATCCTCTGAAAGTACAAGACTCGTGGCCCAGCAGGTGGGCATCCCAAATGTGAGGAAATCACCAGGATAGCATTTGTGTCCCTTCTGTTTGCTTTGCTTTTATCCCTCTAGGACCCGTGGAACAGACACCATCACAGACCTTGTGCAGACCAACTCTGATTTTGAAAAATCTCAGTCCACCACACCGGACACATATTCAGACACAAAGTAAAACAGAAAGTGGACATACTGTTATTTATTCCACTTCCTCTCTAAAGGCCAATTCATAAGAAAATTAAAATTAATGCATTTTTTTTCCAGCAGCAATAATTAAATTGATTCTCAAAACAAAAATCGGTAAAAATGGCAGTAGCCTTACCTGATGATTTAAGGCAGAACACACAGAAATACATTATAGCTTTGGCTGTCATAAAGTCAAATTTATTTTATTCATAAAAAAAGGTATTTTACTACAGTGCACCAGAGCTGAGGTGAAAATACACAAAGAGGCTGTACTATGCACTGTTTTGCCCATGTCCCAAAGAACTTATCAGCTAAAGCCTAATCACAGCATCTTTATTACTGTTCCTTTACCTTGTAATTTGGCAAGTCAGAAGTCACTGCACTTTCAACTCTGGGGGGCCCTGGTTTTCTTTGGATGCTGTCGGTTCTTGCTGACACTTTCTGGGAAACTCCTCCAAGTCAGGATCACCACCCACACATATAAAACTAATATTCTCCTTTAACTCAAAGCTTAACCTTGGAATTGAGCCATTCAGACCTGAATGGGAGCAAGTACAAGATATTTTACACTTTATCAGCTACCCCACTATTTCCTCTGAGACTCTGAGCTCTCCTTTTGTGCCACCAAACTACTGTGTGTTCTCCTCCTGGTTTTCACTACATGGCAAAAATGAGCATAAACACACAGAGAAATAAAAACAGTTTGAGAGGACATTTCCTAGGATTATGTATCATCTTCTACTATTAGCTATAGCCCAGTATTATGACAGACTCCTCTCCCACTGCTACTGGACCAGGTACCCAGCGCTGAAGGAGCCGCCAGGAAGCAAAATTTCCCAGGTTCCCATTAACCTCCTGAGCTGAAGCATTCTTGGGAGTCTCTTTCGAGTGTTGGTGCTTAGCACCAGCTAAGCATTTTTCTCATTAAAACAAATGCAAACAAATTAAAACTTTTTTTTTTTTGCACACAGTGTTATCATGCCTAACCCATCTCAAACACCTTCTGAACTGAAGAGAGCTCCGAGGGCTCCGCTACGGCACTTTCCAAAGACGGGGCGCAGCTCCCACCTCCCACAAAGCAACCTTAGTCCTGCAAAATTTTCACCTGTCAAAAAAAAAACATTGGCTATGGTTTAAAAATGAGTAAATAATTTGAAAACTCTGCGCAGAAACACAGCACTGAAAATCCTGTGTTTTCCAGTGTTCCTGCTTTCCCCGCCCTAGATGAAATCCTACAGGGACTGCAGAAACACCAGCACCCCCTTCCTCCTCTCTCGCTTCCTTTCCTGCCCCCCTTGCTGCATCCACAGCACTTGGAGCTCCTCAGCACATTCCTCTTGCGCTCCGCGTAAATAAATACAAGGGTTAAAGCTGGGGGGGAGCCTGGACTGCAGCCAGCTTGCCCGGGTAACTGGACTTTCTGCGGAGCTCAAAGGGTGTTTTTTTTTTAAAGGAGGAAAGAAAAAGAGAACAGCTTAAGAATCTTGGCTCAGCCTGGGAATATTTCCTCCCAGCTCTCTGGCTAAACCTCAGCACAAGGGGCTGGACGGTCGATGTAGAGCCGAGGAAGCAGCTGCAGGGCTCTCCAGCAGGACTACGACAGAGCCTGGGGCGTTTGAGACCATGCTTCTCGTGTGGACACTGGCTTTTGCTTTAGTCCTGCAGGAGCAGGAGATCCTAGGTAAGTGATGCCAAGCTCGTAAAGCAGAGAAGGGTGGGAGCCTTTGCACGGGGTGGGAGGGGGAGGTAAAGAACTGCTTCTTTGATAGATTTGATCCAAAGATGACAGAGGTGTGTGTCAAAATGCTGTGGGAATGTTGTTTCTATAAGGAAAAAATCCCTTTGGGGATCTAAACTGTCTATCCTGGGGGCATGCTGCTTGCTTAGAGAATTTTCACTACTCATAGGAGATGCTATCAGCGGATTTGCAAAAACCTAAAACCACATTCATATGCTGCACTCCGTGCCCTGCATTCCCACAGTACTGTCACTAGCGGGTTTAATAAGACACACACATCCTCAGAATTGAGAACAATGTTCAGGGTGAATATAGAGAGGTTTCCCCATATTCAAACATTCAAACTCCTCCACACTTTTCCTTTTTTTTTTTTTTTTTTTTTTTTTTTTTTAAGATTTCCTCATAACAACACTGTATTTTCTCTTCTAGATTACTTTTTTTCCAAGATGTTTCAGGAACATAACTCTCCATTCAAATCCCTTGGCAGCAAGCTGCATCAACACACACTGTCTGATAAGCTGGTATCTGAATTTTACTCCTGTTAACAAAGGATCTAGCGCTAGACTAACCTGTGATCATGCTGTTGCTGCTGCTGGTGTGATGGAAAGCTATGTTCAGTTTGGCTAGTCTAGGGTTTATAGTCCCCAAGCAATCACAAACCTGCCTTCGCAGCCTGTTTGCATTACGCATGTTCTGCTGGCTGAGGCTGAATATTATTTTCCCTCTGCTCTCCCTTCTGCACAACACGTAATGCTTACACCTCATGGCAGGGTGGCAAATTTCCATTACAACCAAATCATTCCCTGAAAAACTACCAGCTTTTTCTGTTCCCCGGGTTCTACCACTCATCTTTCTCCATCTCTGTCCTGCACAACCAGCTTTAGAACCAGTGATCAACTGAAACAGCAACCCTAGCACTGGTACTCTAACTTGTTTTCACTCTACACTCACTATCTGCCTGTGAATTTTCCAATGCACAAAGAATGCTGGAAGAACATTTTTGTCATTAGTCCCCAGAAGTATGGTTTTAAGCTGAAGTCATTAAATTCAGGTGAAATCTAACCAAATAAAATACTCTTCAAGCAACAACTAGGCTGGGGACCAGTACCCAGTATTGTGCTGGGTGGTAGCTGCTCTGTTACAGAATCACTTTCTCTGTCACATCGGAGTATTTGACATAAACTGGGAAGCTTCAAGGGAGGTAAAGAAATGAGCCCCAACTTCCACCATTCCCTGTCCCAGTGAGAAGGGCATTTCCTTGGAAGGTGGGTATCCATGGTCAGATCCTTTCTCTAAGGCAAGCAGAGGGATCATCTGAGCTTGTTTCTGTTCCAGCTAGCAGAGTATCCTGGCTGGCTGGCACTGGCATCCCCCCTTTGCTAATTTTGAGGAGGAGAATCTAATTTTTTGATTTTATTATGAATCCTCCCTACTCCCATTCCTTCAGTGACTCATTCATGGTCTTTTCCTGTTTTTCTATTTGGCAATAATTCCTCTTGAATAAAAATGCTTTGGTATTGGCCAAAGAAGAACTTGTTTTCAGTCAGCCATTAATAGCAGCGGCCTTAGATTCCCAGAGCTCAGCCCTCAGACAGCTCCACATGGCTGAGATGCTGGAATGGGAGCCCTTGGGGATGCACTCACATCACCCTGCTTAAGGGCTGCACTTTTTAATTATTTGCTCTTGTTGGCAGGTTAGTTTGTGGGGTGCTGCTGCAGAAGCACGGTGTAAAATGCAGCGTAAGCTCCAGCCTGGGGGACTGGAACATTCAAAACCTGCCCCGTTTAAACAGTTTTCTGCATTTACCAAATACTCCAGGTACATGTTTACACGGCCACAGCACCCATGCAGCAGAGTCAGTGTTTATGTTTCTGCAGGGCATAGAAGGGAGCGGAGTCCTGGCAGCCCAGGCCTCTGACCCACTGCCTTGGATGGATAAAACCAAACATCGAGTGGGGAGAGAGCAAAGCAGGGCCCAAAGGGGTGTGCTGCTGCTGCTCAGTACTGTCCTTAAGAGAGTGTGACTTGCTTTTAAGCAGCGGTTTCATTTGGTTTCAATTACAAGGAAAAGTAAACCAAGTGTAAGCTAATGTTTTTGCTTCCTCCAGCTAACATATTACGCCTGTTCAGAGTATTCTGGATCCCCCGATACTCACATGCAATGTCCAAAGCTGGGGAGCTCTGTACGGCTGTGGAATGAAAGGGGCTCTTATAAAGGACATGGTTAACCAGCTGGAGGTCAGAGCACTGTCTAGAAATTGGAGAGAAAAAAAATCCCTTCAGAACTGCCTGGTTTTGCCCAAAGCTGATCTTGCACTCTCATAGGACTGTGTTTTGCCTCCAGGAGATCTGCAAAAGCCCACGATCCATTATACTTAGTTTAAGGGAATTTAGTTATTAAGCTATGAGGACTTTGTAACCTCCACATATAAAACAAAAGTTAATATCAAACCTTCAAAAAGTCAGGGGTCCGGAAATTGTAAGATTCCTGCTCTTCATGTGCTCCAGCTGTATTTATACACCCAAGTGATCTATTCTGGTCTAAGCAGTCGTGGGTGTCAGCGGCGATGCTGGGATCTAGTTCAGATCCCTATTTTACTTCCTGAGCAGTTGCAGTACACGTGAGCTGCCTGCTGAGGAAAGTATCCCTTAAAGAACTAAATTCTGGGACAATATCACAAGCACCTTCTTTCACTGTGCTGTCACGTTGCTTCCTATTGCCATAACTTATATACACAAATTAGACCACAGGGCTGACTAGCCAGGCACAGAGTCACCTCACAAGGCCACCCAACCAACCCAAACCACCCCACAGTGATGGTCACCCCTATTGCTAAACGCAGGCCAAAACACATGTCCTCATAAACCTAGAAAGTCCTTTATCCCCTATTCCGGTTGCTGCCCTGGCAGGGTGCATGTCAGGGACATTTACTGTTAGCCTCCTTCCTTTAAATGGCAGCATACCAAGCTTAAGTGCTTCTTATGATCTTGAACATGTTAACAGAGAGTTATAATATCACTCCTGGCAAATGGGCATGGCAGGGTCATCTGGTTTTGCTATGTCTTAGAAAAAAGGAGAGCCCACTGGCAGCACAAACCAGCCCCGGCCTCCACTCCTGGGAGCTGAAGCTCCACTATGAAATGGGAATGACAAGGATCAGGATAGCAAAATCTTCATCTATAGGGAAAGGTTTTACAGACAAATACGCGACAGTCATTTCCTAATCAGGTCTAACTTCTGAGTACACTGTCAGACACTTAAATCTGTTCTGTCCTTAGGTACAAGTTAATCAACCTCACAAATTCCTTTTGTAAACTGGGTGATTTCCTGAGCTAACACTTGGAAGCTATATTCATACTCTGGAGTCCAACACTGTATTTAGATAAGGAATAATTTAAGCAAAAGATCACCTTCAGAGGTCCCCTTGCTCTCTTCTCAAACCAGTCAGGTGGTTCTTGGAATTCATGAATTTTCTCCCATTGGAACATAAATCCACTACTACTTCTTTCATTTTCTCATTAAAAACGATCTTAATACCTTATACCATACGCTACAAAAATAGAAGGATACTGCCAAAACTATGACAGTACAAACAAGAATGCACACTATAGGATGCTTTCTTCGACTGTTATGCATTCCCTTCTTTATTCCCCTTCATTTATCATGTTTTGGTTTACTTTTTTTCAGATTTCTTTATTTGACATCTGGTTCCTGTTTCAGGCTCCCTTGCCTTTCATTTGGCTTGTGGTCTGCTTTGCTTTGTCCTCCCCCTCCCAACGGAGCACAACATGAACTCTCAGTTAACTTTCAAAACCCACACTGGACAGGGAACAACACAAGGATTTTATAGACCGTAAGGCCAAGAGGGAACACTATGATCATTTAACTTGACCTTCTCCATAACACAGTCCAAAGAACCCAATCCAATAATTTCTTCACGAAGCCTGTGACTTCAGTATGACCTGTATCATATCATATCTACAGCATGAGCTGTGTCATACAAGTCAGGACACTCGTAAAGAGCACAAGGAACACAGAGGCCACATTAGTTACTAACTTGCTCCACTGGCTAACTTAAAAATTTGCTCCATAGTCTATATGAAAATATAGAAAAATATATTTTCTACTCAAGCTTTCAATCATTCCACACCTTTCTTTGCACCGCCCGCCACCAGGTATTGCTATGAAACACAGACACATTGATGGGAGGGTGCTGCACGTACCATGAACGGCTGGCATTAGATAGAGGAGACACGCTATGCTCTCATGTAGCAACTTATTAGCGAGGTAGAAGTTAGGAAGACCTCCCTGAACATGGATACTAACTTCCACAGAGTTCTACAACAACAGCCACAGAGTTTGAAGGACTCTGCCTGTATGTTTGCATATGTTTGTATATAATGTATACATATATAAGCATTTGTTTACATATTATAATATAAATGATAATATCTGAACAGACAAAATCTGGATGGAATTTCCTTTAGAAAGGAACTCCTTAAAAAGTGTAAGAGTAGCAACAAATGGAAGGGCAGAAAAATCACCAAGTGCCCATGAGGCAAAGAAGCTCAGCTGAGATTAGTGGTTATTAAGGTTATAAAGCTAAAGCTTTTGTTCTTAACTATTTGCTCAGGTTTTAGTAATTCTCACTTGATTGCTCTTTCCATTCCCTATTAAAAGACTAAGTTTTGTGCAGTCAGGCTGAGATACACAGATCTTCACTTTTCCTCACACTACTTCTTTCATAACTTCCATCGAACAGATGCTTGTTAGAAACTGCCGCAGTAATTCTGTTTTTCTGCTCCATCTACTGGTTTCTAGCAGTATCACAGGAGAGAGCAGCTAGAGCTACCCGACTTAGACACCAACAACACAGCTCAGAGGATTTTTATCGGAGAAAAAAAATGAGGCACACTGCACAGGACAAGTCTAAGTTTCTGAGTGACTGGTTGTCTATGTGTTGTACCCGCTCATAAACAAGAGGATCGACTTTTGCTGCGTTTATGCACAACAGTCACAGAATCACAAAATGATTGAGTTTGGAAGGGACATCTGGGGGTCAAGATGCTTTGATACACTGGCGAAGAAAATTTAGAATTTATGATTTTTTTAAGTGTTCCTTCAGTAACTGAGAGCAAGTAGATGCAATTGCACTAAAAATTTGTTTGTGTAGCTTGCAGTCTCCTTCTCTCCACCCCCTTCATACAGTGTCTACTATTATGTATATAGAGATGCTGCTGGAAAAGGTCAGCTCCCAAGTCAAACAGTGCTATTTTCTTTCAGGATCTGCAATACAGAGAAGGGCAACATTTACAAGCCACGTGTAACTCCCTTTGAGCACGTGGAAATTACTGCTTCAATGAACTGTCCTACCGTAGTGACCTAGATAATTGTCATATTTACAAAAGGCCGGATGTGCCTTCTGAACAGACACATTTCCTCATTTCTAGGGAACAACAACAACAAGAAAAACCTAGACAGGCCCAGTATGTAACTTACTGCTGGCCAAAAGCTCCTTGGCTAAATGCACGTAGCTGTGCTGGCCCTCACTAAAGTTTCCCATTCAACTTCGTGATCTAGTCCCCCACAGTTGGGTTAATACAGTGAAAAAAATCCCTTAAGGGATTCTTAAATTCCTACATTTGATCTTAGTTCATCTACATGGTTCTCTTGCCTAGTTTTCACAGTTCATTTGCAGTTAGTTCTCATCACTGCGCATTCTGCCTGCCCTAGGTCCTCTCCTAGGCAATGATGGGTGGTGTTTCTTCATCCTGGTGAGCCATATCATCAGGCTCAGAGCTCTGAATATTGCAAAGGTGGAAATTCTTTTCATCTCTTACTGTACTGATTACTACCTATTAATACAGTAGATAAAGTCTAAACTAACAACACTCTCAGAAAACTTAAAGCTGCAACTAAGAAAAAGAAAAAAAAAAATGAGTGCTGAGTAACTCAGCTGGCATTTGAGTACACATTCCAGCAGACTCATGTAAATATTAAGCAGGCAGATTAACTCACTGGCATTCAGTCCTAATAGCACCACCTTCTGGTAAACACATGAAGAAATAAATTTAAATCTGCTACAAATAAACAGCCAAAAATATTTCTCAAAATCTACCAGGCCACTTTTTAGGCACTGCCCCTCCTAGTACAGCAGATCCCATTTTCATCCTGCTCTCCTCATCCCTTTCAGTTTCAAGGATGCCATTCCAGCACTTCACATTCAATCAAGCTCCAAGGCTGCAAGCCTTCCTGGCCTGTGTTTTGCCATCATGTGATATCTACAGCTCCAAACGTCTTGGCACAGTGGTGGGGTAAGAATGCAATTATTAGGAGCCCCAAGTAGAAACAGAACCTCTCCCACATTTGCCTTTCATAAACAAGACAGCTCACATAGTTTGATGGTATTTGGCAAGTCAAATGTACTCAGAAGGGTCAGGACTGCCTTTAAAAGAAGGCCTCCTGTTAACGGCTGTGACTTTCTCCAGCGGCTGCAGACCCTGAGAGCGTGTTCCCCGGAGGCTGGGAGAGAGCAGCCTGGTGCAACGAACAGGCAGCCCTCAGCGAGCGCCTGGACGTTATTGAAGAGGTAAGAGCTACTGCATTGCATTGCACTGCATTGCATTGACTCTCGGGCCAAACTAGAGCTCTGCCCCAAGCTTCTGACCAGAGCAAAGTGAGCAGCAGCGCGTTTCTAGCAGCTCCTCCTTCTTGATCCTGTAAGAAAAAAAAAAATAGGGAGTATTTTTGACATGCAGTGTTCTGTAGCCATCCAAGAAACCAATAGTAAAAATGCATCATCTGGACAGCTTCTGAACAACTGCTTGGCCAGTCACTGGGCTGTTACTCATTTGCTATTTCTAAAGTACTTTTAACAGCGCCTTTAATGAAATAATCTCAGAACTACTACCTGCAAAGTTAAGCAAAGCCCATAGACTTGCTATATTTGCCAAAAAAAGAAAAAAAAAAAAAAAAAAAAAAAAAAAA
>NW_020454983.1:295441-317239 GCF_003342845.1 Nothoprocta perdicaria
AAGAAGCCTGTAGAAAAGACAAGAAAAGTGTAGCACAAAGCTGCTATATATTTCCAGCAGCTAAACTGAGACAGGACGAAGCACATGAATGACCGCAGGGAAATATAAGGTGCGTTCAGCTGATTCTCAGTATACCAAGGAGCAGTGATATTTAATTACCACTGGAAAAGTTCCACACCTGGATACAGTTCAAAGCTTTCATACGTGCTCCTGCTTTAATAGGAATTCTGCAGGCAACTCAAAAAAGGAGGAGGAGTTTCTGCTCCTTCAGGCACTCAATGCACTTTGTGACCCAGATTCTAGGGAAGTTGCAATGTTTTTCCCTGGAGTCTTACAGAATCTAACAAGATTTGTGTTCAGCACCAACTATGCCAAGTTTGGTAGCTGCCAAATTAGATTTTCTTAGTTCTCAAAATTTAATGTTATTACCCTTACTTCAGTCCTTCATTCCCCATTTTCAGTGAGTTCAGCTAATCTTCTCTGATAGATTGTTTCCCCCGGATGGCTCAGAAAAGGAAAAGAATTATTAAAAACAAAAACCCACCATACAAAGCCTCCTCTTAAAAAAAAAAAAAAAAAAAAAAAAAAATCGACATTACAAGTGGTTCTTCATACAGGGGTGCTATAATTCAATCCGACATAATTAAATCCTAGTTCTCCAGAGCCACTAGATGCCAGTATAACCCAAGAAACATGCAATGAGTAATATAAATTAGATTACCTGTCAGCATTATTGGCTCTTGCATTTGGTCTTCTGTTAATAAATCTGGTACAATTCCTTTTACCTGACTACCTCTTTTTCCAATTGTCTCCCTTGTTTTCATTAGAAGGTAATAAAAACAGTGGAGTATCTGGAATCAGAGGTGAAGTCTCTACTGGAGAGTGTCCGCGAGACGGCCCAGGACATCCCCGTGACTCCTGAAACCCCTCTTGGAGACATTTTTGATGGCAAGTATCCAGAGGACTGTAACAAAAAGTTGACAAGTGTTGCATATGTTATTACCAAATGTGACCTTCTGCCCCTCAGATTTGAGGTAATCATTCAATCAGGTGCAGCTAAAGCCTCGGTGAAATATTAGGTCCGATTTTGATTATATTTCAACAAACACTGAAGGAAAAGGTGGGGGGAAATCAATGAGCTGCATACATGGCTTACGAAGAAGGGCTGATAAGTTGGGGATGTTGAGTCCAGAGAATATTGAACTGGGAAGGATGACAGCAGTATTTCCCTTCCCACTGCAAAAGAGAATTAAGCAGAAAATAATACAGCAATGAAGACTCAAGCAAAACACAGCACAAAAGTTTCTAACAAAGACAGTGAGCATCTGGAATGACCTTACTGTAGTCTCCCCAAGATCAGAAATGTTAAATAAGCATCTGTGAGGCATGATATACACGCCGCTTCATGCCGTAGCATAGCAGGATGGATGGACTAACCAATATCAAGATTTCTTCCAGCTTTACAATTCCTAGGATTATCATGCATGACTTAAAATAACAAAACACAAAAAATGAGTGCTGTTAATATCACAACTTTGACAATTTAGATCTAGTTTTGATATGCAAGTCACCGATGCAAAGCGTACTCCTAGATAAGTATTTCTTGGAATAAATTACCTGAGAAGCAAAGGAATTTGGGTGAGAATCCCCGTTCCACACAGTTTCTTATGACCCTCCGTCCTTTATAGTCTCAGGTCACATTATCAGCAATGCATTTACTAAGGTGGGAGATGCTCCCAACAGAAAGGAAACCCCTTGTTGAAAGATAGGAACTTCACACAGGCACTTGTTTATGACATTTGTCATACATGTGTATGTGTCTGTATATACACACATACACACAAATGCACAAACATACTACAAAGCATTAAGTAGAAGTAAGGTGGGCTCAGAACAACAGGATTTCTGTTGGTTTGCAGTTCCTCTTGTAATTCAATAAACAAATCTGGTCACCGTAACTGTTACACAGGATCCGGAATCAAGATCTAGGTCCTCAATCATTTTCTTCTTTGTTATGTTGCCTAAGTTCCCGTGCGAAGCAGTTATAGCTTAAGAATTAATGTACTCCTGTGCAATAATCATTATTTCAAAGGGAAAAAATCTCTCAGTGAAGTGTTACAGATTATTTAAAATGGAAATCCTAAGTCAACCCACCACACGCTACTCCTGCACGTGTGCAACTCAAATATAGTAGATATTACTCAGATGGAGGTTGTACCAATTGCCAAAGGGCTCAAAGAATTGAAGAACTCAAGGCTTCGACGCTTCAGGAAAGTGAGAAAAATCCATTAGTTTGAAGTCACAGGCTTCACGTTTTAAGTAATATGTTTATCCAGAAAGATTGATCCTGATCTTATAACCCAAAATAACTGCACCCATTTTTGTCTTTACAGATGTCAGCTGAACACTGGCAAGATGGAAAAGATCTGAATCCAACAGTATGGTTGTTGTACATAGTTAAACTTTTGCTCCCTTAATAAGCTTCTTTGTTATTTCCACAATTTGAGCTGGGTTGAACAGCCTAGAGCAGCAGTTTGCCTTCCATGTTTCTGTGCTTTCTAAATAAAGAAAAAAATGCCTTTATATCCTTTCAAAGCTTTACATCTAAAACCTTTCAGTAGCCATGCTTCAGGCTGTACTTTGAGTACAACCTTCTCAGCAAGAGAAACAAGATCACTCAGGGGTTTGGACCAAAGCTCAGCTAACAAACAACCCTTGCTACAAAATGATATTCCTTCCCTGGCAAGGGACCTGAACCCTTGCCATTGGTGTGAAGCCATGAAGATGCACTTTCCGCTGCAGCTTCCCCTCAAGATACACTTAGATTGTCTGATTGAAAAAAAAGGAGAACATGGAGCACCCTGGCTTGGAGGTAGTCACATTGCTGCCAATGACTAAAACTGTCGCGACGTGTGTACGTCTTAGCCAGAATCTGGACTGAGATTTGTGCTTTGGAAACGGAAACATCTTATGCTAACAGCTTTGTACTCCTCAACCTCCCTTCTACTGCGCTAAAAACCCAACCCAGCATTAACTCCAACACGTCAGAGAAAAAAAACAAGCAAATAAAATTTTTAAAAGTATGATTTTACCTCTAAAGTGTGCAGAATCTTCATTAAAAATTGTACATATGAAGGAAAATTGGTATGGGGTCTTGAGATTTTAAGAAAAAGTGCATACTTGCTTTTTAAAGAAGGATTAAAGTGCCTCCCCATCTATTTGCCCATCTCAGATAAGCTCTGCTTCCCCGCTGAAGACAGCAACTCTTTTATTAACGTATTGTTTTAAACTTGTGTTTTGAAGGTCTGAATTCTCCTATGACACAAAGGAAGAAAAAGGACCTGCCTAATTTTTAGGGAGTGGGGAGTAAGGGAGAGAGTTTGTACATTCCTGATTAACTACCAGTCTCTTCTTACTGACCTAGTTCCACATCTCTCCCTCCTTGTGCTTTTTGACATGCTTTTACTTTGGGAATGCCAAGCTGAACAGATGTCATTGATGCCAGTACGGAATGAAAATCCAGGAGTTCCAACAGCCAGAGAAGAGACATCACAACACAAAATAAAAATACTGAGAAATAACTACAAATGATACAAATCTTGTACAAAAATTGCCCACGAACAGCAAATGAACCTTGAACTTTGGCCAATACAAATCAATTTCTGAAAACTTCTCTGAATTCAAACAAAGAACCTCTATGGAAAAACTAAGCGAGGCTGAGCAAGACCGAGCCATCGCTCACATGTTGGCCAACACAAACAACAGAAAAGGATAGCCCACAAAAGGGTTAAAAGATAGACAGCTTTAATTTTATAATCTTTCAGATACATATATGTAAGGCACAATTCAAAGACCTCAAAACATTAACTAGAGAATCTTTACTCGTCAGCAACAACTGCCTCTTAACAGCTGCCCTACTGAAAACAAAATGTAGAATATATCTTCCTTAAAAATAGACGAACAAACAAACAAGATAGAACTTGATAAAACCTCTTTAGAACAATCTTAACGAGACCAAAACAAATTTAAGGTTGTTCTTTTCACCTATCAGGGAATAGGTTACCATGAAACAACCACTGCGTGCAATGTACATAGAACTGGCACTAAAATGGCACATGTTTGTACAAAATAAAACCTTAAATCATACAATATGATTTTTGCTCCAGAAATTAGAGTATCATAAGCAGAAAGAATGACTTGTCAATCACTGATTAGCGAGAGTGCTTAAAAATCCTTAACAGATGGTAAACAAGCTCGATCTTTTTTTCTTTGGTATTTATTACATTTATATTATTTTTGAGTGAAAGGAAAGATCTGGAAAGTGAACTTTAGAAATAACACAGCATTAGGAAAAATACTTCTTGCTACGTGTACTTTTTTGAGGGGAAAGGATACTTTAAAGCAAAAACTTGAAAATAGCAGCTTTAAAAACAAAACACACACAAAACAAAAAGCCCGCAATGCTCCATTTAGTCATTTCCACCACACAACTTGAGGAGAATTTTCCGGTAGTCTCCTGAAGTATCGCCCTGGAAACAAATCCAGAAGAAGAAAAGTTGAAGGCCTTTTTCTTGAAGGATTAAAGAAAGAAGATGAAGTATAAGTACCTTAAACATTGTGAAAAACAACATCCTGAAAATAAGCAAAAGATAGAAAGCTAAACGAAAAAGAAGTACATCCATTAATCTTCATTAGTAAAAATCCCTGCTAATTAGAAGCTACCCTAAAACTCGTACACAGGAAGTCCAAAGCTAGAACAGAAAATGCCCTTAGAGAAGTACTGGTTTAGTAAACTGCAGACAGCATGTAGACCTCAACTACTTCTGCAGGAGCAGTTCCATAAAAATACCCCGCTGAGCCCTCCTCCTGCTGCAGGCATAGAAACATGATGGAAACAGGAATACAGAGTCTCAAAGTCCTCCTGTATTCCACATGGTTATTTTTCCAATAGCTGAGAGGCAAAGTTAACTCTTCAGTATGTCCTAAGATTGAAAATTATTCTCTGGCATCCAGGGTTCTTACAAAAGGCCCCATTAGCTGAATTTTGCCTGGTGCTTTTATGACTAATGCTCCCTGGTAAATAAGTACTTTTGGTTGATGAGACTTGCCAAGCTTTTCCACAGAACAGTTTCAGCTCAGAACAGTTTCATGGGAGTAAAGATGCTGCAAAGATGTTCCACATTTACCAAAACCACATTTTGAATAATTTCAGCCCACTGAGTGGTAACTATCCATTCCTATTTCTGAACTGTAAAATTATTTTATATTGATTATCACTAACAATGCCCATTAAAAAGATGCAAATGTTGAACTTTTCCATCGATGTCTCCTTTCTGCTTTTTCACTACACATTGGGGGCTCCAGGGCACGTAACTGCTGCAGCAGAAGCTAATCTTAACCCCAGAGACACAGGCTTGTAGAAAGGCTCTGCCTGCACATCCTCTGTGTCACAAAGGCCAAGTGACTGGGCAGTTATTGGAAGGAGACCCACATCAAGACCAAGACTTTTTGGCACCCGGGATGCCCTTCCCTATGTTTCCAGGATTTCTGTCAGTCATCACTGAGGTGCGTTGTTTTCATCTATTAAGAATTAAGTAGGGGTTGGGCAGATTTGGCATGTTCATTACAAAGTGAATGAAAACAGCACCGCTCTTTCACCTGCAGCTCTAACATGTGTTGGTGGGGTCCTCTTGACTGTTGCTACAGCCCTTAATAGCTGTAAAGGGTGATACAGCTTTATATGTTGTCTACACAGAAAGAGCACTCTAAATAACTTAAGATCCAGTGTATTTCCAAAATTTCCTCCTTTCAAGGAACAGGAGACAGCCTTTTAAAAGCAAATAGGGAGCTTTTAACCCCCCCACAGAAGCAAGCACTGCCTGTTTCATGGCTCTTCCACCTCTACTCTCCTGCCAAACCAGCAAGCTAAGCAGAGTCAGCTGCACAGAGTGCGACAGTAGCTGCCCAGTGGAAGGATCTATAGCCTCCTAGCAGTAAAAAAGGAGGGGAAGCAGAACTCGGAAGCCTTACGGTGATATCCGCGTAGAGGGATCTCCCATACATGCGCTTGTACTCGGCACGGATGTCCAGCAGGTCGACCTCGCTGCGCGACACCATGATGCGGATCAGAGTCCTGTCCTTCGTCCCTGCCCCCTGGAACAAGCCACACGCAACAGCATGATGCACGGGTGGAAAGTTTAAAAGTTTAAGACAACAGGCTTAAAACATAACAACTTCAATGAGACTTAAGCCCATTAAGCATTTTATGAAGTAAAGATTTTCTTTTTCCTTATGGCTGTTTGTATCATGCCATTATAAACTAGATCTTTCCAGTCTATAATAATAATAATGACAACATCTTATTAGCGTTCTGCTCACTGAGGTATTTAAATATTACCTTTTGCCCATTAATGATTTTTCTAATTATTATTTCCAAAGGATCTGTACAATTCATTCCAATGAGTTGTACATGTTTAGTAAAAAAACACACTAAGTTATGCACCTTGTCGCAGGCACCTACCTTCATTGCCTTCTGCAATCTTTCTGCAAAAAACGCTGGTGTGTTCTTGAGACACTTAACTGCAGAAAGAAATAGCATTACAGAAATTAGGTTCTTCCTACTCAGCTAAAATTCATGGTTATTTTTTGAGCTTACCCTAGATTGACTTTTAAAATTAAGTGCTTTGATTTTGCATTGATAAACATTTAATATTATGCAGCTTCCACTCCTTCAATTATCCACTGAAATGAGTCGTAATCCAAATGGCAGCTGTAAACTAGTTAAAGAGCCTACTACACTTGATAGCTCATAGCAAACTTTCTAATTGCCAGAAACTTCCTAGTCTGAAGCAGCCAGAACGACTCTTAAGTCTCATGATCAGATTACTTCTGAAAGGGAGAGAGGAACCGTGGAAGAAGGGCAGAAGGTTTGAGGGGGAACAAAGCTGCCACTGGCTTCTTCTTAAATTAAGCAATCCCAGGCCATGGATCTGCCAAGTCATCTCCTAACATTAAGCAGTGCAGCTGCACACAATAGAAACCTCAGTTTTGTGTTTTATTAACCAAAGTTCATCAGGACTTCTGGAAAAAAATGGTGTGCTTATTTTTAAAGACCAAATTCTAAATTTAGTTGGCACTGTTCATTAGAAATCACAAATTAAAATCCCTATAAAAATGCTGTTATATTAATCATAATAATAAAAGAATCCTTTATTAATCATCAGAATTAAAATCTCTGTATTGCTCCTCTGCTGGGTACCAGGAGGTAGTCATGCAAACTAGGCAAATTGCACAGAAACCAAACCACACTTCTCACAAAAGGGTATGAAAAACAATCACATAAGATCAAGATAGAACAAAAGGGGCAAACCTAAGAACATACTTCACAGCAATGCACATTCGATATAGAAAAACTATTTTTTCTCACTAGGAGAATGTATGTGGGAAACAGCAGATCAACACAAAAACTGTCAATAATGTGTATAAATCAATTCAAAACAAGCAAGTAACACATGAAATGTCTGTTTCTTGGTCACTGTATTCAAGTCAAATAACACACGCACTTCAATATGTGTGGAAATGTTATTGTAAATTACCATTTGTACAGTCCAGAAAGCTTTAAAGAAAGTAAAATCAAATACGTTGAATTAGAAAAATCTTTCTCATAAAATAAGTTGCACAGAACAAATCATGCTGAAGTCATAAACTGATCTATGTAATGAAAAATCTAATTAATAAAAATATTGTTTAGTGAACACTAGTGATAGTTCGTCCTCAAAAGGGCTATGGCTTTGCCTGCAGGTTACAGTCCCAGTTCTGCACCCGGATTTGCTTGGACTGTCACCAAAAGCAAAGTTGCACTAAATCAAAGGCCACATTTGATGTGACAAATTCGGAAGCCCAGAAAAGGCAAAACAATATATCACACCAACAGAGTCAAACCAATCTGGAGCATTAAAAGGCTGTTTTAATGACAGCCTAGCCAAACAAAGAAGAAAAACAATACATAGTTTATGTAAGCACAAAATAAGCGTGAAAACCGGGGGTTTAAAACTGATGTCCATTTAACAAGATTTTGCTAAAGACTTCCATGGAAAAGAATCTGTGGCTTTATCCCAGAGAGATCCAGAGAGAAAGACAGACAGATAGATATGCAGACAAAGTGGCTGATCGAGAGAGAGATCTCCAAAGCCTCATCTACAATAAACTATTTCAAATAAAATTGGTGTCCAAGGACTTGGGGCCTTGTTCAAGCCCCAAAGAGAACACTGACCACCTTTGAAGGGACAACAGTAGACTGAAGTAGCTCTTTGCACTTCAGAAGTACAGGAGGCACTTGCAAAGAAAGAGCTGGCAGCAGAAATAACTTCAGTGAAATCAAATTTAAGTTTTCTGCACACTAAAAATAAGAGGTTGATATCTAGATTTTGCTTGATTTCTAAAGCCGTCATGTACGTCCCAGGTTCATTGACACAGTGATTGGTAAAAGTTCCCACTTTTTAAAATAAAGCCAAGTACAGTCATTAATTCTCTCTCCCCAGTTTAATGTTCAAAATTGCACATGTGAAATTTAAACCCAACTGTTGCCTGAAGCAAAAGCCTCAGCTGTCATTGTAGGGTGATTTAAGTGCTTTGGTTTATTAACCCTAGGCAACCTCACATGAAAGTACACAGGAAAAGCACAAAACCAGAATTACCACCAAGGACAACAGCCCTGCCTGGTGCCACAGACACCATCTTCACAGCCAGTCCTAGCACATACCGGTAGCAGGAAGGGAACTGCTGGGAGGGCACCTACCTACGGCCAGCATGCCCTTTTCCAGGTCTCCAGACATCTCCCGACATATGCTTTTCTCAATGTCCCGGTTACACATCCTCTGGTATTCACTGAAAACTGGGGAGAGAAAGTTTTCACAAGTTGGTCTCACAAAAACAATGGCACAGACAAATGCTAGATGCTTTATTTCACTCGTACTTATCAACTTTCTCTGATGACACAGTTTGCTCAGATTACTTACTACTGTTATCAACCACATTATTTTATTTAAATACCATCATGCTGTTTCCAGCTTATGTAGTTCCTTGCCTTTTTTTTCCCCCCTCCCTTTTTCTCCACTCCCCTCTTCGCTGCTCTAAGCTCTTAGCCTTAGTCCAAGGTGCTGCAATAAGGAAAACAGGGAAATTGCCCTGAGAAAACCTTGATTGTCAATAAAACTGAGATAACATCCTTTCCTACCCCCACCTTTCCCCTCTACCCGGTTGTGAAGGTGGAGTTACCAAAGCATTTCCACCACTATGCACTGATACAGCGTGCTATCAATAGCAATAAAAAAGGGGATAGGTGGAACATCACTGCAGTTGACTTCTATGCAGACAGGAATTACACCAATTCTAATTCTGAAGTTATTTTATCATAAGCACACTTGAAAAATTATGACCTCTACTCCGATCTTTAAGAAAGATGGTCAAAACGCATAACCCCTGTGCAGCCCATTGATCAGCAGAGTTCACCCTGCCTTACAGATTATCCCCATTAATCCCCCGTTATCCCCATTTCACAGATGGTAGAACTCATACACGAGCTGATACGTGTTTTTATCGTCACAAACAACTGAATAAAGTTGGTCCAGACACCATTACCTGCTGTGAGGTGGGCCCTGCTTCTTGCACACAGAATGGCATTGAATTTGGACTCATCGGTCCCCAGACGGTTCTCTCCAGCTGCATATAGCTCCTAAACACAGAGAATTCACACTTGATCACTTATGCAGTCGGGCTGGAAAAACAGTTACAAATTCATTCCCTTATAGCCTCTCCTCCTTTTTATACTTATCTTTGGCCTAAATACTGCTGGGGAAGAGGAAGCAAGTGATAAGTAGCAACTAGTTCTAACCTTCATACTATACACCAAGAGCCTTATCTGCAGCCACTTTAGATGACTGATACATTAAGTACCAAATGCAAGAGCTCCAAACTATTCCAGAGGGGTAAAAAGTTTAGTTACGAAGCTGAACACTATTTTTCCTAACAGAGTTTGCATCCAGCCTCTTATCTACACTTTTATGTATGGTCCAAGATGTATGGATCCAGTGTTTTCCCTTTGCTGCATGGTGAAAAGGAATCCCCTGAAAAAGTAAAGTACAAGTTACTAGATCCAAATGCCCCACTTAGTGCTCAAATCTGGAGTTCCCTAAGATTTCAAGTGAAGGGTGCAGAACAGCTTAAGTTCTCCTCTTTGTGCATATTAATCTAAACCTCACTCTAGAGCTGTGACTTAGTTGTCATGCGTTAATTAGCAGAGTCATGACACCCCAGAAGACCCCAGAAGTCAAGACTCCAGAAAAGCAAGCAAGCTGATGGAATGAAGACAAAATCCTGTTCCCAAAAGCTTCACTTCCACAACAGATCTGCATGTACCTGTTAGAGTTTATGTCCCTTACTGGCCATTAAAACATAAATCCTACATCAGGAAAAGTCACTCTGCCCAAAAGGAAGAATAAGTAGGAATTACATATTCAAATTTCAGTGTACTGAATTGATTCTACTTACAAATTATGAAGAACTTTCTACTGACCTGCACATCTCTTTGGACGAGAGACATGTCAACGTTTGTACTTTCATCTCTGTTACCCTGAAAGAATTTAGAGATACAAAGGTTGTGCTGATGGGCCTCACAAACACACAAAACCAGAAAAACTCCATAAAACAAAATACCCTAGAAACTCAAATTCAAAAAGCCTTGCTTGCAAGTACCTGAGAAAGTGAAATTAGAAGCCGCTGAAAGTGCCCTGATGTGTCACTTCTGATTGCTTCCTCCAGAGTCTTCTTAAATTCTGGAATAGAGCCACAGTCATGAAACATCATTCACCTCAGCTCATCTCCTAAATTCATATCATTAAGTAGTGATCAAGAAAAATAGAGGAAGAAAAATCCGATGGGACAGTGACAAATCTAACCTGCTTTATAGACCCTGTTGAGTTCCTTAATGTGCTCGTTACTGCGAGAAGCCAGGATCTCAATGAGGCAGTTCTCATCCGTGCCAACACCCTAAAACAAAACATACAGATAAACATACACTCCTCAGATACTCATCTTACTTTCACAACCTAGTATAATAGAAATGTAATAAAGCTTGAGAATCAAGTACAATTCTAACAGCAACTTGTCATAGCGAGTAGTTTAAATGTTACTTGTAATAGAAACTTCAGAGCATTGATGCATGTTAAATATATTAAGAACTGTTTAATCAATAATTAAAAAAAGAATTTTTAAAATGTCATCCATACAGATCTCAGGCTTTTTAGGAATTTGTTGTTTCCACTTACTGAAGGATGTGTTTATTTTAATAGGTATCTTTCGCTGTCTATTAAGTAACAATAGTTGCAATCACAATGCAGCTAATATTACTTCATCTGCCCAGCTTTTGAAGAAGAACAGCCACAGAACATTTAAACATGCATACTGACTCTTTTCAAAAACAAACTTTTCAATCAAATTGTTTCAAACAAAAACATACTTTCAAAAAACGACTGTTCAATCTATTTTTATTAAGAAAAAAAAAATCTTATTGTTGTAAAGAACAGCAGCCATCTTTTCAATTTAAATCTCACACACAAACCTTTATAGCTTCCTTGATCTCATAAGCATCAAACATGACAGGCGTCTTCATCATTGCTAAGATTGTCCTCTCAAAGTTGCCTGATAGCTCAGACTTGAGATCCTTGATCAAATCCTAACGAGAAGTATGAACAGGAGGGGGAAATGCATAAAGACTGTGGAGTTTAACTAGAGGTCTTCCTGTGCATGATATTAATAATATGTCCACAAAGTAGAATTATTTCTTTTAACAATGCTAAAACAAGCAAAAATTACCAAACATAGCCAGATAATTAAGCTCAAACTAAAACAGATTGCACAGACCAAAGTGTCAAGGTAACTTTAGCAGAGAAGCAGCTTTATACATTTTATCTGCAACACTGCACAGATGTCAAAAGTAGGTAAAATTATAAACCTAAAAAGGCTATGACTTATGATCCATCTCCCGCACAGCTAACTTGGATTTAAATAAATAGATAAATAAATCCCTAGAAACCAACCTCACCACACGACCAACTCTTTCAACTGCTCTTAAACGAGCATAGGCCCTATTCCCTCTTCCCTCTGTGCTCATAACTCCCTTACCTTTCCATAAGCCGTTTTGAAGGACAGCATGATCTGTTGTCGCTGCTTATTTGAGCGACTTCCAAGGCAATCTATAATGGCCTGCTCGTCGGTTCCTGTATACATACACAGGGGGAATGAGCATGTACATGTCAAGACTCAGCTTCCTTCTACAATTTGCTCCTTCCTCTGCTAACCCCAGCCGAAGCACATGTGTGCCTTTAATGCACCGAGTGCATCTCCTTCTTGGGTATGACCAGCAAACTGCAGATCTACTCCCAACCACAGACACAACAAGAATAGAAACAAAAATATAGCAAAGTTATAATGCTGTTTATGCCTCCAATCATTATTTGGAGAATCAAGGATAACCATGAGCCAAATACCACAGTGTGTATGTAGCCCTGGTACACAGGAAACAAGGGAGAAAAGCAGTGCTGAATTGAAGGTGCAATTCCACATTAACTTGAAATAAATCCACAGATTGCTCACCAAATCCCTTCATGGCCTTCCTCAAGACTTCTGCATCCCTCATGGGGTCAAATCCTGGTGCATCAGTGATTGTGCCTCGGTTTCCATACTAAATCACACAAAGGTGAGTAACATATTAGTATTAACCACAAACACACACACACACACAAAAAAAAAGGTGCATTTTGCTGCTTAGGGAAGATAAGCAACTTTATTGGTTAATTATCAACTTTCTTTTTTAGCTAGTGAGGTAACAAAGGAAACTCGACAGAACTTCAGAATTTTGTTCATTTCCGTACTCAAATTCTGAAAAAAATACAAACCAGTTCACTGATACTAAATCTGCTCTCCTATTTGTTAAGATCCCCAAAAAAACTGTATGTACAAATGGAAATATTTTAAGGAAGGCAAATTTAATGAAATTCAAATCACTTCAAAATGTTCTTGGCAATGCAGTAAAAGAGCATTTATTTTTAAACTATGTGAGGCCATATGGCTGGAGAAGGTTATTTTCTGTTCTGCTCTTGCCTGTGTTTCCAATTTCAGCCTTGGGTTACCCCTACACACACAAGGAAAATATACAGAAGCGCACACGGTCGTATTTTAAAGACGCTGATTGCTCTTACTGGAGTCACTGCAGGCGTTGCCGGGCCCGGGAAGGAGGGCACAGACGGATTCCCAGCGGGATAACTGGGCATCGTCGGCGTGGGCAGGGGCTGCTGCCCTGGATACGGTGCCGGCGGCTGTCCCGGGTATCCCATGGGCTGCTGGGCAGGGGGCACCACGGGCTGTCCTGGCGCCGGAGCGCCCGGGTATCCAGGATAAGCCGGCATTCCCGAGGGCGGGTTGCCCCCCGGGGGAGGGTACATCCCATAGGAGGGCTGCTGTCCAGAGGGAGGTTGCCCAAAGCCACCTGGGGGCACTGGGGGATACCCGCCAGGCGCCGAGGGGTACGCGCCTTGCGGTATGTTGGCTCCCCCAAAGGTCCCTGCCATACTGGAGGCCTGCAAGGACAAGCAGGAAAGCAGAAGAGAGAGAAGTACAAAACGGGATGAGTTTCAGCAACACGCTTAACATGGTACATGCATTGTACGGGAGATATATGCATTAATGATTTATCAACAGCAGGAGTCCTTGGACTATATTTGGAAAGGCATCTGCAGGAAGTGTAAAAGCAGATATCCTATTCCACATGCAGTAGCATCTTTCCACATTTTTACACTCTGATCTTCTCCTGCGTAAGATCCAGAAGTGCTAGCATTTGATGACTGCAGCGCTCTTACAAAATACCTGCTGTGGGTATCTTTACAGGCACCCTAGGTAAAGCGTGGCTCATTTCGACTGCTGGCTGCCAAATCACTGTTCTTCATAAATCCTCAGAAAGAGGCTTGGGATGCGAGCGTCTTTTTATATATTCCTTACATAACAGATAGATAAAGACTGAATCGTCACTTGTCACTCACCTCTACTCTAAGCAAAGAAAAACAACAAACAAACCAACCACACTGGATAACTAACAACAAAAAGGGTTTTAACCACCATCTGTTATACATTAGTGGCTCTAAAATACAGCCTGGTCCTGCCTTTTTTTTTAAGGTTATGAGTCACTCTCAGCCTCACAGCCTGGTTCCTTATTCGGACTGACCAAAAGCCAGGTAAGAAGCAAAACTAGGAACAGGTTTGCCAACATGGATATTTTAATAATCGATATTCAGTATTAGTGGTTCACTCTCTATTCCTTCACAGAGCAACAGCCAAGTTATGCTGCTTTTACATCCACAGCTTTTGAAGCTAGGTTCTTCTCAGGAAAAAAATAAATAAATAAAGGAGAAAAGGTTTGCTTGCCTAAAATAAGAAATAGCTGTGGTACCTGTTTTCTTCAACAGATGACATTGAATTCTCAGCACTGGACACAAGGGCCTGGCTTTATGCAGTGATTTCTCTTTTTCCCCAAGCCTTACCATTCCAATGCGTGATACAAACTACACAGGTCCCAAGCACAGCAAGCACACATGCACTCACCATGCCGGCCATGTAGCCGGGGTTCAGCTGGCTCGCGTAGCCAGCCACGTTCTCCAGGCCGATCGGGGGCAGATTGGAGGGTGGATACGCAGCACCGCCCCAGGGACTGCTCCCTGAAATCAAAACCAGGTGCATCGAGACAAGAAATGACTTATTTTTAAGTCTACTTCTTCCTACTTATATTTATAATGTAAATTCTGTTAAATATTGGCTGTTCAGGTGGAGGAAAATTAAAAGGAACATAGCTGCAACCTAATCATGATCACAAAGAGAGGCCTCCTCAGATATTCCTAACCACGGCAGCTATTAGTGAATCTATATATGTATTTTAATAACTCTAAACTCTCTCAAGAAGATTCACAGATTAATACTGTAAATACCATATTTTGATCAGAGAAACTTTGTCTTAAATCCCCTAATGACCAAAATCGTGACAATCTCCCAGTTTTAGGTGCTTAACTTGAGATGGACAGACCTCACACATACACAGGATGGAGCACCCATCTCACATAAATCAGGTTCCCAAGAATGCCTGGCTGAGATAGAGTGGGGTTTAAGAGAACAGAGAAGGCCTCAATGAGTCAAGGAAAGCCTCGGGAGCCCTGCTCATTTGTCCACCTGCTTTATTCCTGCTAGACCATCCCCGCAAGTTAACCCTTGCTTACCTGGGGCTGGGGGCGGGTATCCACCTGCTGGGGGGTAACCGGGGTAACTCATGGCAAACGTCTGAAAAAGATGCGAGAAATCGTTTTCTGCACTGCTTCACCAACAATATTACACAACATTAACAGGGAACGTTTCTGCAGAAGCCCGTGGGCAAATTTCAGACATCCGCGCCCAACAGAAACTACACAAGTTATAGAGGATTTTGCCTGGAATCTTCTTCCCCTTTCCTGGACTGATAAACAGATCTAAATTGACCGACTGAATTCATTGGGCTCATCCTTTCTTATTCACTTTGCTTATGAGTTCTCACTCACTTTGTCTATTACACTGGTAAGGATGCATCCCCAGAACCCCTTTTATTGCCCTATTAAAGTATCAACCAGTTTGCAATCCATGCAGAACAACCAGTCTTATTAACACAGAGCAGAAAATCAGCTGAAAAATGAGCCATGCCTTCGAATGAGTCATTTTATGAGAAGTGCTGCTGGCATTTAATGCAGATGTCTGCACAACGGCAAGGTCGGACAAGAAGCTGGAAGGATATATTTCATGCCTACAGCACTGCTGTAAAATGCAAAGGGTTTACAGAGAGGTAAGAGCACTAGAACAAGTTGGATCACTTAAAGCTGACAGGACATTTGTCAGCACAGAAGCACACAGTAATTTGCTGTCCAAAATAAGAGTGGAGTTTCAAATGGGAAGGGCAGCTATACACACACCATACTAAAGTGATTTTTCAGACTGCAGAAAGGTTTTTTAAATACAGTAATGATGAGGAAGCAAGGTATAAGGAACCCAAGGCGCCTGTTTCAAATTAAGAAAATGCCCAATGAATTCGCCTTTTTCAGGGTTATTTTTAGCGACAACCTCCAGTCTATTTTTAAAACCGCTGCCCAACAGTACCCTTGCCTGTTCCCTGAAGCACCGACTGTGCCGGCAACGCAGACTGCCAACGCGCACGCGCTCCCGCTCTCACTAACGCTGCCTCTACGGCCACCCATTAGGGAAGCCAGGAGCCTCAATAAAGCTTTACTGGGAGCAAGAAACGGAGATCACTCTATATATTTAGTTACAGGCTACATTTGCAGTGATCTATACTCCAAACTAGGCACCTGGATTTCTTTACATCCTGCCCACGCTCCTGTCTGGCTGTCAAAAACACAAGTAAACAGACAAACAAACAAACAACAGAGCAAAAGCAAACAGCATAACGACAGTGAAGACCTGCACTTCCTCACAGCATCACTTGCAAAATACTCTTATCCCAAGGGAAAAACAATTGCTGAAGGCAATGCCAGCTCTTACCAATATATATCATACACACACTTACATATAACCTTATATATGAAGACCCCAACTCATAAGGCCTAGAAGCAAGGCAGTATTTCACATTTCTGGTTAACGCTTAATGCAAAGCACCCATTCTCCTCCTCTCCTGGCGGAAGCAGAAGCAGCTCCTTCTCTCCCTCCTCCTGCAGCTCCGCACGCTCCAAAAGGCTGCCCGGGGCAAGCTCGGGGCAGGAGGGACAGGGACAGGTCAGCTCCTGCTCCCACCCCGTGCACGCTGCAACCCGCAGGCCACGTCTGTACTGCCAGCACGTGCTGCTCTTGGAGATGAACCTCTCTGGGGTATTTGGGGTGTGGGGAGCAAGGAGCCGTGGGATGGGAATTCTTTTCCTTAGGGAGTTTCTTTGCTTTTAAACCCATGTGGAACATTCATTTCTGATGCCAGCAAAATTAGAGGAACCTTTAGCAATTAAAACTGAGATTGCTAATGAAGTTAGCCATTATTCCGCATTTCAAAAAAAAAAAGGAAAAAAAAACCCCACTATAAACACTGTACATAAAAACGTTCTCCTCATTTCTTCTTAATATTATGGTTGTCCAAGTGTTTTCAAGTGACTCCCATCAGTTAGACTCCAGGGAAGCTAGATCCACGACAAAACTAACTTGCCGCCTTCAAAGCCCTGTGATCGCCTCCGTTCCCGTACCTCAGCACGTCTCCGTGGGTCTTTTCCCCACCTCGCCAAACACGTTGCTCTAGGTGAGCCTGCCCAGCTATTCCCACAGCTTCAGTGCCCACCTCCCCGGCTAGGAGCCAGAACATCCCACGGGAAGCGGGAGCGAGGAGCAACACTTGCCTGCCGAGGAGCCGGCACTGACGCAGGCCGCAGGAAGCAGGATTCAGAGGTCCTGCCTCTTACACAAACACTCTGTGTGGGAGGACACACCAACAGCAAGGTCTTTGTTTGCTCGGCTGTTAAAGTAGAAACGCACAGGAGAGGAGGAAAAAAGGGCAGAAAGAGGGAGTGCCTTGGAAAAAAAACCTGCAGAAAACATGCTCAAGCTCCCCTCCCCTTCTTGGTGTTAACCCTTGACATGGACCTCGGAGCTCTGAATGAGCACCCAAGGTTTTACCACCACAGCGGGTGTCACTGACTTTGTGTTGCACAAGGGGACCCCTAAGGCACGCCAGCCCTTGCCTGCTTTGCAGCGGTAGGGGATCCGAAATCTGCAATGTACTTTCAATGGGAAGTACAGAATCCTGAAAATAGACTGTGCAAGGCACAGCAGAACATGACTGCAGCTGAGGATATTTATCCTCACACAACAATGCAAATTATACTGTGGTGGCAGAAGTAACGAACAAATGTGTAAGGCCACCAGAAAACTCCTTTTTCAAGGTGTTTTAGAAATAACCTCAGCAAGGACATTCCTGTCAATCCTTGACATTTATTTAATGGCTGCTTTTCAGTGTTTAGTCTTCAGAAATGCCAAGTTCCAATAATTTGAGAACAAAAAGAATGAAAAGATCACCATGACCTACGTTCATTCAAACTCATTTGTTTAATTATTCCACAGCATACCGCACAGAATTAAACCTTTGGCCTTTACTCCCCTGCCAGGTTAATTAGCAGGACCCAGGGCTGGAGGTTGCCTACAGCTACACACTGCAGGGCTCCCCCGTGCCAGGAGCAGAACCTGCTCCCACTAGCAGATAGGCACATCCGACGTGCAGGGCATGGGGCAGACTTAGCACAGATAAAAGCTGGGGCATGCAACCCACTGCCCTTCCACAAGGCAAGGGCAGCACTCAGCACTGTGCTAGCTAACCCCAGCCTAGGCAGCATTTATTTTTATCTTGCTTATGCACCGACTGCAGCATGAGATTTGTCCTTACCTGTACCGGGCATCTTGTCAGCCAGGAGCGCTGCTGTATGGTTTTCCCTAAAGTTTCTGGGTATGTGACTCTCCCTGGCTAGCTTCCTCTATAGGGAAAAAAATGTGGGAAAAAATAATCTAACAGAACATGCTCCCATCCCAACGAGGTTTAATGAACCTCAACTCACGTCTGTCTAATTTAGAAAACATCTCCCACACAGGACACAGCTTTCAGTTTCTCTTTTGGAACCTTCCCTTGGTTTTCATCCAAAACACGTATTTCAAAATACTGACTCACCATTCATTCCTTATGGAAAGATGCAAAAAAAAAGGCACAAATTGAAGGCAAAGCAGAAACAAACTCAGCAATGGAGGGGGGAGGGTTCAACTGCCTATTGGTGTTACAGATAAGAAGCACGGCCGTTACTTATGGCATTACTAATTCGGTAAGGTTATTACATGGCAACGCAGTGCCGTTCACCAGCATTTCTGAATCACCAAAAAACAGATGGTAGAACAGAAGGGATCATAGTTATGTGCTTATTTCTGCAGGCCTTTGTCCAAATAACAGAGTGCAGGAGAGAATAAGGTGGTAAACCCCAATCAGGAATCTTTTCATCACTGGGTATTCCATGTACACTATGTTTCTGCTTGGGTGGTGCAACATTTTTTTATTTTCCTGGCACATTGCTCCACACTTTCCTATGAAGACCACAAACAGCCTGCGTTTATTTATCAGTCTCCAGATACAGACACTCAAAACAATAAACCTTGAAGAATTTAAATGGGCTGCACAGGCTCTTGAACTTAGTATGTAGGAAGACAGGAGTGAATTAGCTCACTCCAGCCTCTTCCTCTGCACTCACCAAATGTTACCTCTGTAGCACGAGTGTATTTACAATACACTCAGTCACAATATATTTGCCAACACGGACATCACACACTTCCAGTACACCACAACAAGCAAAAACCATCAAAAATAGATTTATAAGATATTTAGTAACAGAATGAAGGTAGCTCTGAGTTCATATACAGTAACTCATAGCATAAACAATCATGCTATCATAATACCAATCATTTCCTTATCTGACTAATGCTTTTGCAGCATTCTATTTTAAGCTCTGCTATATTAAGAACAAATTTTTACATCCTAGCTTTTAAGTCAAAACGGGAAAGTATTTCACAAAGCAGTTTGTCTGTGGGGAATCTTAGATACTTATAGCAGAAGTTTAATGTTCAATACAATAACATTCTAACACAGCTGTTGGGTAAGAGAGACCTAACGAGGTCTCTCTTTAGGTTCAGGGAAGGGAGTGCAGAGCTCGGGGATTCTTCGACCCTGAGAGACAACAGAAACAAAAGGCAGAGCAAAGTTTTCCCCCATTCTCCCTGCAAAACTTGCATTTCAGGCTGTAAGAGAACCAAAATTCCAATATCTAGCTCTTAGAGAGAGCTCTGCAAAAAAGAGTTCTGCAAAAAAAAAAAAAAAGGCCCCTTAAAGAGAGATGCAAGAAACCACTGCTCAAAGTGAAACATGCAAAGCCACCTAAGAAGGTCTGTGCTCTGCATTACGTTGATAGTCCTGAAAGTTCCCACTCAAAAATCAGGTAAAGACAAGTTTCCAAGCAGGGTGATCTTTTCATACAGGTGTCTTCTTTCACGGTTTCTAGATATTAAAGCCCCTACTTGTTAACTGTCCAGGAATGCTGGCAAGGTTACTACTCGCTAAGGAGGGCAAAGCAACCGCCTCGCTCGCTCTTTCTGCCAAGAGCCCATTTTCAGGCGGTCGGTTTCGGCTGCAGGAATTGACTTGTTCAGGAAGGACCAATTCGGTGCATTGGCCCAGAGCGCTGGGCATTTCACAGCAAGGAGAACGAGCAGTTCAAAGCAAGCAGTTAAGTGCTAACAGAGACCCTGGCCTTCCACTACACCCATCCGTGTGGAAGCAACCAACCCGAGAACTTAAAGCTCAATGCAGTCTAAATATATATGAAAAATGATTAGCAGTGGGGCAGAATCAGCCTCTGCAACAGCTGAGTAGCACGGATACAATTTCACCCAAATAGAGAAAAACTCCAGCTGCCCAGTTTTAGTCAAAACCCATTGCCTGGCCACCACAAGCACTTAATGAGACTGCCTTTTAGAAAGCTGACACTAAGTCCCCATTCCAAGCACAAATGGTTCTGAGTTTGCACCACAAGTGATCCAACTTCCTCTGCAAATATCCATTAAATTCTGATAAAATCTGCAAGAAAGCATAAACAGGAGAAGTATACTGCAAATATTTACTGCTGCCCTTTGACTTATCTCCACCTGCAGTACTGCATTCTTCCCAGCTTGGTTTGCAGCTGCAAGGAAACTCAGTGTTTATGCAATATGCAGAGACACAGCAACACTCAACCACGCTGCCCGGGGCAAAAGCTACCATCACCATAGGGAGGTCCACCTTAATAATACAAAATAAATAATAACAAAAGCACATGGACACCTCCTTAAAATGCCTCCTTCCACTTCATTATGAGCAAGGTGGGCATTCCCCCTGCTGCCACAGGAACGACGTGCAGGGCCCTGGAAGCCTTGCCGAGGCCCCGCACTACACACACGGCACTTTGTTTCAAACAGAAGAGGAAAAAAAGCCGTAATAGTCAATAGGGAAACTGTTTCAGGAAGAGGAACAAGCAGAGAGCTCCGGAGGGAACTAGGCCACAAGGGAGCAGGGAAGCGGGTGCGCAGGGCGCCTGCCGTCTGCCCCGGAGTGGGAGCCGGGCGCTCTGCGGGACTCCCTGCACTGTTCCAGAAACGGGAGCCGAGCGCTCCAGAAACGACTCCCTACACCACTCCAGAAACAGTGACTCAGAGAAACAGCTCCTAAGAAACACGTTCCTTCAGCTCTCCGGCCAGGACCTGCTAAGGCTGCTCTTCTATGCCAGGGGTTCTCCCAGGTTATGCCATGCGCTCCAGCAGCTCACCAGTCCGTGCTCCAAGAGCAGGTTACGAATATACAACGTTAAGAAGAACGCCAGTACGCACTGAGCAGCTTGCAGGCGGGGCCGCTGCTGCGCACGGAAACGCGCGGGGCAAAGGTTCCGATAAGGCGCTGCCTTGGGGCTCCTTCCAGCCGCAGAAACGCCAAATGCGGAAACTGACGTTTCAGCGCGCAGGATACGTGCAGAATAAACACCCCAACGCGACCGCGAGAGAGGAAACGCGGGGCTGTCAAACGCTGCCGGCTGCGCGGCGCCTCCGCGGGGACCGCGGCGCCCCGGCCCGCAGCCGCCGACTGCGCGCGCGGAGCGAGGGCGGCAGCAGCCCCGGCCC
>NW_020454983.1:317401-347361 GCF_003342845.1 Nothoprocta perdicaria
GGGCGGCCGCTCCGCCCCGCTCCGCCCCGCTCCGCCCCGCTCCGCGGGAGGCCCCGGGCGCCGCTGCGCGTCCGCGGGGCGCGCGCAGGGCCTCCCGCCGCGCATTGCTGGACTTCGGGTGTTACCGCACATTTTGCGCGTTCAGCCTTCCTAGCACAAGCACCCGACTAGCGCCTCCGTAGACATTTTTTTTTTCCCCTACATGCGTTCTTTAAATATGAGTGAGCTGGCGCATGTGGAAGCACTCAGAGAACCAAAATAAGAAAGAGTAAAAATAAAGCAGACTAGGATTTTCCAGTTACGTTTCCTTAGCCACGACGCTCCTCTAAAACACATTGCTCACCAGTTAAAATCTTGCTCGCTGAGTGTTACACAACACGGCCGGGCGGAGGGAGGAACTCCTCCCGTATCCGGGATTTTTAGGAACAGCCTCAGCACCTCCTTTCAGCACTTGCTTAACCCCCTTATACGTATGTGCTACAACAGGCTCCTTTGCTCAGAGCCTAACTAATCTTGATGTGTGCGTTCATGGTTCTTAAGTGCATGGTGTGTGGGTGGGAGCTCCAGGCTAAGCATTTCCATAGCACTTTATATGGACTGTAAGGCTTACCTAAGGGAAAAAAAAAAAAAGAAAAAAAAAAAAAGGCAAGTCAGGCCCTAAGGACTGCAGATTTTTGCATGTTTACATGACATTTTGCCGTGGATAATCTTAAGTAGCAAGGCTGTGACAGCCCCTTTCCTCCAGCCTGCAACCTACAAGGCCAGCCACAGCAGAGCGGTGTTGCGGCTCCGTGCTCCTGCCCCTGTTTGTCCACTAGCACTTTTCACCAGAGGGGCTGGGTTTTTGTCCTCTGTACAGCTTCACCATGGCACCATGTCCACTCATTGAAATAATAAAGCTGTGATGGGATCAAGAAAAATTTTTGTTTGTTTGTTTTTTCTTTCTCCTCCCCCCCATCAAGTTTCTAACTAGCAGCCTGACCAAGCACCAAGCGCTTGCAGAGGTCAAGGCTGTCCCCCTGTGGATGAAAGCTAAATTGAAATTAGTTCCAAAGCAAACGTACATGTATTAAAGCAACTTAACAGAGCTTAATCTTAACTGATTAGACACACGCATGATCGTAACACAAAGCTAGCCATCAGGACAGGTTTTGAGGCACAGAGTGAAGCGTGAGGTTCACTCTGCAGACAGATGGGCAAGTGACCACAAAGCAGCTCACATAGCTCTGTGAGCAGGAATCACCATACAGTCCAAAGGCTGCCCGAGCTACTCCTGGAGGGACTCTTCTAACTTGTGCCAGATAAAACGGGCTACAGGAGCTTAAACAGGGGATTTTCTTTAACTAGAGTCATTTTGACCGAAACAGATAAGAAACCATTCAGAGAACCAGCTATTCCAAAGGATGAGGAGGATAGAGAGCGTCCGACAAAGGATCATTTCTTCATTTGGGATTTAGGAAAAAAAAAAAAAACATATTTCTGTAACTTAGATGCTGTTATTTTCTTAAGCCAAAAAGCCCTTTGATTATCCCACCCTGCAGGCTGACAGCCGGGAGGAATGTGGGAACGGGTGTGTGAGGAAGCCCGGAGCGCTGCAACCAGCCCTGTGGTTATTCCAGCCCTGGTCGTGTTTGAAGCCAGTTGCAATGTTCCTAACATTCAGGTTTGGCTCCCATCTATGAATCCCTCTATTTATCCACCTGCGAGTCACACACCTCTGACGCTGCATTCAGAAACAGAAAACTAGAGTAGCTAGGGCAACATACGGAATATTTTTCCGACAAGGAAGCCACTGTATGGAGCTGCCGTTTTCAGACAGTTAGGCAGTAGGGCATTTGTTTAATATACTTCATTTCTGGATTTTTTTCCACAGGAATGATAACCTCTGGGACTAGGCTCCTTGGGAGGGAGCAAATCCCTCTTCCTGTAAAAGCTATTATAGGCAGCAAATATTCTTCTCAGCAAAATAAAAAGATATGCTGTAGCTCTGGCAGCATAACAGTTAAAAAAACAACCAACCAACCAAAAACACCAAGTTGCATCATAACACTATTAAAAGATACTTTTCTGTAACGTGTTTTTAATTAGATGAAACACATTAGAACACCCCCCCCCCCCCCCCCCATATTTGAAACAATTTTAAACTCTTAGGCAAAGTTTCTTTCATTATCAGCAAAATAAGGACAGCACATGAAAGGCTTAGGCTTTAGGCCTAAGCCCAGTGAAGTCTCTCAGTGAGGTTTGATACAAGGTAAAAAATTGCAGGAATATCTGTGAAAATACTTACAGTTTTGTTAGAGCTTAGTAGAGTTGTGAAGACTGAAGACCTTAAAACAGAAGAAGAGATTCTGCTGAACCTAGAGGAAGAAATCAAAATCTTTAAAGAATCATTACTTCATACCATTGCATCAAACTCTCAGTTTATATTTAGTTTTGCTGGTTATGAAAACAAATAAAAACCCTCCAAAAGGAATCTGAATCTAAGTCCAGCCCACCTGAGCATCTGGGCAACCCAAAATAACAACTCTACCTTTCACTGATATTGCAATAGAGACTTAATTTCAAAACTGCCTCTGAGGCAAAAGAGAGCCACAAGAGGGAAAATTTTGCTAACAACCAGAGGACACGAATAAGGCTGCACTGTTCACTCAAACACATATTCTCTGGCTGCCAGAGTTCTTCCCTGCTGCACTTCTCTCACTTCTGCCGAGGGGAAAGGATCCTTGACATGTTTTTGAGAGAGGAGCCCCCATTGTCTTCATTCTTGAGCAAGAAAACAGAACACAACAACGTCCTCGCCTTTTGGGGAAAGAAGCGCAGCTTTGGTTCAACTTAACAAAAATAATTAAAACCACTGAGTTTCACACATTCCTGGGCAAAAATCCAAAACAGTAAGAACAACCAGAACACGAAGAAATGACAATGGTTGAATGTGGATCATATATTTTAGATGCACGCATGAAGGAATTCATGGCATAGATAAATAATTTTCCAAAATAGTAAACAGGATGCCCATATGCTACAATAAGGATTGGTTGTGCTTTTGATGGGTTCATCATAAAGTGGAGTGTGAAAATAATTCTTGTAACACATTTCATCACAAAAGGACATTAAAACAGCTAACTGGTGAAATAAGTATTATGTTGCAACTTAACTATAGCTTTTGAGGAGAATGTAACTGATGTCTCTGAGATCTTGCTTGCAAGGGGAAGAAAACAATGCTGGAACATGCAGTGTATCAGGAATATCTCTGCATCAGACCACAGTCAGTGTAAGACAGTAGGAAACTAGAATCCTTGGTGTCAGGATATGTGAAAGTCTCCGCACCATCTCACTATTCAGTACCAGTTCAACAGAAACGATTCCAGCCCACAAAACCACAGAAGCACTTCCTGCAAGCACTGCATTTCCCTACTGCCTGTTCCAGCCTTAGTTCCAATCTCATACCTTTGCACGGTGAGTTCAGGCCACAGCAGTACACAGCCCAGCAGTGAGGGGTGGAAACTACTGTGTTCATCTAATAGCTGCACAGTACCCTTGCCCTTGATTTCACAAGTGCCATTTTCTTCCTTCCCATTCCTTTTCCATTTCCATTTTTCAGTATTTCATTCCCGTTACTAAGAGATTCCAGTGGTGAAAACAAAAGGATTAACTACCTGAGAGTTTACATGCTAAAAACAAACAGAAACCACATCAAATGAAATTTCTAAGTTGAAAACTTCCAGGCAACCTCAGATCCTAGAGTATTAGCCAGCCCTCAGTACCCTCAGTCAGGACTGGATCTTCCAAATCCACCAGATATATCCCACCCTAGATTGATTTTGTCTCCTTAGCAGTTAACATCCATCATTCTCCCACTCTCCTTCATAAGGAGAGGGTTCCTTCATAGATATTCTTGGTTATAGTTCACTTCCTTACATGTTAATTGTTGGAGACTTTGCAAAGCCAGCCTCCCAGTCTATTTCAGCCGGCACAAACACCACATGGACCTGAACTCCTGCTTGTTCTTCCGCAAGTCTTTTGCAATCCAAGTGTGTCTGTTTTGATGATGATTGAGAGGCAACGTTATCTCCAATCTCTATGTTACACTCTTAAGAAAATGGTATTCTTTAAAACCCATTTCTTGGAGATGAACTTGGCTGAACTGATTTATGCAGGGCAGTCTGAAAGGCAGACAGCAATGTTCAGTGACCCTTCCTGGGTCCTGGTATGAAATTTAGCTAACACATTTTAACAGCATATGGTTTGACTTGACATATACTGAGGAATTCAACAACACAGCCTTTTCATAATTTTGACCAGTGTTTGTGATGGACTGTACAGACTCCCTGTTACTAGAGGTCTATACCCTAGATCTATGTCATTCTTAGTACATAGGATTTTTGTTGAAAAAATTTTCTTGCACACATTTGGCATTTTCTGTTAAGTAACCATGGTAAGAGCTTTGTTCTCTGGGGATGTCAATCTGACACCTTCTCACTAAATTCATTCAAATTACAATAAATGGGTTTTACAAGTAATAGAGTGTTGATATAAATGATCTAAACTATCATCCTTCAATCAAAGCTGGAAAAGAAAAAGTCTTGAAATAAGTAGTTTCATCAAGGAGTAACTGACAGAAGTGCTTTAGTTTCCATTTTGTACCTACACAAACATCTCATTAGACAATTGTATAGCTGCTTTACTGCCCCAGGACATAACCTTACCTGTTTTGCTGAGCTGTCACCTTGAACGTACCACTCATAGAACCCAATAGTTTATCCCTTTGCAGTTTGACTTTTTCTTTTAAACACAATTTCACTCAGATGCATCTGCCAGCTAACTTGCTCCCTGACTGCTTCTTGTGAGATTTGTTTAGATCTGCTTAGGTTTGTGGCTTTTAAAAAATGGAATCCCTGAACTCCGGTTAATATCTCATTCCAAATGGCTCCAGGTAATAGAGTCTGGCAATGGAAAAGGAGCTCACAGAAATCAGCTGAGCCAGCCTTGGCCTGTACACCCTACCTACAACTGCAGGGTCTAAGCTCCCTCTGTGGGAAGATGTTTGCATATTTATTAGCTCTTTTGGCAGTAATTCAGTTGGGTGATGTCTCAATGAAGATTGGATTTGGAGTTACCTCACTCACAAAGCTCTATTTAACCTTCGTTCTTGTTCTGACACCACTGACGGCTCCTCCTATCAGTCCATTGATCCACAGTTTTCTTTCAGTCTTTTGAGTTCACCTTTCCTCTGCTATTCACTTGAGCTGAACACACTTTCATGTCTTCAGCTCTTTTCACTTCGTCTTTAAATCCTCTGTTAGCAAACATCTTGAGCAATACCACTTCCATTTCCTCAATTACTGTATGCCCTCTTCTTATCTATGTGGTAGTTTTGTGGGGCAAGGATATATCCTGTGGGGAAAGCTTATTAGTATTTTAAGTATGCCAAAACAATTACAGAGATGTAGACTGCTCAATGAACAACAAGATTGGGAAATTTTGGCTCACCGTAGGTCTAGGTGTGACTTTAGCCTGTCTGTGCTTCAGATTTTACATGAAGATTACATAAGGACAGTATCCTATAAGTACAATTCTTCTCTGTAATTACTAAGCAAAATTGAACAGCTTGAAAATTCCCAAGAATACCAAAATACAGAGTTCAAAATGTATTTTAAAATAATCTTTGTGTACCTTGTTAGATCTCCTGATCATTGACCCTGGCACCTGCGGGGTTGTCTATATGCTGCAAGGTCTGAGGAGATCCTTTACCTCCATAAAGATGGTTCAGCACCTTATCAAATGTTCCTCAGGTGGCGGCAGCCTCTAGCTGTGGTGAAGCACTTCTTGGGACATCACACTCGGAATATAAACTACGTCTCATATGCAGGAGTAGCACAGTCTTCACGTGATTCAGTGGTGACTCACTCAGGAGCCTTTCCCACATTTAGGGAAAACCACCTCATTCAAAGCACCTTTCACCCAAGATTGCTCAAAACATTCTGCGCTGCTAAGAAAAGCGAGCTCGGAAAGGCTGCCTTTCACAGCACTGCCAGCCTCTGCGGCGAGCACCCTGGTCACACGTTAGGGACCACATCCTCAAAGAGCTTTCTTACCAGATATTTAACTGGAATTGAATAAAATCAGGTTCATGTTCTCAGCATTGACAGTAAGCAGGCAGTAGCTGTTTAGAAGATGATAAATTCAGATCTAAAGTTGAGAGAGACTTTCTAACAAACACTGCTTGCCTGGCAGCAAAATTGAATCAATAAACACTTAGTTCCTCGCCTTCAAAGCGCAGAGAGCGAGAGTCGCCTGGTGGCGAGTGAGGAGCAGAGCCTCTCGGCCCCGCACGGTCCCACTGCAGTGCCCGGGTCCCCACACCAGGTCCCTTGGCTGCAGCTCGGCCCACGGACCCGGCAAAACCTGCAGCACAAGGGGTTGTACGGGGGAGCCCATCATATCCTCACAAATAAATAGACCTGCATTTTCTTATTGGGAAGCAATGCCAAAAAGAACTCTGGTAACTTTTATGAAGCAGATAATTTCAACAAAAGCTGTCACCTGGAATAGCTCATAACTCACAGTACCAGGGATTCAGGAGAGCAGTTAATATTCAGAGCCCCGATCTGTTAACACGTGTGACACAGCGAGCCAGAGCCCTCCATCTCCTGGAGGGAGAAAAGCACATTGTGTCTTGTCTTTAAATAGTTGTACTACTACCCCACCCCAAATATTTAATGTTCAAACATGTAAGCGACTGACATTTCAGCTTCCTTCAATTTAATTTGACTGTACAGCAGGGAATGGGGAAAAAAAAACGTTTTAAAGAGAAGGTAGCAAATTTGTCATTCAGAGGTAAATTTGTCACTCAGAATTATATAGAGATGTCAAAGTTCAGTCAGTTAAGTTGCAGACTGTGTTTTTATTTTTCCCCAAAAGAAAACTTCAATCAAGTTTCTGGGATTTCACAAGATCTTACTAGCCCAGGAATATATACACATGTAGTATTTCTCCTTTTATCTTATATTTACACACGGATTTGCCAATAGAGGGAGTCCTTTTACTATCTACCAAAATTTATAAAGGTAAATTTTCAGAGTTTTAAAACGATTGTGTCCCTACTCTGCAAATATCACTGTACTAAAAGCAAAAATGAAAAAAAAATCCAAATTAAAATAATTTCAGAGTGTTTAGAATAGGGTAATACCAGCCACGCACTCACTAGAAATGCACTGGATAATTCAAGTGGCCATTTGTGTCATTGTAGCAATTAGCTATGGGCACAGTTATGAAATATCTGAAAATAATTTAAGTATACTTAAAAGAATAATGTTAAATAACTACAAGTTCCTCTTGTATTACTCTCATGTATTTATCATTCCCCTGCCATTTTCACAGCAGTTACAACTCAGCTGCTCATGAAGCAGCTCCTAAACTTCGTGCACATACAAAAGCAATACTAACTGCATCAGTCCCTTTCCCTCCTTCCAGTGGGACCTGGGTTTATGCTGAGATTCCAGGTTCAATCCTAATCCCGGCCACTTCTGTTCTGAAAGCCAACTCATTCCAAGAAAACTGCAAAGTGAAACAGGCCTAAACCTCACATTGTGAGGAACTGAAGAAGAGTCTTTTGCCTTATTCCTTTTCAAATGAGCAGACGTCTTCACTTTCTAATCCCTGTAAGGACTGCAAACTGAGATCAGTTTTGTAAGTTTTGGAAGCCTGGCCACCTTGAATAAACATTTCAACCTTTTAAATGTTTACAGACCAAATTGCAGAGCTAAACATTTATGTTCCACTAAGTAACTTCAGCATTGTTTTCAACTGAAAGGCTCCTAAAGTAATATTGTTCTACCAGTAGGTGAAGACACACTCTACAGCAAAACCCAAAATTTTAAAAAAAGAAATGAATATCACTGTGTGTGTGAATTTTTAGCAGATCTCTACATAGTAGGCGTAGCTGGTCAACACAAACTTTCCAAAGTTGAAGTGTTTTTCTTACTTAGAATATATTCCCAAACCTTTTGAAAAGGATTTAAAAAAACAACTATTACCTTAAAGGAAAGCTAAAATGTGGCTTTTGAGGTATTTTTTCCTGTTTCTAATTCAATCAAGGATAAAATCTTTTCCGTGTACCTTTAGGCATGTTGCCTGAGATACGATTAGGAATAGACTTTGCACCCTCCTGCTGCACCTGTGCAGCACTAGAATGAAATGTTGTTTGTTTTAAAGAACACCCTATAGTCACTGTGACAGACACACAATGGCATTTATTTGCCTCCAAAAGGGAACTAGTCTGGTCCAGAAGAGGTCAATTCTGGAACAAAACCTCTGTTCTCAAGCACAATCTCTACTCAGTTTTAAGTGATGATCTAACTTCTACTTAACTCAAGTAATCATGACTCTACCTCTTAGGTATTTACATTTTTCCGGACTCCTCATGAACAACAACAGTATCTCCCAGTGGGCACAGCTAGAAGAGAAATGAGAATGTTGCTTCACTGCGAAATACCACTTTGCTCGCAAAATGAAAACAACTTAGCATAAGATCCAGCTTCCAAGTAAAAGAAAAAGTGTTCCATGGTAGCATTGCCTTGCAGGCTGTGTGATTAGTTACTCTACTTTTCATGCAAAACCTTTTTATGTTAAAGCAATACAACGCAAGCAAGGATTTTTCTTAACTTCAGTGGTTAGCACGTATGTTTTCCTTTCTCTGTGAGGCTCAGATGGATGTGTTTTCCAAGAGGTCAGAAGAGTTTGCCCTGGACTCCCTCCTCTGAGGTTCATAGCATTACACATTTCCTGTTTTGCACATGACAACACAGGGAGCTTTTTCAAAGACGTGAGCTGTATATACGAGCCTTCTGACCTGATTTACTACTGTACGATTGCAACAGAGTCAGACAGCGTAAAACCAAAGGAAAGCATTCCCGATGAAGCCTTCCTCATCTTCCTAGCAAGACTTTAAGAAGCTGGATTTGGACCCGTGGCTGAAATATGCTGAATTCAGAGAGCAGCCACCACCAGATTTAGGCTGGATTTTCAAATCGCTATATACAAAGATCAGATATGATGAGATAGAGCTTTTCAGTGTTATCTTCTGTCCATTACTTAGTGATTTCTATTGTACCAGAGCAGTTGCACTGGCACCTGCCGAGCATGGTAATGTCAGGTCAGTCACCAGGGACTCAGTACGGACAAACCATCTCTACCGAATCCAGATGCATGTGGGAGGTGGTTCCCGGACCAGCTATCAGAACTGGCATCAGTTTTTCTTTACCACAAACTGCTTCACCTATGCTCAAAAGGGCAGGCTGCTGCTCACACCATGCAAAGCCCAGATCTAGACACAACCACCTCTGCCAAGCACTCCTGCACCCTCACCCTGCAGCTGATTATCAATTCGTTCACTCCCACTAGCTAAACAGGCAGGATCCTTATCTGGATTTGAGGAGATTTCAGATTTACTCCAGTTTTCCACTGTCATTCAACAATTCATGTCATCTATTCCTTACATATCTATAACGGTATATTCTTGTAAGCAGGTACATCCTCCTGCCACAAGTCAGTCTTGTTTAGGGTCTAGCACCATTAGCTCATAAATTAGGTGGTGACTATGAACACAATTACTATATAAATAATAACAATTCTCCAGTCATTTACACCAGATCTAGAACTAGGATATTTTCATGAATGATGTAAACCATGTACTGGTTGCCTTAAGGCTGGAAATGCAAAATCCATAGCTTTGATAAAAATATACAACATATTTTATAGGACCAAGCTTCAGGACTTTTACTATTGGTTGTATACTTCAACTAGTTATTTACTAGGAAGGGATTTCAGCATATCAGCAGTTTAGATTAACAACAAAACTTGCCAGCGTTCATATCCTGCTTATTAAGAAGAAAAACCCAACAAGCCTGTTTTTGTCCACTGGAAAAAAAAAAAAAAAGTGGTTTACTATTTTCTAACTTTATGTGATAGTCTATTTAGCACTACCTCTAGTTAGGCAGTGCTAAAAGAAATATCAGCAAGAAAATTACTTTATATCCTTGGTTACCTGTGCCCTTTCATAGATTTAGGAAGATTCTGGTAATTTTCTGAAAATAATAGGATCCTTTTCAACAGAATGCAACACCAAAAGCATGGATGTTACAAAGAGAAATTTAAACAGAGAAACATACACACTTTTTCTTACCTTTTCAAGCTGGCTTAGGAATCTGTCCGAAAGTCTTGATGTTGATCTATGAAAAAAAAATGCAAAGGGAGAGGGCTAGATTTTCAACCTTGCGTCACTTAACATCACTAAAACCACACCAGTTTACATCACTGAAGACTTTGTGTAGGGCTCACTTTCTTTCCAAGATTGCACATGGTGCAGTTAGCTCAAGCAGGGATGCTTGGTCCCTTGTGCACCTTTCTACTGCTCCTAGCAGAGAGCATCTTTGGAGCATCACAGAGATGGCAAAGTGTCTGAAACTGTCAGTTTGTCACTTTGCGGGTTCAGGACCTTGAAACACAGCGGTTCTCTAGACATGAAATTGAATTACAAAGGAGAACTGCAACTTCATAAGCCCAAATTGCTAGAGTCTGCTAGTCCCCCCATTGAGATCATTACCCTTGTGTACTCTTTCAGGAGAAAATTTCTGCAGTACGACTGACAGGAGAGGGTGACGACAACGGGGGCTGTTGTCCTGGCTGGTGCGCAAGCCTGGCATCCTGGCTGCACAGGAGCTGCCCTCTCCTCCCTCTGCTTCGCTGTTTTATTATCACCCTGAAGGATTTATTATCACCCACTCTGGATGAGCAAGGCTTGTGTATTCCTGTCACTGGGAAAGGAAGATGTGGACAGAGCCAAACAGGCCCGATACACAGTTCTGCAGAATAACACTCTCCAAAAATGTACATTTGAGAAAGATTTAATTCAAAACAAGAATTTAAAAAGTTAGAAATCTTTTAATTTCTTTCTGGCATTTGCGAGCAGCCTGGCAACAGATATATCATTTCACCAATAGACCACTTTTAAGATGGACCACCCCACTATACACATAATGAAAAACAGCAATAGGGAACAACCTCGTGTCTGCTAACATCCCTCCATGAGCTCTGAGCAGGCAGGTCCATAAATAGGGCTCCACATGAGTGCAGGGGCTGCTTGCATGAAATGTGGTGGAGAACTGAAGCTGAATTCTCTGTGTTTCTGACAGCTGTTTGGTGGTGTGCAAGACCCTAGCTGGCAAGCTCAGATCAATCCTCAACAGACATATGCTCACCTCCTAAAATAGTACGTTCTGGCAGTAGATTGCAAAGAGACAACAGATATACGTGCTATGCAGCCTAATTACCATCTCAGCCCACGTCACGCCCTGTCGTTGTCTGTGATGCACAGCAAAAAGTTGCATTCTCCAGGCTCAAACTGCTCAGTACAGTGACTTCCCATCTCTGCTAAGAGAACACATTAGAGTACGGGTTTTTTTTCTATATATTTTTTCTATAAAGTAATATTTTCATCACCACGAGTAACATCACAGATGCCAGAAATGGGAAAAAGAAAAAAAAAAAAAAGTCATTCTGATTTATCTGATTATAGTTTGGGCCAAAGCAACACTGGTCTCTGTTGAGCATTTGCTTGTGCTCTGCCCAGACTCATGATATATCCCCAGAAGTGACTCCACTGCCCCCATTGCTTGCAATCTAGTAGAGGTCACCACAGGTAGAGCCTTCCTTTCTTGACTACAACTTGTTAATCTCTATCATACCACTAATTACTCCCCTCACTCACCAGTGGTAGTGCACCTCAAATATTTGTAATTTTTTACCTTGTGCTCTCTGCAGTTTAATTATTGCCGAGCCAAACAGAGACAATTTTTTCAGGCATTGAAACAATTGCCCATTCATTGCTCTACTAATGTGCTCTGCTAATTGGGCCATTACTCTTTGCACGTATTCCCTGCATATTTCTACTCTGTCCACCTCATCCTAATATAGTTGATGGGTGATGAAAATCATTCTGATCATCAGCTTCGATCAGCGTCATCCTCCACACATACAATTCAAACTCACATCATATGGATTTCATTGCAAAATATTAAATAAATTTCTATCTTAGCTATGATATTAGTCAGGATACTCATTTACAAAGATGACATAACTGCCATTCTCCTGCATTTTTTTAGGTTCTAACAATCCTGGCAGTTAGAACCTAATAATAGTAGATACTATTCTGGTATTATCTGCATATTTTACTAACATTGTGCTTCCTTTCTGCTTTACAGTAGGTCAAGTGATATACTTAGTCATACTTATTCATGTTTGTAAAATCATAAGCTTATCTATGTACAAAATATTAAAAAACATAGCATATTTGGTCAGTGTTCCCTCTGACTACACGCTGCATTTACAATCACTTCTGATCCTGAGTACAACTCTACAGTTATTGTATTGTGGGCTTTTTAAAGTTGTTTGAGGCCATTTGAAACTCAGCAGTCTGAGTAGTGACAGCCTAAGAAACAATTTACTTACCAACTGTGTCAGATTATATTCTCACTTGTAATTGCAGGATCAGAACTAGAAAAATTCATTTCAGGATTTTTTTTTTTTTTTTAATAATATCTTTGGGGAAAAGCAAAAAGACTGTGCAAAAAGACATGCAGTGCTGCCATGTTACCAGATGAAAGTTATTAATGGGAGTGACTTACCATCTTTATCAATCTTGTACATGAGGGGGAAGACGCATATATATTTTTAAAGCAATCTAGTGTTATATTAGATTATACTATTAGTAATAGCTTAAGCTATTCAAATCAAGTAAGAATCAAGCTAAATTTAGATCGTTATGTGAGTAATAGGACTTGCTTCCAAATATTCTGATAAACAATTCCTGATTTTTTTTTTTTTAAAGAAATCTTATATTCAAAACCCACTTGGATTTCTAGTCAGAAAAGTCGCAGTAAAGCAGGGGACATCTCCCCTCAAAATAGCTCTTTAGCAGCTCTCACTTGGAAACTGGATATGCAGAGGGATAGGAATAGAGCAGTAGGGAATGCTCACTTATAACAAAAGAAAAGAGCAGCCGCTACTGTAATTGCAATATATTGCTGCTCGTCAGACACAGGTTGCAAGGCAGCAGTAAGCACTTGTAACTTAAACAAACAAACAAACAAAACCCCCCAATAAACAAATTCAGTACGTTTAATTTTAACCACTACTTAATGAAAAATAGGGCATCACAAAGCAAGGACAAACTAAAGAAAAATAACAGGATATTTTAGTGGGATTTTGAGCAGGATTCTAACTCCATTCCCACCAAAGTCAAATGGAATCTTACCAATACTATTTTTAACATGACTCAAATTGACCCAGCTACTGAATCCTACTACCAACAGGTACAAAGGTCACCCCGTATGTCTAATAATTTCACAAGCATTGGGGTTTTCATTGAATAGACCCTCTTATATCTGTGCATTAAGTTTGGGGCACAGAACTTCTGACAGCAAAAAACCTCAACTGTGTGCAGTGTAATTCTAGTTAATTGGTAATTAATTGTTTAATATGCTGTGTAATGAAAGGTTGAGGGTGAAGAGGAGATGATTTTCATCTTTGCTACAGTTTGATAGGAGGGCAGCTCCTTTGGATCCTACCAATTTACATAGCTTGATGGTTGAAAAGACCATGCGCAGATTGCCACGAGGCTTGTGCACGCGACAACAAAAGTGGTCCTTTCTGGAAGACAGACCCAAAAAAGGATGTTTTCTATGGGACAGCGTGGACAACGAATTCAAACTGCTAAGAGCCAAGGAAGGTTGCCAAAGGAGAAGGAAGAAAATTAAGCAAAAAAAGTATAACAATTTATGAACAAAACTTTTTGAGTAGAAAAAGGCAAACTTACAGATAGTTATAATCACAGCACAGAAAACACTGAGGCAGAAAACAATCAGTGATATCATCTAGGAAGGAAGGTAAAAGATTTTTACCAGGAAACAGACTTCATATCACCATCTTTTGAAATGTATGATCTTTAGCGAGGGCACAGATAGACAGTAAAACTAAACAAAAACATCTACAATCCTATCATCCCTTTAATACTATGAATGATTAAACCTGTAACATACAAACCGGAGTTAAGATGCTCCACAGTGCAACCTGCAAGTAGCCATATGGACTGCAGCCTGTAAACTGCAGGAAATAGTCTCTGACTTCACTAGATGATGTTGACAAATACAAGACTATAGACATTGTAATTCAACATTTCTCTGTCAGGCACCAATATCTGGCCTTTGTTTGGTTAGAGTTAAGTATTGTTCCATTGCTGCATGAACACTACTAAGGTATTAAAACTTAAAATTACACAGCCATTCAGCTGTAAGGCTATGACTTCACAAGAAAAACAAAATCAAATTTATTTCTGTATAATGAAGATAAATCCGAAAATTCAGAAAACTGAGTCCAGTGTATCTCAGAATCACACTCCCAGAAAGTCTAACAAATACCATTTTAAGTTAATAAAATGTCTTTTTCATAATCCATGCAAGCATTTCCACATGCAATTTTAAATGAGTTTGGGAAGGATTTTCAAAGAAATATCTTCAATTTGTTTCTATATTCACGTAATAACCGTTGACTCGAACAAGAAGTTACACCTGACTGTGCAGCCTGAGCTGGCACGTTACTGCCACAGAGAGATTAGATACTACTAAAATTAAGACCATGGAGCCACATGTCATGCTTTGCAGCATAGTTAGTTCTCTCATTACAGTCTTCAGCAGATGCTTCTTTAGTAGAGAGCAAGTCGGCACAGTTACAAGAATTATGTGCCTATGCACTTATACATGCATATGTATTTAATATTTGAATTAACTGTGGCCATTGTCATAAATACCTGCTACTGGAGTTTCTATTTCAGTCTTTGCATGCACATGACTCTACAGATTTTATTCATTAGGATGTGTATGCAAGTGAATTAAAAAATGAAATCCAAATATTTGATTAGAAAAAGTGATCTTGTGCAAGGATCTTTTGGTTTCCAAAAACTATATGAATTATTATTAAAAGAAAAAAGTACAGTAGCTGGCACTGAACTCTATGTGGCAGTAATGTACCAGCTTAGTTTGCATAGTCCAGGCCTAAAATAGGTAGGGAATTACATGATGCAGTTGTAGATAGGGAGGTATTAAGACTGGGCCCTAAGAACTGCCAGGAAAGCAAACAAACAAAGAAATGTTGAAACAAAACTAGAAGAATTTATCCTTTATGGTAATTTAAGGAAACCATTTCCTTATCTCCCTCCTGCATTACAACTGGCACAAACTGCCCTTCATTTTTTTCTGACAATGTATCCATGCTTGGCAGCAATGGTACAGTCTTAAAATCTACTTATATTTTGAGGTCATACTGTCCGGCTTTATGGGATCTTTTGGAACAGCACCGTGCAATTTTCCATCCTAAGACATCTGATAGCTGCACTAAATATAGCCCCGTGCAGTTCCTCTGTTTAAGATACACCTACTACTGTGTGTCATGCTGATCATAGTTTAGAATCCTCGTGGACCCTCAAACTACTGCTCGTGCCATAAAGACTGCCACAGATCAAGTCGCAGTGTGGTCTTTAAGCTACCTTTAATAAATTACGCCGCTAATAATCCACTTTAGAGCTTCATCTGTGATGTGTTTCTGAACATTGAGTTTATACAATTTACAGTGTTTTCTGACCACGTGCAAATCTAAACAAGGGGAGGGCAAGAAGAACAACTTAGCATTGTTTGCACAGCTGTGTTGTCATTATTTCTTCCTCTTGCCTTACATTTTCTAGTATTCTTGACTCAAACAGTTAAATAACCAACAAGATTAGCAAGTGACTTCCAACAATCAACTAAGTGCCAATAGCTACAGGAACTAGACAAAAATCCACGTTTTGTGAGTAGCTATATAGACAATTTGGAATGATTTGAAGAACTAGACTCACACTAAAACCTTCCACACAAAAATATCTCATCTCACTAGGTGGGCTCCTAGGATGTATGATAATAATTCATACCAGAGTAGAGGTTAGTGATCCTACAACATTTAGATTTTTCTGCTTTAGCAGCAGATAAAATTAAGTATCTTGAGATAGTAATCTAATTTTTAAAAAATATTCCTCGTTATTGACAGCTTTTGTAGCCTACAGATATCAATACAAAATATCCAAATTAACCACTCAATGTCTCCAGTCTTGCTTTTCTTTTCCTGGTCGCTAGCAATATAATTTTGGCATGAATAAATTTCCCAGATGGGACCTACAAACAACTACACATTGAGGTTAAAATTTGGAAAAGTCTAGCCTATTTTCTTCTTTCAAACATACAATTGCAAAAACTTCTTACTGGAGAAGCATGAAACCTGCGTTACCTCAAAATACGAGCAAGAATCAAGCTAATCATATTAATAATAAGTTAAGTCCACACGAAAAGCAATATGCAGCAAATGTGAAGGGACGAACGGAGTAGTTTTGCTGAGGGGGAGGCATCTGGGAAAGCGACAGCAAGTCATTGACAGACAGCCTCCTTTTGACAGCTTCTTCCCCTGGGGTGTAGAATGTCACTCCTCCACCGTGTGAACTGTTCTTCGTTGCTTTCCAACTGTTGGCTTCAACCGTAAGTGGGGAAAAGTCACCAATGCACACAGGCTAATTTGATCAATATATTCTTTAAGGGTTTCCTTGATGGAGCTTAAATAACCAGGACAAAGTTAAAAGCTACTTGCATTTAAATACCTCATTCATCTTCCCATTTTTCCATGCATTTCTTGCAAGCATAATATGTAGCATTTAATATTACCCAACTTCAAATCGACATTACTGAGAAGTTCTATCAGATTTGAGACTAGAGATATAGAGGAACAATAAAGAGAAAAATATGGAAATAGTTCAAGCATTTAAATGAAAGTAGAAACTTTCTTCAAACTCAAAATTGTACTTTACAAGATCTTTTTAGATGGAAGACAACAAAATTTCCTATCTCTCTCTACTCAATGAATTATCTGCACAAGAGTTCCTTCACCAAGTCCCAGAAAGCTTAGATATCTAGAAACAAGGAATGCAGCTGGACTGACGAGAAGAGTTCTATACTGGAGCACTTATGAAAAAGAATCTGAAACCAACTTGATCCTTCCAGGCACTTGAAGCAATCCAATTTCTTGGAAAAAAATAAATAAAAAGAGTATTGATTTGGTACTGGGGAAGTGATTTATCTCTATCTATGGAATTGGAGAGGTGACATGGAATAATGTGTACAGCTGAAATCCCTATTTCAACGGGACCAGTTGAAGTCTGGGGAGCTTGATAGCAGGAGGGAAACACTGAAGAAACGAAAGTGAGAGATTTTAAATTTTTTTTTAGTAACTATTTAAGATCTTAAACTATTTAGTCTATGAATACGAAAAGTTTAAGATGTTAAACTATTTAGTCTATGAAGATGAATAGGTATGTACCTTCAATATAAAATAAACTCCAAATTCAATATAAAATAAAATGGCATAGAGATGCCATTGCCTGATACAAAGATGAAATGATGTAGCAAGAAAATGGGGGCAAAGAAAATGAAGAGCAACAGAAGCAAAGGGACTTCCCTAAGTCTCGTTCCTAAATATACTTCCCTAGAGTAATTCTGTTACTGAACGAAGACTAAGAATAGTTGGGAAAGTTGAATATATCTCTTCACAAGTCCCATCTATTGCCATAGCCACAAGACGCACCCCAGTACTTTTTCTTCAAGATCCTGACTTTGCTGTGCACTAATTCATTACTTAGAAATAGAAAAACAGACAAAAAGTTCACAAGTGTCCTAAGAAATAAACGGATCACTGTTAAATTCTTTCCCAGTACCCACTGCTCTTTATGAGATGCTTCAACATGGTATTTATGGGAATCCTCTAGGCAACAATGCTGCCCTTCTTAATCTGGGTAGTAACACATTTTGCAAAGATTCATTTCCAAGAAGATGCTTCAGCAGCTGAAATGTTTAATATTCTCAGTTTATCGAGCTCTTTTGGAAAAATGAGAAGATTGACAGGCGCAACAACGAAAATAAATTCCCCAAAGAAGTGGAGAAGTTAGGGCATGGAATAGAGAAGGGGAAAATAGCCAGAACAAGTCCTGTAAACTCAAAATTCCAGAGATTGTTCCTATATCTCACATTTCCTTACAGAAAGTAATAAACTTAGAACTCTAATGTCCATCTGAGGTAGGTGAAAACAGTCCTTTTCCATCATACTAGTTATCCAAGGTGCGTGGAAGATGCATGATATTATGAAATCCTGATCTTTGCTGCAAAGCTATCTAATAATATCAGCTCAAACATTTTCTGCTGTTGGTATGAAACCCACTCAAAATAGCACACTTGACAAACACGCAATGATTTAAAGAGCTTGCAGCATAGCAGCGCCACAGAAACAGCATCAATCATTCATCAGCGGTCCATTGTACATGGTGCTGACAGCAAAAATAATTTTCCACATCACATAGCTGATTTATAATCAAATTGTCTTTTTGTTTGTTTGTTTATAAATGTAAGTAATTTGTGATTCTAAAGCCAATAAAAAGAAACAAGAAATTTCTGCCTTCCTAGAGAAAAAAGAGCCTGGCTAGCACACATCCCTTTAGGACCAGAGAGGCACTGCTGTACCATCCTTAGGCACACTGAAGCATCCTAGCTGCAGAGGCAATAAATCCAATACTCTTAGCAACTTATCAATGCATATCTTTCAAAACTCCCACTTTAAGACAAAAAAAATGTCAGTTTTGCTCTGCTGTAAAATTGTAGCAAGCTTTTCAACTACGCAGCACTTTTTGCTTGGAATTTCAAAGTTGCCATTGTTCCCAAAACATCACTTGCAAATACAAATCTGGAAATACTTACACTAAATCTGTCACAGTAAGTAAATAAATAAAACAACTCTCATCTAAAGAGAAGTGGAAGACTAAGGGGAATCAAGAGAAAAAATATATTCCATGCTGTCTTGTACTGAAATACACTATAAACACTTAAAACACTGCAACATGAAAAGACAAAGCTTAGGTTTATTAAAGAAATGCTTTACCAAGCTTGTAAAACATATTTTTTTTTTAACAAATATGTTAACAGGAATCAGGTACAGAATTAAAAACCTTACTAATATACTTCATATATTAGTAAGGACTGGAAGGCTTATACAGTTCTATTTGAGAAAGTAAAACTTCAGAAGTTCTAGCAACCAAAGCTATGCAGTGTGGTTTGCAGAGCAGACACTGGATTCATTCCAGGAGATGGAAGTGCTCCAGGTAAAGTCAGGATGCTAGGAGCAGTTATGGCAAACCAGAGCCTTCCTCTTGTTAGAAGAAGGGGTGGCTTATTTACCCTGGAAATCTGTGACAACCAGGCAATGGCAAGGGAAAGGAAAAAAAAAAAAAAAAAAAAAAAAGGAAACTGGAAATAGTCCAGGTAAGATGCACAAAATGATTTGCAAACAAAGCACTTACCATAAATCTGGGTTTTTTCTTTTTAATCTTAACAATATCTCTCAGAAAAACACACACACATAAAATATCCACTTCCAATATATCCCATACCTACCTTGCAACAAGAGGAGAAGTTGGACAGTAACAGTAGAGCTTTAAAAGAAAAAATGTTTAAAGTGCAAAGCTTGTAATAAATTATTAGCTTATACTTGGAACTTTAGGGCCTGGGCAGACACTTAAAAACCACAAACACACACGCAGCCAAACAAATCCAAATTGCTGCAGAGATCCAAAGTCACTGTTGAAAGCTTTGGTATTCACTACCTTCACTCTGTGATCAGGTTAGCTTGAAAGGGCATCGGCTTTAGATTAAAATGTTTAATTTGCTGACTGTACATAGCTGGTCCTCAGAAGAAAAGGAAGTGCATTATATCACTTTCCCACAAGTATGCCACAGACAAACAGGGAATGGGCTTAAGGTTTTAAGGAGAGCACAACTGAAACGACAAGGTGCCCAAAGGATCTTTAAAGATCCTGCTTTGCAGTGCTGTTGTTTCTCACTCTTAACAGGAGTGCAGCTTTACAACGCTCTCTAAACAGGGTGAAAAGAAAGGAATAACTCAAATCACAGCTTTTACAGTTCTCCAGTAGTGCGTCTCACCCCAACCACAGCCATTCTTAATCCCCGCTCCAATAAACAGTGAAAACTATTCCCCTAAAGTCCGTGTTGCAAGAGAGGGGAAAGGGAATGGTTCAAGAGACTGTCCTTCTCAGAGGCCCCGGGGAATGCCAACATCTTTAGCAGCCAAGTCAGCTCATTAGGAAAAGGCAGAAACTAACTCAGAAGTAAACACCAGTGGAATAAAGGAGAATTATTCTTAATGTGCCCACATTTCAGTTAGCCCTCTACAGGGGAGAAAATTCAGTGGGACAAATGCATTTCAGAAGGGGCCTGGCAGTCTGGGATTTTTTTTCCTCCAGAAAAATGTTATTTTACTCTTAGAGCAAAAGATATTTCTTTGCATCCCAAATGTAGAGCATTTTTTTCAGCTGGAAGAATGCGTTTCCAGAGTACCCATTGTTAAAGCACTCTCGTCAAATTATTGCTATGTGGTTTAGTTATGTGGTTGGAGTAAGAAATTCTAGGTCACAGCTTTGGCTAGCTCTGCCTGCTGTGGGGTCCCTTTTATCCATGACCAAGTTTTTTAGTTGCTCTGAATTTATATACCCCCAGAGTTGGTTTAATTTCAATGGGTGTCAACTCATCCTCATTTAATACCAGTAAAACACTTACTAAGTCTAGAGTAACTTTCAACTGAGGCTCATTAAAGAAAAATGTTATTTCTATAACCTGGAGAGATGATGATAATTTAGGGACATTTTCTTCTTCCCTTGCTGGCTGAAACTTGGCCAACACCACAAATAAAACCCTGACGTGATGGCTGTTGGGTATTTTGTATCAAATAACACAGGCTTGATCCCATTCCAAGCAAGTAAGTAATTATCAAAACTAAACCAGGTCACTATTCATGAATTGTTTTGGATGCCACACCAAAAAGGATAAGTGGGCTACATAATGGAAAACCAGCATAAACAGAAGTACGAGTGATGACAAACTGTACAGGGGATCACCACATGAAAAGGTTTTGTGATTGTACAAATGCCAATATGACCAGCATTCATAGAATATTCTGTGCCCTGCAGAAATGGTACCGTTTGGAAACTCTCACCAGCAGTAATGCTTTCATACCTCCACAGAGGAGAAACAGAACAGTAGAAAACTACACACACATATGCACACACACACACATATACATATGCACACACAGGAGAACAGCTAGATGGATGGGTGGAAAAAGGCAGGGATTCGCCTTCAAGCCCAGGACCAGCACAGAAAAGTGTTAGTATGCTTCATTTTCTCTCAAAGACAAGAAGAAAAGAGAGAACTCAGAGTAAAAATCAGCCTCAGGTTTTGCACTCAGCTGGGAACACCTAGAACACATCTATATTTCTACTTGAGCCCAGATCAGGAACAGTTTCATAAATCTTGTGACTCTTCCCCTTGTCCTGTTCTTGTTCTTCCGTTTAGAGCATGTCTGTGTTCTGAGAACACATTTCTGTGCTAAGGGGCGGTCAGTCTTGGTGGCAAGACTGGATCTTGATTTAAGGAGAAAAACACTGACCTGTGCAGAGTGTGGGTGCCAGGTCCCTTGTTTTTCTTTTACAAATTCACTGCTCTTAGGCCACGGGACTTGCTTATGTAGATATAACCCCACACAACCCTACAGCGGAAGCACTGGAGCTGGACCCCAAACAGACTTTCAAACCAAAGCACCCAAATCATTAGAGGCCAAGTGAGAGAACACAGAGTTTATCGATAATGAAGGATTGGGGAAGGGAAAGTGGGTGATTAAAGAAAGAGGTTGAAGAGAGTGAGGCCTTTTCCTCCAATCTCTGGGAATTGCTACAAGCCAAGAAAATAAGTTTGAGAAACCCAAGCAGGATATATGACTCTCTCAATTCTACTGAATTATAAATTGACTGGTTTGCAAGCTGTCAATGGAATATGCAGGTACCACAGAGCCATAACAGTCAGATTAAAAATACATTCTGGGTTCCAGGGAGACTAAGTTATATCTCTGGGTAACTCAGTGGAATTTATTAGTCCTTGCAGACTGGCTGCTATTATTATCAAAAGCAATTATTCATTTTAAAAGTGTGACTGTCAATTTAAAAATGTCCCAATGTAACCTAAGCCCCCTGTTAGCTATCCAGAAAGCAGATCTTTAGAGGGTATATCATGAATTATTTATTTCTTGGCTTTCTAGAGCCATTCTTTATGAAAGAATTACAATCATGTAACTACGATGGGGGAAAGAACAAGAGAATCTTTGAACTACAGAAACACTATGAGATATAGGTTTTAGTTTTAAACAGAAAGCTGAACCAAGCCTGAACCCAGTTCAAGCTGTCCAACTAGAAATGAAAATGAATTATTATTTTGGAAGTATTTCTGCAAATTGCACCTCCAGCTGACACTCCAGTCACAGCTAACCACAAATCAAAACCAAACCACTACATTTTATTAGGGATACTTGTTGATTCCCGTCAAAAGATTCTGGAGCATTATAATTACATCAGCATTTGCAGCACTGCCTTATTTACAGATCATCCTCTCTGGGGAAAACAAGTTTTAAAATAAAGCAAGCTGTAAATACTACTTCTAAATTGTATGTGTAGCAAAGAATGTAACAACATAAATTTAAGTCAAATGAAACTTCTTAATAGCATTGTTGGTCCAGGGAGAAAAAGTGTATAATTTTTATTTTTTGCTTATGCACCTCCCCTCCCCCCCAATAGAGATAAGCCTCTTCTGATTGCATGAATCTTCTTATCTCACCTTAAGACAGCTGGCAAGATAGGAAAACATATGCAGGATACATCTTCATTTAAGTCACTGACAACCTAGAAAGAATTTGACTGAAACGTATGACTCCTTTTGTGCTGAGCCTCAGTCTAGAAGTTACCATTTGTTTTCTGCACTTCACTATATTTTGATATAAATATATTCAAAATACACATGTTCACAGTGAGTTTAAAATGAATGGCCCATCATCACACCAGCACTGGACCAGAGCACAGGAACTTGTTCCACAGAAGCTCCAGTTGTTCAAGACCCCTCTGGCTGTCACCCACACAGGACAACTCCCTGCACCTCTGCTTTCAAATTGTGTCAGCTTTCCTGGAAGCAATCTGCAATGGCATGGCAGTGTTTTAATTCCCAGAAGAGAGGATAATAGCGTATTTTAGCAAAATTTTCAAGAAATTTTCAATTAATTCTCCTTTCCTCTGAACCCAAGAGGAGAGAGATGAATAGGGACAATTTAAAAGCAGCTGAGCACTCACTCTCCACCTCATCTTTGATTCAAGATACATTGGTGACTAAACAGAAACAAACTAGAGTGAAAAGGTTCCATTATTACTTTATGTTCTCATATATACCAAGTTTTGAGTTCTACAGCATTCTTTTGGGGCATGTAACTAAAAGTTTTTCCCTTTTTTGAGACCTGTTCATCCATTAAACACTTTGTTGAGGGATAGGAACAATATTTTGGTGCCCACAATACATAACTTTGCTACTAGTGAGCACGGAATTTGGCAATGGCAGGAACTCGCAGTGTATTTGACATCATCAGTACGGCATTAGTGTTGGTGAGTGAGAAAATTTCCTGAGAGAGGTTTCATCTACAAGCATAAAAGGTAACCAGTGCAAAGGGGAGTCACTATAGAAAGAGATGTGAAATGTAATTTTCTACATGTATCATTTATGTTTTTACAGCATAAATGTAAGCCTTCTTTTCCTATGTTCTGAAATGGTAATATTAGGATTATACTGGGATATCCATCAGTGGCCCAATGTCACCTTTTACCATAGAAATTCAGTTTTGACATGCTTTTAAGTGGTATCTCAAAGTATAAATTGATATGACTTTTTTTTCCCCCTCCTATCTTCTGTCTGCCTTCATTGTCAGAGATTCTGTGCCAGAAATGGTGAGCTGGGTGTATGTTGCAAGATATATGGCTGGAGAAGGTATTTCCTCAGCTACACGGTCATGGATATGCTCTGTGGCTGACCCTAGCTTACATTTTTTTCTGCTGCACCATATCTATTCCTCCTTTTGTAATTAATATTAAAAGCAAGAAAAGCAAGCTCCAAACTTTTCTCCTAGTTTGTCGAGGAATACATTTTTTATTCATTGGTTCTTCACATCTCTTAGCAAATGTGACATTCCATAAGGCAGAAACATAGGAAAACTAATTTTGGAGCAATTGCACTTTTGCAGACTTTCTCAGCCTTCATTTTTACATTTCTTTCAACAAGTTATTAGTGTTAATGATCTGCTTGGCTAATACCCTCCTCACAGGACCAGGCGGTGCACAGCGCGCTGCTGCGTTCAAGCTAGAGACCCCAACAGGCTTGTGTAGACCCTCGTGCCAAAGCACTTACCTAACTACACGGGAGAAGGGCCAGGTCACTGTGTGTTGATTGGTACCAGTCTTAGCAGGTGCATGGCAAGGGTTTTGCAGTAATGTCTAGGTCAACAGAGAGAGTAAAAATAAAGGTGCGGGTTAGTAGGGAGGAAAAGAATTTTTGAATGATGTTCTTCTGGCAAATATAAGTTTTACACAAAAAGACCAAGGTGTATTTTTCCTTAAGGACTGAGTACCTCTTCATTCTGGTTCCTTTATTTACTGTAATCTCCACCATGACTCTGCCTTTCTTATTAAGGATTGTATTGAAGAAATAACAAAACCGTGCCTTGGTAGAAGTTCAAAACTTCTAGAAATTCAAACCAAAAGCAGCTCCCAGTCCAGACCTCATCTACTCTTTCAACGGGTCCCACTAGTCTTCAATGGCTCTCCTCATTTTATCCACTGTTAACCTGTGCTAGCCACTAATTAACCTTTTCCACTAATTTTTTTTTTCATTTTATTCTCTGTCATTCTTTTCTCCTTTCTGACATTGTTCTAATTTATTTTCTTGAAGCCTCACTCTCATAAGCAGTCAAACACAGCATGCTTATACCTACTGGCAGAAGAAGAATCATCCCCTTCCATTCTCAGACAGCTATTTCAATATTTTTTATTGCATGCTTTAACACTCAGATATGTATTTAACACCTGCATAAACCTTCTTCATTTGGTAGTCATTTACAAGGCACTAAGGACATTTAAGAAACATCCTTAGTGAATGATCTCTTACACTATAAGGCGGGTTAGGAGAATATCTGGGTGACAGTAAGTCACAGCATCCCACTTACCTGCTTTTTCAGGGACTGCTGATGCCACCACGAGGAGTAGTTCCAAGGCAGACACTTCCAGAGGGATAAGGCTGCATCTCTTCCTGGTTCTCCTCTCCCTAAACTCTTCTGCTTTGCTTCTTTCTTCTGTCCTTTACCTTTCCCATGCTCTCTCAGATGCTTGGGTCAAGCGAGAGAAAAAGTAAGGTAAAAGGGCTAAGCTACTGTTTTGGCCACTAATTGTGAACTGTTAAATCACTACTAGAGATAAGAACACACAAACTTTTAAAAAGGAATAACTAAAACACTTTAGAAGTTAGCGCCGCAGCTAAAAAGCCTATGTGAAGGTTTGCCACGCAATGCAAATCCAAACCAGTCTAATAGAACTACTTGTATCCAAGTATCTGAGTATGTTTGGCTGCTTCTGAGAATGTCTAAAGCCAGAGCTAGAAAAGGATTTTCCAGGTTTATAAACTTTACTCATTGGTGGCCCAATAAAGAATGGCAGAACTCAAACATGATGACAGGATGTCACTGCCATGTTATCTGTCCCAGAACGAGACCAACAGGGAGTTTTCCTTTCCACCTAGTCTCTTCAGGAAAATCCATCCATAGTGACAAATCAGCTACCCACGTTACTCCTCAAAGAAGAGGAGAGTTCTGTGGCAGTTGCCTAAATTTCTCAAACTATTTATCCATTTCCAGAACTTTTTATGCCCAAAGTATAGGAGGAAAAGTAGTTGTAAGTCACTTCTGCTTAGAGGAGGGAAGCAGGAATTTCGGCTCTTGTACGTGAGCAGTGGAGCACATGAGCTCCTAGCTACCTGCAAAAAGACACAATGTGATAATGCATATATGTGTGCATTTCCTAACCTCTCTTTTACAAACTTTGGTTCATGCTATATTTCATTTATGCCCGAAGATACATTGCAACTACACAGTCTATAACTACAGTGTTCAGAACTCAGAAACGGTATAGATGGAGTTTTACAATTTACAACTTTGCTGGAAATGCCTTCTCATAATTTGAGCAGTGTTCACATGCCATTTCCATAGCATAGCTATATTATTTCATAATAAAATAAAAGCTTCTGCTGAAGTACATAAAAATCGTTGGCTTTACACATTGTAGTAAAGTTAAATTTATCTAGATTGCATAAAATTGGGAATCCAATGATGGATTCAACTTGCATTTCTTTATTCTCACTGGCATTCCTCCTATCCTCTTTATGAAACCCCTCTTAACCTAGAAGAAGCTAGATTACAGACCTAGCTGTTCAGACCAAGAGCGGTTTGGATGTATGAGAATCCTGACAACATAACATATCTTCTCTTACAACATATTCAAAGTATGGAGTACCTAAACATCAATCGTGTGGGACAGCACAGTTCTACATTATGTCACTGAAAGGACAAGTCCTGGCAAGAACAGGAAAGGATCCTACTGTGTTCCTCGCTCTTGCAGAGATCTCCTGGGAAGAGCAGCCACAAGAAGTCCCTCTCACTAAGGCTATGTGAGCAATGGGAAAGTCATTTTGAGTAAATCAGATGGTGACCTGCTGTTTAGGGAAAAGGAATGGAATAAAGACCTTCAGTCCCATCTCTGTTTGCCACTGACTTCTTTCAAAACTTGTATTATTTAATCCATTCGGATCATTTAAAGTTTATGTTACAATTGCAGTTTTTTTTTTTTTTTTTTTTTTTTTTTTTTTTTTTTTTTTTTTTTTTTTTTTTTTTTGTCTTCATTGTTTCTACTCATGAGTATGATCAGGAGGATAACTAATTAACTCTTTCTGCACTGTAGGACTGATTAACAATCCATATAGCTGATGTCGCTTTTCGTCCATCCAAACACAGTCAACAGGAAGAGTGACTTTGTCTGAAGACATTATTTAGGCTATCTCATCGGATGGTTTTGCCTGAAAGATTTCAGAGGACAACAGGCTCAACCCAATAACTTTTCCCTACCATGAAACATCTAACTGACCATGTCAACCAATCTCCTCACCAAGTTGTGATTCCTAGAGGGGATGAAAAAATCCCCAACTTGAACACAACCAGACAAATGCCAGCGTGCTAGCAGCATTTTGCTAGGCTAAGAGCAGCATTTAGATCAGAAAGAGAGGAAAACTGCCTGGAAACTATTTTCCAGGCTAAAATGCGGAAGGAGACCAGGATGACAATAGGATCTCTGGAAGAGGGAGCACTCTTTGGTTAAGCTGTTCATAGCTGAGCCATACACAGTCCTTTCCTTGCAATACTAAATACAGAATCTATTCACCTTACTCAGTTCTCTGTGCTTACCAGGTAGTAGTAACCATGACTATTATCAAGGGAAAAGTGCAACTGAGAAAACCTCAAGGTTCGAATCCACGGGATCCCGAAAGCCGTGGAGGCTTCATGCACCTCTCAATACAGCTGCTGTGACCAGTGTTCTCCAGTCTTCCCTTTCCCCTGACCCGTCCTACAGTGCTGTGTAATGAAAGCAACCAAGGCAGTCAGCACCAGGGTAAGGCTCAGTTTGGAAAAAAAGTATCAAAACGGACCAAAACCCACTTCTTCTGAAACACTGTATCACCTCTGCCACTCCACATTTAAGATAAATTGCTACAAAAGCCATATTATGGTATCTACATGTTCAGCCCTTCCCCTTACTTCCCACTGTGTTCCTAAACAGAGTGAACAGGAGAGTTGTTAATAAACAAAAACCAACCCGAGGGAAGAGTTACAACTAGCAGTTGTCTTTAAGGGAGGAATTAGCATGTCCACAAAAACAGAGTCCACAGCAACAAACTAAGTACTCTCAGCTTGGCTCCTCCTGCTGGACTTTCTACCATGTTCTGACCTTACCAGCATCACCTGCTGGATGGACAAGATCCTGAGATGTGGCCTGCGTTTTTCTTTTCTTCCCCCCTCTTCCATTTACTGCCAGGCTCCAAAAAAAATCCTCATCCATAATTTATTAAGTCACTAGGCCTGGTTCCCATTTTTGTCTGTTTAATACCTTATATAACTATATCACTTTGGGGGACAATTTGTTTTATTTTTTTCTGTTAGCATGTTCCTTGTTGCAAACAGCTACAGAGGCACTGCCCACTGATGCAGTTTGTTCCAAACATATATCAATATGCATATATTGGCTCACGTTCACAGTGCTTGAAAACTGAGAGCGCTTTTAAATGAGCGAATTCCATTCACAGTGTAAGGACTTTTCTCATTTTAAATATATTGACACCATTTGTGTATTTTACTGCGCCATTCCGAACTCATCCTTGCTCTGAAGCCCTGGAAGTTTGCAGACTGCGTTTTCCCTTGCATTCCTGCAAGCAGATAGCTGGGCAGTTAACCACCTTCTCCCTGGAGTGAGATGCATCCATCTTCTGTATTGGAAGCTGACAACTTAATAGTGTTTTCTACCATGTGCACGCTGACCTGTATTTTGCATTGCTTGTAATGGTGCCTTTTCAGAACAGCAATTTTTCTCCTGTCTTAGCAGAGCATGCATAGTTCATAAGAGCAAGCCTAGATGCCAGCTTTGATGTTGCAAAGGCCAGGTGTACTTTAGTTATGCAGGAAAGGAAGGCACTTTTTTAAGATCGTGCTGGACAAACGCATCAATCTCCATCCTCCTTTAAGCGGCCGAACAGCCACCAGAGCTTTGCTCAGGTTTTTAATAGCTGCCTCCTCTGAGTTCCTCTGGCTTTAAAAAGAAAACTCCTGCTTCCCTGTCCCGGCACTTGTACCAAATGGCTACGGCCTTCGCTCAGCGCAGGGAAGGCAGCGGGGGAGAGTTTACGAACTGTAATTACCAGCTTTCCCACTCCATCCCTTCCCTAAAAGAAGGACCGTTCATCATCCTCTTTTGTGCTCCCGTCTCCTTAAAAGGCCTCCTCGGCTGTATCCCAGTGCATCCAGCTGCAGGAGGCTCTCCCCAAGCCGGAGCCCGGGATACCTAGATGGATTTCAAAGGGAACATCGCGCCGCTCGCCTGCCTTATTTGGGAAACTGAACTCGGCCAGGCTTGGCACGACCTCCACAGCCAGCCAGGCTTTCGTAAACCTGGAGCTCTGACAGACACAGAACGAGAGGAGACCTCATGTTATGGATTCCTCGCTTCACAAGCTCAGGGAGGGCAGGCTCGCAGTCAAAAACAACCTGGAACAGACGGGCAAGGAGCGCGCGGAAGAGCTTAGCGGGCGCTGAAGCTTCGGGAAGAGGGGAAAAGCAGCCCTTGGAGCGAGCCGCACGGCGTGGAAGTCCCACAGAAGTGAACACACAACACGCACACGGGAATTCCCAGGGTACAGGAAGCCCCCTACAACACCCTCACAACACCCTCACACACCACACACAACACCCTCACACACCCCCTCAGCTCCCCGCCCCCCTCCCCCCTCAACGGCCTCTCGGCCTGCGCACAACCCCGGCAGGGGGCTCGGCGCGGGGCGGGGGGGCACCCGGGGAGGCGGCGCGCGCCCATTGGCCACCAGCCTCATGCATATTCAAACCTCGCCGGGCCCGCCCCCGTGCCGGGCGGCCTATGGCGGCGCAGGCGGAGCGGGCGCGGCCCCGCCCGCCGGTGCCTGCGGGAGTGGGAATAAAGACAGATAGCGGCGGGCGGCGCGGCGCGGCGGGGCGGGCGGCGCGAAAACTTTCCCGCGAAGTTGCGGGCGGCGGCGGCGATGCCCGGGCTGCGCGGCGCG
>NW_020454983.1:347461-427857 GCF_003342845.1 Nothoprocta perdicaria
GGCGGCGAGGAGAAAGCCTCGCGGGCCGCGACGGAAAGGCGCGGCGGGCCGGAGCGCAGGGAGGGGGCGCAGGCGCGGCGGGGCCGCCCGCCGCCCGCCGAGCTCGGCGCGAAGATGAGCTTGTTGTCAGCCATCGACACGAGCGCCGCGTCCGTCTACCAGCCCGCCCAGCTCCTCAACTGGGTCTATCTGTCGCTGCAAGACACGCACCAGGCCAGCGCCTTCGATGCCTTCCGCCCCGAGCCCTCCTCGTCCCAGCACGCCGAGCTCGGCTACACCAAGAGCGCGCCCGAGCTGGGCTCCTCGCTCAGCTCCAGCTATCTCAACAGCTTCTTCCAGCTGCAGCGCGGCGAGGTGAGTGCGCCGCGCTCCGCTCCGCTCCGCGCCGCTCCCCCCGCGCCACGAGGCCCGCGACGCGGCTCCGCGCGGCCGCTGGGGCCGTCGGGCGCCGCCGCGGGACGGGCACGGGCGAAGCCGCCCTCCTCCTCCGCCGCCGCCGCCGCCGCCTCCCCGGGCGCCGCCGCTCACTCCCCGGTCAGTGGTTTGCACGGATTGCGGAGCGCGGCGGCACCGGGAGGCGCCACCTCGGCCGTATAAAGAGGAGAAAAAGGAGGTGAAAGCACCACAGGCAGTCGTGGGAGATGTTAGGAGACGGTAAAATAAAGATTAGATATAAGGGAGAATGGTATTAGAAAGGACACTTGAGCCCTTCCCGAGCGGAAGGGGTGGAAGGCGCCGCTTAGCAAAGGGAGACCAAAGGCTGGCACCGGTGCAAAAGGAGAGGTATGGGCAGGGACGTGACAAAAATATCCATCCAAAAGGCTTTGCACACGGCATTTCGTAACGCAACAACGCGACCAAATGAAACCAAAAGGAAGGAAACCAAGAACTATGGAGTTGGCCAAGCCAGTTCACCGCGCGGCGCCCGCGCACGGGAAGTTGTTGAGGTCAAGCACTTGTGCCGCCGGGGGCCCTAGTCGTGCGGGGCCACCCGCCTCGCTCCCCGGGGCGTCCCACTGCCGTCCCCGCCACGGGACGCATGTCACCCTGGTGAGGAGAGGGCCCTGGGCAGCGGGGCCGTGTCCCTGACCTGCGCAGCGCCCCTTCCCTCTCCTGCCTCACCACCCAACCCAGAACATACGGCTGCAAGGCATTCTCAAAATACATAGTTTTCTCCTGACATGCTATAGAATTGTTAATTACAAACAAATTGGTTTTCCCTACATTTATGATGTTAAAACTGCTAATGAAGGACCACACATTGTACATATACACACACATTCTTTTTTCTTATTGGGAAATTTTCTTAAGACTTTTGCAAAAGAAGTTTAGACTCAAAACAGCCACTGTTTTTGCAAGTATATAAGTCAAAATCCATCCAGTGTGATCTACCCAGCCTTATTAAACATAACAAGCACATCAATTTTGCCAAAAAGGCCAACAGTCAGTAAAAACCAAACCTCTAGCTACGTACCTACTGAGTCCAAGTTGTAGCTTTGCCACTCTGCACCTGGCTCGGGAGCTTCTTGGCTTCCAAGTCCTGATAAGAATCCAGGATTTTGGCGTACACGGACTCTTTCCAGATCAAGACTAGGTTGCTCTGTTAGGTCTGGGTTTGGCAGAGTCAGCATACGTTCCACTCAGCATCTGTCCTTTTTCTTCCTGGGAGAAAAGGAAAAATGAAAAGTAATGGAGGAGGTCCAGGAGATCCTTGACATCATCCCTCAGAAGCAGTTTTCTTTTTTTTTCCCCCCCCTTAAAGTTTCTGTTAAGTTCACTTTCTGCTTCTCCAACACCACTTGCAAATAGAGGCTCAGTCTTTCAACTCTCTCCCTTTCCACTTGGCTCACATTTCTATTTTTTCCCTTGTGGTCCCAAACAATTTTTTTTTCCTTTTTTTTTTTTTTTTTTTTTTTTCCCTCTCTGCTAAATTTTTTCCCTTGGCATGTTAGGCCTTCCCAGACTGCTGCTTTAGCTAAATATTCAAACCCCTGAGTGGCCACCCCACTCAAGGTGCTCATTTCTGATGGGATCAGCTAGCTTAGCTGCATTTCTGTGTAGATTCCTATCAATTTATGAAGCACATGGGTGCAAAATTATACTACTTTCATTAACTTCATTACAATTTCCTGAAGCATATATGTCACAACAAACAGGAATGCCAGTGCTATGGAAAGTGTAAAGCATTCACTGTTCAAGAGGAGCTAAAGAGTCATTTGATTCTGTACAGACATTTTAGCTTTTCTTAAAAGAGAAACTTCTCAGCCATTTGTTCAAGTCAGTTTTCCAGCCTGAGAGAACAGTAGCAGTGAGTGTGTGGCTGGTCAGAGGCACCTTTTTACATTTTCAGACTTTTTATGTACTACACTTTCAGAGATTGCACTTACGAAGGGTAATCCAAAAAGAAAAAAGGGAGCTCTGCCATCTTATGTGACACGAGAATGCATTTGCAGCACTGGATAACTCTGAGCAAAGTAGGGAGCTGTTTAGTTCCTCCGCTTACACCGCCTGCTCAAACAGAAACTTTCATTCAAGAGTTTAGAAGGTGTTAGAGATACTGCTGCTCAGAAAACGTTCTGTCAATATATTAGATGCTCTGTTCTTTCCAGAAACTAGACTGCTTTTTGGCAGGAGTCACCCAAGAGACTTTCCTGCAATGTCATGCTCTTAATTCTTGAAATTCTAACATCTGTTTATTTGCAGATGCCATTCAGTATACACTAAATATTTGGATTGTGCAAAATTATTTTGGGGAGCAACAGTGCTGCCTGCTGCTTTTGCATCCAGTGGGCTTATGCTATCTTTGGAACATGCATAGCTTTCCACAGCTAAACTGTTGACTCTTTTCTACACAGTGCTTGCTTTGGTTGGCGTTTTTTTTCCTCCTGGTTTTGTCCTGGGTTGGCTTAGCTTGGAGCTGAGCTGTGACAATGATTGACACATAGCTGTACCCAATTTTTGGAAAGTGACCTAATGAGAGGCCAAAATAGCAACAGATTAAGAAGCGATAGGATCATAGGGTATAAAATAACCATGTGTCCTGTGCGTTGCCTTGCAATTGAAATTTTCTGGAGGAGATGGCTTGGAATAGGAGACAGCACTTGTGAAAAGTTGCTATTATCCAGGCTTTGCCAGTCTGCATGGTAGTGCCTGTGTATGTGACTTGCATGCTGACCAAGGAAATTGGACAGGGAAAAAATAGTCCAGCACCCACAAATAGCCTTGCACTTAACCAAGATTTTTGTCCTCCAGACTTTTTCCACTACAATGGACGCCTTCTAAATAAACATGATGAACACAGCTGTTTGGTGCATAAAAGCCCATTGTACCAGGAAAAAAAAAAATGGCAATCATAAAGGTTTAAACAGTACAGCAACAATGAATGTTTTGTTCCATATGCAAGACTCATTTTGCAGAATGGACCTGCTTTAAATAAAACTTTACTGCTGCATTTATTACCCTAGATATGAAACGAAAGCATGTTAGAACATTAAGATGCATTAAATCGGCTATTGAACTGAACTCCACCCTCATTATGACGCCGTCCTTCAGAGCCAAGTATTTGAGGTTTTGTTGTGGGGCTGCTTACATGGGATTTAATGTATTTGAGACATAGCCAGGTAACTGTGGCTTTGTGTCATTGAGTAGTATGATTGAGAAACCCAGAATAAACTTGGAGTAGCATAGCAGAGTCATACAGTATTTTTCTGTACTCAGAATAGGCTTCCTACTAGGCTTCCCAATGACCTTTTCTTTGGTCAAGAGGAGATGGCCATCAATAAATAGAAGTTACCACATAATATGGTATCAGAATTGAAAGTAGACTTCTAATACCGCTCAGGACAATATTTACAAGCAAAAGGAGCCCATCAATTCTTTGCCAATGTACAGTTGTCAGCTTATCATTTCCAGAGGGCAGTTCCTTCCAGAAATCTCTACAGTAGCCACTTCCTGGAGCTGAAGCAGTCTTATTTTAGCATGAATAACTTTAGAAATGGGTCTAATCAGTAGCACATGTGGAGTAGCTGCTATGTTTGACTTGGGGACTTCTAGAATATGCTTTAACAGGGCACTCGGGATGGTTCTAGGGCAAATAAAACAGAGATGAGCATTAGCAGATATTGCCTGTGCTCTGAAGTATTTCTGATCCCCCTCATTTTCTGTGCTAAATTCATTATTACTTATCACTCATGATCCACAAAGTTTAATATACTAAGCATCTCAGTCAGGACTTACTGCTTCTCCGTTACAGAAGAAATGATCACAATTACTTCCTCTTAAGAGTAAAGATTGACAGCAAAAGTCAGTATAGAATTTAGGTTGCCTGTAGCACATGAAGACATCTTAAAATATATGTTTTCAATATTTTAGTTTCTACAGTTACTTATTCTTCAGGAAAATGCAAGATTAGCCTTTAGCAGAGACATAGGGTGACTTGGAGTGTGCAGCATCTTATGCGTTTCACAGGACTGAGCAACAGGACATCCTCCTTGCACAAAGGCCACGTCAAGGCAGTTGCTACTGGTGTCCCCTGCCCTTCTCCAAAGAATCTTTGGAGCTTAGCTGAGAACACAGAGCCATTTGCCAAGGTGAAGCAGTATAAACGGGAAAAGTAAAGTTATTAAAAACTTTTTTTCTTAAAAGAAAAAAAGTTTGCAAACAGAATTTAGCAACTTTTTTGGACCTCCTCTTTGGTTGCTTAGCCTAAGATTTGTGTGCTGTGAAATAGTTAAGTATTTCATCATGACAGCTATCTATAAATTACTCTTTTACTGCATCCTTTAATAATAGCAATTATTATTAGATTAATTTCCACTTTTTTTTTTTCTCATTCTTATTCACGTAAGCAATAGTGTTTTAGAGCCCTGCCCCTACTACAGTTTTCTGGAAAGGCAGTAGTTCAACAGTTTGAGCAACTTCTGTACTCTGACTCATTTGAGAACAATTTGGGATAACTGGACACATACAATACACTTTTTGTAGCTATTTAAAGCTCCAGTAAACACATTTCCAATTGCTTTTCAAGGAGTTAAATCACAATTCAGGTATATTCTCCCTTCTGCCTCGTGCCCCTGCATAGATATTTTCTTGTGGTTCTACAAGTAACATTTACAAGAGAAAAAGAACAACACACACAGCCTCCCCTTTCCTTGTCAGAGCAGTGTGAAAACTGGCTACAAGTGAAAGAATGAAACTAGCACGATGCTGCTAAACACATAAAGCCATCAAGCTCCAAAAGTAATTGCTTTTTAATCACTGTCAGTTCCAGGACATCTTCCCGCTACTGCTAACAGTAATAGCTGTGGGCAAAAAAGATCCAAGGGAGAAGTGCATTTACAGCAGAGAGCTTCCCCTTAAGTCTCTGCTGTTAGTACACCTAGAAACGCTGTCTCCAGCCTTCAGAACTTGATCCTAAATACCCTATATACTCTAACCACAATGTTAGACCTTGTTCTTGGTCCTTGTAAGGACCAAATGGTCCTTAAATTATTTGCATACATTTCTCGCAGTGGACCTCGTAAGAGATTCCAACTAATTAAATCTGTTGGTCTGGAGACAAACTTCTGGAGAGATTAGGAGTACCAGCCCAGCTGTTCCCCTTCCTAGCAAGCCCTGAGGCTGTTTGGGAGTTGGTTTCTCAGCATGGCAAGCCTGGCTTCCACTGCCCAAGCAGTGAGTGCTCTGGGCTCAGAAGGTCTCTGACCCTACTGCAGTTCTTTGAGCCAAAAAAGCTCAATTTTCCAATTCACTATCTATCTTCAAATGCAAAATTTAGACAAGTATTAATAGGGATGTTAGAATCTAGAACCACTGATTTTTTGCGCCTATTCTTCTTTCAGCAGCTGTGTCCTCCCATTTTGCTGCTTTTATCTCTGGAAAAACACCCTCTTTTACTGAAACAAGAACAGCATCTGTGAAGGTGACATATGAAGGGGAGTCCGAGAATAAGATGCACATTTCATTAAGAAGTGGGAAACTAAAGTGATCAAACAACAAGATGCACTACTCCATTTACATTCCCAAGGCATTGCTTTAGAGTTTTTTTTTTTTTTTTTTTTTTTTTTTTTTTTTTATTCTCCAGGATAGAAAGTAGATATCCTCATTCCTCACACTGAGGCTGGATGAAGTAAGAGGAATTTGACTGCAGAAGACAATATGTAAGAGCCAAGTTTTGATTCTCCCAGTCAAGGAAATACTCTAACTAGAAACTATTGAGTTGTTCACATTCAGGATTGTTTACCTGAGTAAGAACAGCAGAAATCTCCCCAAACTAAACTCCTACTGATGATGTGTTGAAATTATTCCAATTGCCAGAGCCATTCGCCTGTTACTGCCTTCCCATCTCCACACCTGAAACAGATGCTGTTATAGATCTGTAGCACACCTGCACTACGTCTAACTCTAATTCAAACATTATTTACAGGTGGGTTTTTATAGCATGACACCCCCAAAACTTTCCACATAGTCTTTCATAGTCATTTAGCATCACATCAAAGGCTAAATCATGTTCGAAAGTGCTAAGAGCTAAAATATTAATTGTTCAACTTATTTTGGGTCTTCGAAGGAAGTGGTGCACCTACTGCTTTACCATTTGTTCATTTTAATAGTTAAAAAAGGCTAGCAAGAGAAAGCAGGACAACTGTATCTTCTTGGACGCAAATTACTCCCAACTCTTACAAATCACTTAAGGTTTTGCATTTTTGCAAATGGCTAATTGAGAGGAGCACTGCCATTTACTCCCTAGAAATTTGAAAAACTTGCCTGGAAACACATAGAAAATTCTAATTAGGGGCAAAACCCTGTTGGACTCTTTACTACTGTTCTACACGTACAGTTTTCAGATATGGTTATCTTACATACTTACAGTGTCTTCATTCCAAGACTCCCGAACAAAGGGCTGATGTAACCTTGTGCTGAGCAGTATTTTTTCACCCCTCCTCCTTTGCTCTGCACACACACAGTTGTTGAGAGCAGAAAAGCTACCTCCTCTCCAACGAGCTGCACAAACCATCAGACAGGCAAGGCTGACCTGATCAAGGTGCTCATCCGTGGAATATACGCAGTGAATAGATAATCACAAGGTGTATTAAGCTGTGGTCTTAGCCAAAAGCCAAGGCAGCTTCTCCACTTCTTCCCTACTCCCTTTTTTTTAGTATATGTGTCTGGGGAGGAGGTGGTGGTGGTGGTGTTATTTGGGGAATTGTATGGACTAGATAGCACACAGTGTTTAGCAATGGCCTTGTGCCTTATGTAACAGAAGTTTAAAAGAAGATTTAAGAAGCACTGATAGTTACTAGATGACAAGTAACACAAAGAAGTTTTCTAGGTCAGAGTTTAAACGGGCAATAACATAGGTCTAAAACCTAATTGAAGTGATTTCTGAATCTAAGATTAGAGGATATTTTCATACTTCTTAAAAAAGCATAAAAAACAAAACTGTGTAGCACAGCAAAAATAGCCAAGTACAGATATTGCAAAGCTAATAATACAATGCTGATAAGCTGTATTTGCTTAGAAACAAAAACAAATATGTTCTGTTATCAAAGCTAAATGCACACATATAAACATTGCCTAAAAAGTGTTACTACATATTACCTTAAAGCTTCTGAACAGTTTTGTGAAATGTAATAGTTATTATTTGTACCTCTGCTCAGTTTTCTCTTCCTAGGAAAATTGCCAGCAACTTGATGCCCATTTTGCTGCTCTCTGGAATTGCCCTTTTAGAAAGCCACACTGAAATGATCAAATTTAATGAAAGAACATCAGTCTTCACTTCATTGCAGATTCCTTCAGCTACTTTCTGAATGGATCAAAGAAACAGAACAAGTTTTGCAAAACTCCTCAAATCTTAGAGTAATTTAGCATAATTCAAACAGACAGTATTTCATAAGTATCACAATTTGGATTAGTTATTTTCTGCTGGAGGTCAATTTTTTATTCTCTGAAATACTAGAATCAGTGATCTTGTTATAGTAAAATATAAATTATAGAAAGACTTACCTAGCAAAGGTAGAATCAAATACAGGAATTTCTTCCCCTCTTTCTCATGCTCATTTTCAAGCCTAAGAAAAAGGTATTTTCTACTTTGAAAATAATATCCGTCTTTTCCCGGCCAGCACACTTATATTAAGTTTTAGTGGTTTCTAGATTATCAAATTTTACAGTAACCAGTCTAGCTTGTTGCTTTTTGGCATGGACTTTGCTCTAAGTAAATACTAACATATCAAATACCTCGAACAAGTGGAGTTTTAAAGTCTGCTGTACACCCATTTTGCTACCCACTATACCATTTTTACCACCCCTGTAAACTGTTGTTGGTAGAACTGTTGCATTGTCTTCTAAAACCTCTGTCTTAGGAAACATGTTTTTGTGTTGTTTCTAGAGATTTTGCCTTAAGATAAGCAAATACCTTCAAGAAATTATTTAGGTTTGGCGGCTCTCACTGCCATATGCAAGGTAGAAATATGTTGCTCTGTATGGAATGACTGAATGACTTGGTGGCTCTTTTGACTGAGCACAAGAGCAACACTCTGGAACAAACTCTGGAGTCTGGAAATTGGTGTTCACCTCTTATCCAGCTAAATTCCAAACAACCAACATTTCAAAGGCAGCCCTGTGCTCCCACAGGTCTCTCTAACCATTTTAGTAGTCCTAGGTTTCTAAATCCATTTGAAATTGTAGGCAGAAAGTACAAAACATTTGGGAGGAGGTGCCTATATTCCTGCTAGGCAGCTATATATATATATATGTATAAAAATTAGGACTGTGGATACCTGTGGTTGAATGGAAAGTAATAGAAACACACTGTTGTCAGAGCATCTTGAAGAAGAGAAAATTAGAGCTTTTAAGAGAACAAAGTTTGAACATTAGAAATCCTTGAAATAGGGGTGTTCTTGTATTCACCACTCTCCAATTCATACATTTCAGTTTAAAAGAATAATCAATTAACTCCTCCAACAGACTCAAGCTGAAAGAAAAAAAAAAAAAAAACTTTAGTCTACCTAGAAACCAGGTTACTCTTTACTAAATTGTTACTTGCTATTGCTGTTACCTTTTTCTCAAGTAAATGATAAAGTCTTAGGCTTCCTTGCTAAGATCACACTTGGAGCTATCGCATGTTTAAGACGGTGGCTAGAGATGCAGATCAACCTATCCAAAACTCTTACAGTCTCACAAGATAAAACTACAGTGTGTAATCTGATAGTGGATACGATTTATTTTCTTCACTCTATTGAATTTAATAGAAGTTTTTGCCTTCACACGAGTGCAGGACCTGGGGCCCTAGGCTCACGGTGAGGGGCCCGCTCTGGGCAGATGATGTGTTGTTCCTGCCTCTGACAGTGACCTTAGCTTTGCCTCCTTTAAACTTTGGCAGCCATCGGAGGGGTTTCTGTGCCAAGAAGGCATTACTGAATGTAAATGATATAAACACAACTGTCTCAGATGTAAAGTTCTTTTTAACCCCAAGCGAACGTTTCTTAGCAAAAGCTTTTATCGTAAGAAAGCTGCACAGGAGGTAAATGCTTTTTGTTAAGAGTGGCTTAAATAGGCACATATCTATTTCCGGGTGTTATTTTTCATATGTTTGGAGCGTCAAAGGACCCACCAAATGAAAGGAAACCGGACTCTTGTTTTTTAAACTATAGGTCAAATTGAGACAAGATTTCCTGCAGGAAACAGAGATGTTAACAGAGTGCGATTGTTGGTATTAAAGTGCAGGGGCCAAAATACGTCTGTTCCTTTCTCCCCTCACCTTATGTTATATAAACTTCATATAAGCTGCTATCTCCTGTCTACTCAAGCACCCTGACGTGATGCCCACAAAGCACGTTTGTTTTTCAGCAAAATTAGGAGGCCCTTGGATTAAGGTGTCTACTTCCCTACCTTCTGTCTGCCTTCCCTACCCCCAGGCTGGCTCTTCCTTAGCAAGGTCAGGGAGGTGAGTGGTCTGCGGCTCAGGGGAGATGCAGGCAGTCCAGGGACAGGGAAAGGAGAGCTCCTGTGGGGATGTGTTAAAGTAATTTGCCATGTGAATGGTCTACCTTGTCCCTAACATAGTGCTCGTGTGTTAGGGCTTCTCTTTAGCATAAGTGGGCAGTTGTTTAGCATTCGGCAGATGAAAAGGATCCCTGCAGAGCTTGGTGTAAGATTTAGAAAGCTCTTCCAACACTGTGCACCTTGGATCAGATCCTCTCCATTGCCACCTTCTTTCCACATCTACCAATAAAAGCTTTCTTTGCAAGGTCCCTGAACACTGTGTAAAAAAAGTGCTCCCAACAAAACTGTTATTTAAACATAACAGATTTGAAGTGGGGCCAAGTGGTGGCACGTGTTGTTCCTGCACCTTTCCATGACCTAAATGGGTGCAGAGACCTGCGGCACCAACTCCCTGCTCAGAGCGATTCAGTGATGATGAACACAGTACAACCTCAAAAGCCACAGCCAGCCAACCTGATCTAGAATCAGGAGATAAATCTATTCAGCAGAATAGAAGGTTTATCACCCTGCTACTGACTTACTTCACAGCTACCGACACATCACTCCACGTTCATTAAGTCTCCTTAAGATATATTTTCTTTCAATGGAGAGTTCCAGTGTCCTTAATCTGAAAATATTTATAATTTAGAAGTAAACTTTCATGTATGCGCACACACACACATGCAATATTTGTAGAACTCCATTAAGAAGGATGAATTAAGGTATACTTGGCTAGCCTAACTAGTCAAGAATGTAAGAATATATGAATGAAATGCAGGTAAACATAAATTGAGGCACTTAATTCATATTTTTTTGAAGTCAGCCTAACAAACAATTTTTTTTGTTGTTTTTTTGACAATCAACCCAAACATTGAGTCCAGAAGAAAACAGAAATCTGAAGCCCTAACTCGTACAACTGATTTATGTTAGTATTTTCATTTAATCTCTGTGTTTTCATGATACTTGAGTTGGTCATAAACATTGATTCTGCATTAGTTTTTTTTTTTCCTTAGGAGAAAGAGGAGAATTGTTTTGACCATTTATAAATAAGTGGAATACAAAAAGGTCACAGATTGGAAATGCTGTGCTCCAAACATGGTTATCCTCAGGTACAACTGTTCTGTCCTTGCACATGTAGCGTGGCCCAACAGATAAACCCCATGTCAGAGAAGAGTGTCAGGGGACTTATCAGGAAAGAGGATGCAGGTCCTGGGGACAAGCTTTGTATAAAAGCTTGCATAAGACGCTCAATTACTGCTCTGATACCTGCAAGGTTCCTCCTCCTGTCCCTTCACCTCCTTGACCTGAAAATAGCAATAGAAACTGGGTTTCCATTGATTCCATTCCATTCGATTTCCATTGATACCCAACAACCTGTCTATCAAACCTTTTCATTCATGACAAGGCACAGCCACATACTCGGTTCTTATCTGCAAGAAAATCCAAGCTGATAAACAGCTTGTCATTTCACAAGAGGGCTGGTAATGAGCACAGGTGGCCTGGTTACCATCACAGACACATCACAGATTTGAGAGTGTTTATGATTTATGGAATACGAATACCTTTTCCTCCATGCTGACAGGGGAGCCCACAGCTTTATCTAGCAAACTTCAACCAGCCAGGATGCCTGCTAACACAAACGCAGCTCTGGAAGCTAAGGCTGCTCTTTGTTTGTATTTGTTTTATATTGTTGCCAATATACTAAAGCAAAATTAGCTCATCAAAAATTCTTTGCTTGTTGCTAATTAGCTCATCAAAAATTCTTTGCTTGTTGCTTTTCAATTGCAGCCTGTTTCATGTATTGGAAAAACCGATGACTGGATTTATAATATAGAAATATGGAAGTGCTACAAGACCTCACTTCAGCATACTCAGTTAAGTCAAACACTCAGAGAAACACCAACACAAGTCATGCTGATTTACAGCTTGAACAGATTATTTTCCAAAGCTTTGAGAACGCTTTTAAACAGGAGTAAGTGGAGATTTTCCTTATTGTAGATTTTTTATGTTAGTCCACTGGATTTCAAGTGAAGAGTCACAATAATGATACCAAACCCAATGGAAATTATCCTGCTAACCTGGCAAAGTCACTTCTGCTAACTTCGATGTTAAATCCTTTAACTAGCAGCAATACTTAAGAAACAGACATCTGTGACAAGGGATACTTATGCAGAGTCCTACATCATGAAGGAATTATATGGCCACTTCTGTCTAGAGTTAGCTATTAAATTCAGGTTTTAGCAGCAGCTGATGTCACTTAAGGCAAAAAAAAAAATTGAATTTGCTTCATACTGTTTGGCCCAGTATGGACATAGTTAAGTCTGCCCAGATTTGGGGGATCTGCATTCCCTACTTCCATTCTTGAGGAGATAAAACAAGAGCCAGGTCCCTGCCATCCCTCCTCCTCCAGCCCTGCACACTGGCTCTGGCAGCAGGTTTTAAAAAACAAGTCTCCACCTGCGCTACAGGGACAGGAGTGGTGGCAGGGGTGCTTCTTGGCTGCAAAAAGAAGGTGCAGGAGTTTTTGGCTAGGTTCACATTCCCAGCCTGAGGAGAGGACTTCATCCTGGCAGCAGCGCAGTGGAGCTTCCATCATCTGGTGTCCAGTTTTCTGTTCCCTTTGCACAGCCAAATTGTTGCTTCATAGAAACATTATCCCTGCCACTGCAGTGCAAGTTTCCCAGAGACTCTTTTCCCTAGTTCATTCATTTTCATTCAAAACTTGTCTTCTGTCCTTGCTAACTTGGCTGTCAGATGAGCTCTGATGAACATTGATCCATACCAATTCCAAAAGATATTTTAATCACACTGGATCAATTTACAATCAGAAAAATAGGCAAAGATGTCTCGTGACCCAAGAGCAGTTGCCCATAAACAGCTGTCCATATGACAAAAGCCACCATCCCACTGACACCCATTGATTCTTTTGTTAAGTCCAGCATTGATTAAGCATAAAAGCTAAGCAGAAGCATCTCTAATCTAGCCTCTAGGCCTATCTAGCCTCTAGGCTAGATTAGGAAAAAAAAGGCTATTAGAAAGTAGGTATTAGAGGAGGGGGAAAAAAGTGCATGTATGTGGGAAGCAGGACAGGAAGCAAACTTATTTTTAAGAGAAGATTTAGAAAAAAGAAATCCATACTGTCAGTAGCCTCGGACCCTTCCATGGTTGGCTGGGGGGGGAGGACATTACTGTTAATTGGTATCTTTTAACTCATTGCTAATCACAAACAAACTGGGTACTCTGATCTGATCAAAGGGAATAAGTGCTTTTTCAGCTTATCTGCGTTTGTTGCTCATCGTTCCATGAATTGTGTAAACAAACAGCTCGGTGGCCAACCTCCGGCTTCATTTGGTTTCACTAAGGACATTTGTTGAAGCTAGAAATTTACAGATTTAAGCTGCTTCTGTGGATATTTTGAAGTTACTTCAGAAAAATACTTATTGGTTAATTGTTGACAGCAATAATGAATAAGAGATTTAAGCAATTTACTTTCTGTCTTAGGCACTAGGTCACCTATTGCAGAAGAGAAATCAGAACGGCTGATTGATCCCTTATATTTGCTAGACCACTAAGTGTGGTATCCCTGTAAGTGATTAAGTTGGGAAGTCCAAGATGAACATTATACATAAGCAAAAAAAATGGACTCCATTTAAGACATACGATCACTCTTCTAAGAGGTCTATGAATAGTTCTTCTCTTTTAGGGTTGTTATTGAATTTCATCCTCCTGAAGTATATTTCATGACTACTTCAGAATGACAGGACTTCTGCAGATGTTATAGATATTTTAGCTGCAAAAGCGTCACCTAGTTTGTTCTTCTGGCTCAGTCCTGAGACTAGAAAATTAGTTAACTCGGTGAAGTCTTTAACTTCTTTCAACAAAGCTTCCAAAAAGCAGGAACTGCAGAAAGAATTGGTTTCTGAGAACTATCCTGCAGGATACCAGCCATCATCAGCTGTTATCCTTCTCGATCCACAGCATTACCATGTTAAACTGGACTAGACAGATTGGAAATCCGACAAGTTCTTTTTCCATTTTAACTGGGTCTCTATTTTAATTGGCGAGACATTGTTTGTGGGTACCAATACATACTTCCCTTTTGAGGGGCGCGTAGTGGGGGATATCTTAAAAGTTCACATTTAAAATAAAAATAAACCAAAGCAGCCCATGAATACCAGACACACATGCTGCCCCCACACAGCCCATCAACAACCACTTTGAGCAGCTCAGCTCATCCCAGCTTCAAGTAACTAGCAGAGCTCCAATCATCACCTTAGAGGTGCAGCAGACACTAACAGAACTTAATTCAGAAATGGAATTATCTAGACAATTCTCTACGTTTCCAGAGATTTGCTTCTCAACTCCTATAAGTCTTAATAACAACACACCCTTCCCACATAAGCAGGATGTTATCACTGCTATTAATAGCTATTTTAAACCAGAGTTCTGGGAAATAGGTAATGCTGCCCCTCAACGTCAGGCAGATTTAAAAGCTGACATAAGAGAGACACTGTTATGGTATCTGTGCTTTCTTCTCTATTAAAGACACTTTTATTGCTAAAACAACAACAATACCTGTTCCCATTGATTTTGGTAAGGAAAAGCTTATCATCCATTTAATTATTTGGTTGCACTATCATATGTTTAATAGCACACTCATATTTATTTTTAAAGTTATCCCATTGCACACACACACACACACATACATTTTCCTGGAATTCTTAAATCATTCATATAAATGTTACCTGACCAAAAAGCAGAGCATTGAACCTATACAAGACAACAGCTGCCTCTTCCACAGAAGACCACACGGTAACCTTCCTGATTACAAACCCTTAAACTAGAAACACTCAGCAAGCAAAGAACAAGTAAGGCCTTGCTTCCCAGCATTACCAACAGATACATTTCAAACATCTACTAAGTAGAGAGAAGCTTTTTAAAAAATACATAAGGTGCTTTCAGTTTGGCTACCGCTCAACTATACACACTTTACAGAGAAAAAAGAAACATCGACTTACATTTTGAGTAAAACTTCCCACCAAGCCAGGCTCTAGGTGTTACTGCCAACTGCTCCATCCTGCTAGTATATCAAGATAAGGAAATCCTAAATTAATTGCAGCTGGCCCTATGGGCCTTGTAATGAAGACCTGTAATGAGGTCTTACTGCTCCTGGAGAGGATTAACCCTTCCACTGCCAACTTCATTCGATGTGGGCACCCCAGAGGGAGGCAGGAATGGCTTGTGGTGCTTGGAAAACCTCACATGCTTTTTAAAGGAATCACTCAGCTTTGCGCACTGTTAACCATGGAGAAAGATCTTTTGGGTGAAATTCCTCAGAGAGCAGTGTCCCTGGCATCTCACAAATGTTTACCAATAAGCTGAAGTTTCAAATGAGTCAGAAAGCAGTTCCTTTTTCCTATTTTTCTTCCTCCTGTCATCTTTGTAAGACCATCAACATTCTCCCTGTCACTCTGCTCACTAATTAGACAACCTTTTTGAGTGTGAAGCTAATTCAGAACTTTTATTCAAAACACTCTTTAAAACTCCTCTTTACAGCTGTGCAAAAACTCAACAAAGGTTAGATTGCAGGTTTGCTCAAACAAGTGCCCCAGCAAACAATACTGTTTTATGTATCTTGGCAATGTTCATTCATCCCTTGTCTTCTACACGGCCTAGGAAGATGAAAAATGACTTAACCACCACTTACTTTCACCATATTCATTGCATCTTCCTGGACTTTTGCTAGTTGATTCCAGGGGCCAGGAAGAATTTTACTACCACTACTTTTTTTAACATAATTTGTCTTTTTGGAACAGCTTTTTTTTTTCCCCTCACCTCTCTAAAGAATTTGAGATTTCCACAGGATGTAACACAATTCACAATGGTGCTCTTAATAGTATCTTTCAAGTGCCAGATTGATGTGTTTTTCATGATGACTCAGTTTCCAAGTGATTTAAGACCATTTTCCAGGTCAGATTGGCAGGAATTGCTGGAGCAGTTTGCCTGACTATGCAGGGAGGATTGAAGCAGATGTGTAACATCTATTTTCTCTTCCACTTTCTTCCTCTAGGATCTAATACTTGTGACTTTCCTGCTTGAATGTGGACCTTAAGCTGATTATACGGAATTGTTTCATACTGGACACACTGGATGTTTTGGTCTGTCCAGCTTTGGCACTCCTACCTGCCCTGCCAGTTGATCCAGGTGGCCACTTTCAGACCTATGTGTTATCCGGAGGCCACAGAGTCACTGCTGGCAACCAAGGCGATGATTTTGTTTTATCCCAGCATGTAATCTGCTGGGATCCTGCTTGTGATAAGACATTTGGTTGCCACGCTTTAAACAAGCAGAAGTTTGTGAAGAAAGTTTGCTGAGAAAGTGGCCAAGCTGTGGTCTTTATAACCCTTAAATTTCCCTATCGACCTGAAACAGGGAGTGAATTATGTAACATCCAGTCATGGTGCCAAATTGCTTCCTTGTAAGGAGGTAATAGCTCAGTGTAAAGGATATAAAAAGGAAAACCATCACCAATGCAAACCATAAATCCCAGAGCAGACAATAGACAGATATTTGTTTGGTTTTTCCCTCATGCTGGTCCGTGGGCTGGGCCTGCAGACAGAAATGGCCCGCAGGCTGTGGTGGGGAGTTGCATATTCTACATCCCCGGGGAATGTTGCAGATTGCTGGAAAAGGTAAAGAATTTGGTATTTCCCGTGTTCTGTAAGAATAGGATAATAATAATAAGGAATTTGCCATTTTACTGAAGTGTTTAATGCACGTGAATTACTTTAAGAATCTCCTCATGAAAGGGCTCTCATAAAGCAAGATTTTGTACTATTGTAAATACATCCAAGAGAAAGTAGCTCATAGGGCGAGAAGAGCTTCTTAATGGCCCTTAATTAATACTATTTTGGCATCCATAGCACTTTGCCTTCCTCCTGACCATCTAGTGCCAAGAAATTCTCATTTTAATAGCATCCAATAAATCCCAGAAAATAAATTCCTGCAATATCGTTCTTTAAAGTTGTGGGGGTTTGCCACCTGAAGCAAATGGACTGGTTCTCCTGGCTGCAGCTCTAACATCTTGAACGAGCACAGGTCTGTATTTGCACTGTGCTGAGTGTAACAAAGGGAATTTCAGCACCACTTCACGTGTCAAGTCCCTGCTGAGGTCACTCACTCTGCTCAGCATCTTCTGAAGGAAGAAAACGGTCTCCAAATGGGACAGAAAAGCTCATAATGACTTTTTTTTGGGTCAGACAATGGGTCAGCAGGGAAGTTCAGAGCAGGGTGTAGGGCTCTTGACTCCCTCTTTGTGACCCTTAGACCTGATCTTAGTGCCATACATCAGCTTCAGCTTTGTAACAGCCGGGGCTGTGGAGCTCTGCACGTTGGGCTTGACTGTAGTGTGGGTAAGGGGGGAGTATTGTCCTAATGGCAGTGCCCGGCCACTTAGACTAAATGTTTATTTAAAGGTTCTGCCTTCCAGGATAGGATTCAGCAATAGTTAAGGAATCACCCAGGCAGTTGTGCCTAGGGCTGTCATATACTTTCTGGGTGTGATTGCTACCCAAAAACACATTAGCTGTACAGATATCCTACATATTTGAGATCTCTGAAGGAAACATAATTCCACATGAGAATAATTTCACAAACTCTCTAAATCAGTTTCTCTAGCTATCTTCAGTATATCTATCAAACTTACATAAAGATCCCAATTAAATATTTGGATTCAATAGCACTGAGAAACAAGTTCTCCATGTGGACACAGACCAGAACTCTTCTAACCTCCCTTCCCTGTAAACGAGGAGTACCTCTCTGCTGCTGCTGCTGGAATTACACCAGTTCAGCCTCACTGTCAGAGGTACACGACCCTAACAGGGAAGCAGTTTCCTGGGAAATGTGTCCCGTTATTTGAGGGTGGAAAGAACTGTATGTGGTTGGATCTGTCTCTACAGCACTTCATTACCCTGTTTAAAAAAGATGCCATTTACTTTTTAAAATCCTGCTGCACACTTTCTGCTGAGGCTAAAGACATTAAAAAGAATCACTGCTTGTTATCTCAGTTAAGACAATTAGCTGTGTAGGTGATTATGGGTTTCCTGCTGTTCTGAACCTTCAGGATGGCAAATTAGCTGCTCCTGATTTTGATTTGCACTTTGAGAGAATGAAGATCCTATAGAGGTGGGGCACAAAAACTAGGCTAATTCTACTATTTATCATGAAATGTTTAGATCACAGCAGGTTTCCCCCCAGAAAATCCAAAACAGATGTAGATCTGGATGTTTCTTGTTACTGTTTGAATGCTGTGTTGACTGTCTCAGCAACTAGATTGGAAATTAAATTTACATTTTCCTTGGTATTCTTTTCCTTTCCCTGACTTCAGTATTGTTCTTGTAAATAGTTTTGGACACAAAAATGTTCCTTTTTGTGGCTTGGGCTTCCAGCTTTTTGCCTGCACATTCTGACCACACTGTGACTGTGGTCGGGTCAAACAGAAGAAAGACGTCTTTGCTCAGAGGAAGGCTGCTGAACCACAGCGATGGATGGGGTGTGATCTCCAGCGATGGGATGACCAGCTCCATCACGCTGCCTTTGGGAAGCTTCTGTACTAATGAGCTGTATATTCCTTTCCCAAAATACGCAGCTATGTTCTTAATGAAAAGGTTCATAAGTTGGTTCCTGCTATTTTTATCTGTTCTCTACTACAGAACAATCTCTGTACAATACTATGTTTAATTTAACTTTTTTCCTTTCTTTTGCAGGCTCTGAGCAGCAGTCTGTATAAGAGTGCATCTCCTTACGGCTCTCTCAATAACATAGTGGATGGGCTAAGCTCCCTCACAGAGCATTTTTCTGACCTATCCCTTTCTTCAGAAGCCAGAAAACCCAGCAAGAGGCCACCTCCTAATTACCTGTGCCATCTCTGCTTTAACAAGGGACACTACATCAAAGACTGCCCGCAGGTAAGGAATATACAGTATTCTGGAAAAAATCTTCATGAAGATTTTGATTTAGTGACATAAAATGTCTCAGATATTTTTTTAGAGTAGGGCTGAAGAAATATCTTGATAAAGTACCATGCTAGCTATGTAGTCTGTTAATTTATTCTTTATCACAATGCTGAAAAAAACCTGCTTTTTCATTCACCTAATAAGCATTACAGAAAATATTCCCCCAGACATAAGAATAAGTAAATATTGGAAACTATAAATGACTACTATTTAATTTTCCATCACATAGTTTGTATAAAATATATTCTAAAGCAGCACACTGTACAGTCACTTTTGGCAATGGCACTTAATAAAAACATGACAAGTTATATATGCTAAAGGAAGATAGATTTTTACACTGGACTAGAGCTTTGAGTTAGTGTTGCAATAAGACAAGTTTCAAGCACACCTTAAGCAAAGTGTCCCTTGTCTCATAGGTTTGCTCTATTTAGCAAGGTGTGATCATCTTGGACTCCTAGAACTTATTTTGTGGTGGCCTTAGGAAGGAGGTATAAAACAGGGAGCACTGAAAGCACTTACTGATTGGCATGTTTTTTCTGAGGTTCCAAGGCACATTCGCGAGCTGGCGCCATCCTCTCCAGTGTCAGCAGGATGCACCTAAACTTTCCCTGCTCCAGTCGTATCCTATACAGAGGGAAAGAAAGCACTGCTAGCATTCTAGAAATACAAATGTTTCAGAAAAATAAAGTTGCATAAAGTTAACAAGAGTTTGTAACAGTTTAGGAGGTCAGACACATAAAAACCAAAGCACAGGCAGCAGAGAATTTTGCAGACTTGAGTGTGGCACTTGAAAATATTTTTACTTTTCAGTATATTGAGTAAAACAGTGTTCTGTTTGGAAAAAAAATACAAAGTTCTCCTTACTAGAAGGATTAAAAAAAATGCCTGGTTTGTATACTTCAGTGTTTAATGTACTTTGTTTAACATGTAAATGTAAAACATAAAGCTAGGACCACGTAATAGCACACACTACTTAACAAGAGGATTAGAATTAAGAAAGAGAGTGCTGAAATGCGTGAGGGATGACAGTGCTGTGTAAAAATCAAATGCATGTAACAGGTCCCTTGTTGAGCAATACACACGGAAATGTAGCTTGCACAGCTGATCCCAAGTGAATGCATCAATAGTGCTGGAGCACATGTTGTATTTCACAGGTGCTTTTACAGTTTAAGGCACTGGACATTAAAAAACAATTAATGAAAATTAAAGACATATCCACAAGAATTCAGGAAATCCCCTCAAATCCACTGAGGTTCACATAGGAAGGATAATTTACTTACATATCACACATCCTGTGTAAGTTTTACATATGACTTATGATTTCACTGGTAAAGTCTTCAGTTTCCTAGAGCACCAGGAAATAAAAAGTTTACTTATAGAGCACACTTTATGGCATACCGGGCTGTAACTACTCAGCAAGGAGAGAGAGGCATCTACGCCCAGTCCTCTACAGTTACAGGCAGTCGTATCCTACAGTCCCTTTCATAAAATGATGATGTTCTAGTTGAAAAGCATTTCAGTATTTTGCTTTCATTGCTATTATGTAAAGCTTCTTCCAGAACTTAAGTCCTCTAATAATGAGAAATACTGATTTCTTATTTGAATATTATATACAGTACACAAATGCTTAGGTTTTGAGGTATAATTCCTTTGGCCTTCAAAAGCCCATTTGTCATTGACAAAAGTACAATGAAAGAGATTTAGCTTGGTATTTTTAAAGTATTTCAAATTGAATAGAGAAATAATCTAATCTGATTTGGACAAAATATGTATCAGTAAATAATACAGGATTTTTATTTTATGTATTTGCCTAATAAGAAGCAGATAGCTTGAAATGATGCTTCATGCATTTTTTTTTCCTACAAAACAAAGAAATTGCATAATAACTTTTAGACATTTTATTCTGCCCTGTTTTGCTCCATAAAAACACTATATAAAGGTATATTTACAGGTTCCTTTTCCTGTTGCTGTAAGACTTGATGGCATACCATACTGATGATAATATATGAATCTATTTAGATTCATTACTTAGGTGAGCACTGTATTTTAGAAAGTTAAATTAAAAAAAAAAAGGAAAAAAAGAGCTTTAGCATTGCAGTATCTCAAGTATCTGCAGTTTGTCTTTAAATAGTTTGTGTGCTCTGTAGTGGCAATCAGTGTGGTTTCTGTTTTAGAAACTACCAGAAATGATAGCACTGTTATGACTAGAGCTCATTACTTCATATCTGCACAAAATAGCAGAAACTGTACATGAGGTTTCTTCAAGCTGTAATAACTACACATATAAAAGCACAGCACTTTTTATCTTTAGCATCACCTTTATAGCATATCTACATTTTCTCTGAGATACTTTTTGAGTTCAGACAGTTTAGATGTTACCACCTTTTTCTTCTCATGTCTCCAATGTTCTTTCTCATGGAAAACTCTCCATGTCTTACATGAACTTAAGAATGAATAGAGGATCAAGGTCTAAATCAGTTATCTTCAGTTTAGTACTAGGTCTCTTAAACTGTCATTGAAAATGCCATCACATATACAACTCTTTTTTTTCTTTTTAAAGGGAAAGTATTGAGAGCATTGTTGTTACCTTACTGTTTACAGATGGCCAGGTGCATGACACACAAACACACACGTATAAGAATTTCCAAAACTTCTTTGTGTGCTTCAAGGTGCTTCACCAATCTATATATGTGCATTACAACCACAGGTTTCTGTTCTTGGGCTAGGACAAATAATGAAATTGATGACATTTACCTCGCAGATGTAGAAACTTATACCTCACCTTTCTAAGAAATGTTATACTGTCTCCTTTAAGCCCTTGTTTTCCCTGCACTTTCTAATTTTTTAAACCTGTGAGTATGAACACTGACTTCTTTTGTGCTGCGTATGGCCTGTACAGAATGAGTGTTGCCCAAAGGGCCTGATAACGGTGTGTGTTGCACTATCCGTGTGGATAAAACTCCTGGTTCTAGTTTTGAGAAGCTGGTGATTGATCCATTTATATGGATCCTTTGAATCTTGCAAAAGTAGTTTGCAAACACAGCCTCGAGTCAAGGGGAGTAGCAGGTAACCAGCATAGCTGCTGGGGTTTGGATAGATCAGCTTTGACCACTGATGGCTTCCAAAGGTTGTTGATGGCTTCCAAGGAAACACAACTGTTTTCCAGCAAACTGGGAGAAATACCTATGCTCTTATTCAGGGACAGAATGAAGGGTCAAGCTGGATGCTCTCCTAGGATCCTGAATCTATATGGTGCAGTTTTGCAGATTTCTGCATGGTTTTGGTTACAAATGTACTTGTGAGCGTGGGACATGGTGCTGTGAGGCCTGGGTTGTTCATGCTTCAGTTCCCTCAGCTCAGAGCGCTAGAAAATAATAGAATCCAGACAGTGCAAAACTTGCTACGAGTAGAATGGTATCTCAATCACCAAAATTACTCCTCCACATACAGTGGTAATATAGGATACACAACAAAATGTAACAGCAGCTAAACTCATCTCTGGTACACACCATGGATTTGAGTGACTCTTACTGACAGGGACCGGTTTGCCTCTATTAAAAAGCAAATAAAACGCTATTAATCTGCAGTATATGCAACTGCTTTCAAACTATGTGAGGTATTATGGCAAACAAACACATTTACATCTAGCCCCTCATTTCTGTATCTTTAAAATATATTTTGTCTCTAGAATATATGTTACTTTATATATATACACATAAACATATATATATATATATATAATTTGTCCTGCCTTGTGACAAGTGGGAGAACTTCCCAAAGTGCCTCCCAGCACTATTTTTTTCTATTGTACATGTTAAAAGTACAACTAATTTTCTTAGAGACATCTAATTTTTATTTTAGAACTGTGCAGAGCTGACGAGATCCAAACCCTGTGCAGGCCCCTGAGGGACTTTTAGCAGCTTCCTTGGAGAAGAGCAAACACGGCCATTGCACTGCCCTAAATCTGAGCACTATTTACTAACATTTTGGTATTTGCTGTTTGCAGTAAACCTCCTGATAAACCATAATTAAGTGCTTAGCCTGGACACCAAGGCTGCAAGCATTTCCCTCAAGAGGGAAAACGATGTCTGGTTTCCAGCTTTCCCACAAGCTGATTTATTGATAAGGTAGAGAAAGGGCTACCAGGTCAAAACCACTCTGGTTTATAAATTCCTCATTCACCCTGATAACAAAGTAGTAATAGAAAGATGAAATGAATCATGTTTTCTCACTTCAGCAGAGCACTTTGGTTTAGCATGAAATATACGTTGCGGAGTCTCCTTCCATGCTTGGGACTTTTCAAGATCTGATTGGACAAAGCCCTAAAAAGCCTGACCAGAATTTAGCATTGACTAAGGTAGAAAGTCAGTCAAATCACTTTTCTTTTTTTTTTTTTTTCTTCCTCAAAACGATTTTTCTCTAGGAAAAATATGTTTCAACAAAATGTTTCACTGAAAGCAGAAACAAGAATTTTAACCGGCCATCTACAGCAAAAGAAAGAGTCCACTTAATGTTTTATAAGCTTCATTTGCTCAAATGAGTCTTCATATTTCGGCATTTCCACCTTGAAATTCTGGAATTATTCACATCTAGCAAATATATCAGTATTTCAACTTTTCTTCCTTGCATTAAGAGAATCACATTTCCCAATTTCTCATAAGTTATCAGAAAATAAATTTTCTGATGATCCGTATGCATAATTAGAGGTGGACAAGAAATATTGATTGGGGAAGTTGGCTTCAAGGTCATTGGAGTTACAGGTCATGTTAACTTTCTTGCAAATTCAAGTGACAGCAACAACTGTGTTTCTTTTGATTTTTGAAACAAGTACCATTCCTAATATTTTCAATATCTTTAAAAATAGTTGATTCCTGAAAATTAGTACCATTAAGCAATCATTCTCTTTATATTCTAGAAACACTAGTTCTGACTCCACACAAAAATTCATTACATTTATGTTGTAAAGGTATATAAGGGGAATCACCAGTTCACATTATAACCACTTGTCAAACTGAAAGACCCAACAATAAAACTTCAGTCCACAGACAGAAGTGCTGTCACTAATAGAATAATCTATTTCAAATTAATTACCAACATCTTAGAAGCTTCTCTTTTTCTTTCCTCCTTAAAGAATAGTCCTTCTTTTCCTTGCAAATTTTCTCCACAGGGCAGAAAGTTAAAAAGTTCATATGATAATTAGAGGTGAAAAAAGGAAGAAAAATCCTTTTCATGTCATACTGCATTAAGTGCCAAATTATTATTAGCAGTAGCAACCATTTCAGAGGCAATACAATAATCCTGCTTACTAGTTCGTCCTCAGATTTGAGATGGATTTTTCACAATATACACACAATCTCTTCATTTCTAACTCATTCTCGGTCTGCACACCAGTGCATGCAGGAGTACAGCAGAACCTTTGCTACTGAACCCAATAAACAACAACTTTCTCATTCTGCAAAGAACACGGTTTGACTACATTTAGCCTTAGTCTCAAGCTGCAATTTTGGAAGCGAGTTCAGAGTAAACCTGAAAATCTCCCAGGTTCAAGGTCTTCGTTTACAAAGTACTGGTTTCAAGTCCACTTCTAATTTTAACCCCCGTTGCAGGTGTACAGCTATAGATAAATAAATCTGGCAGCAAAGAGCACCCAATCCAAGGGCAGGCTCCTCTACCCTCCCTCCCAAACAGCGCCTTTCAGGTGTTTCATCACTGCTCTTCACACAGGCTGAACAGCGACCCCAGGAACTCACGAGAGATGGTTCCTGAAATGGCTTTATGTAACGGTTGTGTCATTTTTGCATTGCAGCATTTTTGCATTTGCATTGCAGCATTTGGGAGCAAGAACGACACAACCGTTACATAAATCACAGTTGAGAAAATGCAAGAAAGAAAGGCAGAAATGTGCCTGTGAAAAGACTCCCTTCAAAGGACTTATGCACCAGAAGTCTCAGCCAGGAAATTCATCCATAGAGGAAAAAGACAACACTGGTTTAAATACTTTTTAAAAATAAAGGATTTTTAAAGTAGTAATTGCAGGCCTGCATTTTGTATTCTCAAATAAAGATGCAATAAGAAGTGATTCTTTAAGTCTTAGTTAAGAAGGCTTAATAGATTAGAGCTAAATGGCAAAAGACTTAAAACTTGGCTTCATTATTTTTACCAAGAATCATATTCTTCTAACCCAAAGTCCTCCTGTAATTTCAGGTGTGCCTGGGCCTGGTTCTCTGTGACCCGTTGCCTGAGGACAAACACTCCCCTTCTCATTGCCCTGGATTTTATGCTCCACTTCCCCCTGTCAAAGTGCTTACACAAAGCATGGGAAAACAGAGAATCAGGCCCAGTGTTTTCCACGTTCTCTTGAAAATTGTTATTCATCTCGTAACATCTCCTCTAGTGCTTGGGGATCTGCCTGGAGCAGGTGAAGTGCACAGAACGGCTCTGGTTTTAGAGGGGCCGGTACCTTTGGCAGCACTGATCAAATGTTTGCATCACTTTCCTGCTAATATGACAACGTCACGCAGTTGTAGATGATTCTCCTTCCAGAGAAGCACTTTTTGTGGTCTGCATTTACCACCTTCACTACGGTGCCTGTGGGAAACCGGGTTCTCTGACCACACAGCGTGGCCTTGGTGGCATGAGAGGCAAAAAGACAAGGTCTAAGAATCGTGCAAAGGGGTTGGGTTGTTAGCACAGCACCACATGTAGGACTGGCAAATAGCTACTGCTTGCAGTAATAATTCTGTTATTCAGTAATGAACACTGTGGTAATTAGCAACACTGTGACTGTTAGGACCCCACCAACACTATTGCTGCTGCCTGCTGAACTTTTACACAATTCCTCCTCTGTCAGTAAGAGCAGCCTCCCTAGGAGCGAGTCTTATGTGTAATTTTATGATTGGTTTCTGATAAATTATTTTCTTTCATTCTATGCTGGATCTATTTAAACAGAAACCAGGAGACTCCTCCTCTAAGCCCAAAAAGTGATGCTGTTAATGGGAAGCTGTTGGAAAGGCCTGTTAGGATAACATTGGCATCTACAAGCAAATAATACAGTGATCTCCCCTATAGCTGCTTAAGGTGCAACATCCAACGTGGTGTGCTTAAAGGTGCAACATCCAACGTGGTGTGAATTTTAAAGGCTGCAGTGCTTATGCTGATCTAAATGAGACTCACATTTTATGTTTGTTTGCAAACTTGGAGAGAAGAATGAGGTTTTTTTTTTTTTTTTTTTTTTTTTTTTAAGTAGTAACATGATTTTAATTCTCATCTGCTTTCTCCTGAGCTCCCATTCCTGATTCAGCACGCATGAGCCTGCTAACGAAATCCAGATGCCAGACAAAAAAACAATAAGCTCTCCCACCCATCTGGTGGCTCAGGTTTCTCAGAGACTGGAAAAAAAAGGATCAGGAGAGATTCCTAGAATGGCTGAAACTTTAGATTTCAGTATGTTTTCAGAGAGCAGAGGGGGATGGGATAGAGGCAATGTTGATAGCAAGTCAAGATTATTAGTGGAAAAGCGAGGGGGCAAAAAAAGAGTGGTTATGTTATCAGTTAGTCTGAGCTTTAAACAGACTTAGTATATCCCAAATACTGCTGCTGAGTTTCCTTTTGGAAACAAATACTGAGAGGCAATGCAGGTTATAGAAGATGCCAGGACCTTGGAAAATTACACTGAGCATCACAAAAGGCAATTCTGAGTCAGAAGTAAAAGAGCAATGTGAAGTGAATTAGGAAATTGGCGGCTTAGGGTTTTTTTTTTTTTTTTTTTTTTTCCCTTGGCTTTCCTGTTGCAGGGTCCCAATCCACCCAGAGACTCAATAAGGCTGGGAGGAGAGTTCTGACATTAGCCCTCAGTTTACTTTGGAGAAATATTTGTAGTTCTCCCCAAAGCCCTGGGCTTTTTCTCTCTCTCAACTCTCAAACCTAACCCTAATCCAAGGTTAAACTGGACTCAAGGCACCCAGGGCTGTTCCAAGACGAAGAATTCCTCATGGGCAAAATCTCTGTGCAGCTCTCAGTTTCTTTGGCAGCCCAGATCCAAGAGTAGCTCTAGACTTTATTTATTTATTTATTTATTCTCTCAACCCTAACTCTAGCCATAAACCTGGGCTGAATTTTAGATTAAAGCCGTCTTTCCCCAGACTAAAGACTCCTCAAGGGAATTTTATTTTGCAGCCCCCCGTTTCCTTTGGCAGCTCCTTCCCAGTCATCAGCAGCCATAGTTCAGCGCTGTCTTTTTTCTCCTCAACATTGACACTAACCCTTGCCTAAGTCCTAGTCCAGGACATCCACTACATACAGAGAGTCAGGAAGCCAGTGAGTGAATCCTAGCATTAGCCTCCCCTTACCTTGGAAGATTCCTCATAACCCCGCCTCAACTGTAGCTTTATGTTTTCTCTTTCTACCATTTGTCATTTTTGGCATCTATCAGAATTCTGAATTATCACATCTTAGGCCTGAGAAGAGGGGCCACAAATTTCTGTACCAGATGTCTTGAACTGAGCAGCAGATTGGAAAAAGATTTTTTCTTTTTTGGGGGAAAATACTTAATAAAACCCAACTTTACTTGAGCATTTTATGCAACTATCACAAAAGAATATTCTGTTGCATTTCAGACAAATGAGTAACTAAATTGAAAGTGGCATCTTCCCGACTCCAGAGTCAGCTGAGGTGACTTCTACCATGGAACCGTTTATAGCCAGTAGTTCCTCTGGGCTTATTTGGCAACTGAGAGCAACAAAGTCCATTTGCATCCCTTTCCACAACCACACTCCTCCAGATTAACAAGATAGGGAAAAAAGTTTAGTACAGCTTGCCCTGCCAACTCTGTTGCTACAGCAGAATTCTCGTATGCTCAGGCACTTCCCAGGTCTGTGGATGGTGGATTTAGGGCCTCCAGAGTGAAGGAAAACTCTCTGTCTCTGTCACTCTCCTCTGCTCTCTTCGGTTCTGCACCTGTTTCATGTAATTTAGAATCAGAGCATTCTCAGACATACATTTGTGGTTTCCTCTCTCCTTCCCTTCCCAGGGTTGGTCTTTTTCGCAATTGTTTAGCAACTGTTTCCCTTAACGTCAGAGAAATCAGGTCAAATACAGGTATTTTGCACTTGAAATGGGAAAAAGTTTCTAATGAGGTTTAATCCTTGCGGAGGACAAATCCTTGAGGAGGTGTCATGCAGGGCTCTGTAGACCTGAGGTTTCGAAGTGTTGGAGCATCTCATCAGTGAATGCTGTACAGTTTTTCATGGAGAATGGTAGCAAAGGCAGTTAATACCCTTGGCTATACCTGTTATGTTGGGGCTGAACCTTCTGACTGTCAGCAAGTGATGGAAATCCTCAAGGATGCTGTTACGTGGGAGTTCGGAACCAGCAAAGAACCCGGGAGCTCTCTGCTGTTGGACCGGGGTGAACATGGACAGGAACTCCAGGGAGACGACCTGCACAGCAGCTCCCTACCATGCACCCTCCTGCGTACCCTGCCCAGGCCACCACCATGAGCCGCCCTTAGCCGAGTGCTCGCTCACGTTAGCTGTTGCCTGTGACGAGGGATGCGGCCTGCACAGCTTGCATTACCTGCACTGCTTTACCAGTTCATCTGGTGGCTCTACACAGAGATTCAATAGGACCAGTGTGCACAGCATCTAGACTGGGCTTTAGTGGCAGAGCTGTGATCATTCGATGCTCTTGGGGAGGGTAAGTGGAGCATTTCTTTTCAGGAAGGATACACACCACCTCAGTGCAAACTGTTGGACCTTGCCTATCTTTCTGAGGAGCTAAAGCAGTATCTCATGGAAGCATCTCTCTCCATAAACATTTCTTATCATGTCTTTTCTCTCTACCTCATACTGTTCTCTCTGACATGCCCCTAATATATTTGGTGGCTGATAAGGGCCAAAAGCAGAAGCTGGTAGAGATAAGACCATAGAGGTGTGAAAAGTGAGAAGACATCTGTTGCCTGAAGCCTGCCAGCTGTTGAAAAATAACTGGAGTGGGCAGCGTATAGATAGCATCACCCTAGGGGTACTTCCCTAAGAGCCTAATTTAACTGCCATTTGCATCTGTGGAAAAGACCTACTGGTTTTGGTAGGAGCTGGAGATGGACATAGGCAAGTCTGGGTGGCCAGCCTTCGGAGACGGTTGTCCTGCTCCAGCAGAACTGCCGGAGCACCCAGAGGCCCTGACCCTGCTGACCCCACGCTCTGCATCCCCTCATACCTTCTCTTTATCTCATTCCCATTCCTGACATTCTTGCCCAATAAATTCCCCTTCTTATCCAGCTGCAACAACCAAAGCTCTCACTCCTTTTCTGGAACATCTGAGGAGTCTGACCCATTCAGGCTCCTTTCCAAGGTCCCTTTCATTGAATTAAAGCTGAAGAATGGCTATCTGGCACACTGAAAGGGATAATAGCAGGGAGTAGAAAGCACAGAGCTCCTAAAGAGCAGATCTCATACACATAGCTCTCCTGAGACCCATGCCTTATCCAGTTTTTCTCAACTCAACCTTTTTTCCTTATATTTTTCTTTTTCACATCCTGCATCTGACACATCACTCACAAGTGTCAAGCCACTGTCTCCAGCAACCTTTCGTTGTGCATCTGCTTAGCACATCTTGCATGATAAGACAGAATGTTTTCATTTGTGGACATGCAGACACTTTGGATGCTAATGTTACAGTAAGAAACAGGCCAAAGTGCCTTGGGCTGTAAGAGTTAAACACAAAGGCCTTGAAAAAGAACGTGAAGTTCTGGAAAGCATTCCTAGTACATTTTAATAGGAGTCCATAAGTCAGGCTGTCAACCAGCAGTTGGATATCCAGTGGTAAGTGTTCACTGTCTTCTTGCAACACTGATGCATTCCATACTGCTGCTTAGAAGGCCATGACTGCTGATTCCTTCTCCCCTGAGACAGCTCTATCTGGGATGAATAAGTGAATTTGGGCACAGTAAAATTACCCTATTGTACATCCCCAGAACACAAAGATTCTTGGAGAAGGGTTTTTTTGTTTGTTTGTTTTGTTTGTTTTGTTTTTTTTTTTTTAACCCTTCCGACTTTTCCATTGGAGTGAATTACATGGACTGTGGTAATGCATCTGTTGGTAATCCTGGATGATCTGAGCCACCATAGCTGTTCGCATGACAAACAGGGAAAGCCAGGTAATAGCATTAGCTGAGAACGTGAGCCAGCAGCTTTCCTGAGCTGTGGTGTTTCTGAAGCAAAAGTCCAAACTGTGCAGCAGCTGCGTGGAGTCAGCTGTGTAGATTCAGTAGAGGCAAGGCAATTCCCTACAGCATTTATCCTAACTTGTACTCTTCCACACGCTTCCACACAAAACAAACACTTCAGATTTTAAACTTTGTCTTTTCATTAGAAAGCAATCTGCCCCTTTCTCAATTAAAGCTGAAAATCCATTTTTTGACAACCCGCATCTCAGCTGGCACTAAGACATACCTTCAGGGTAACAGAACAGGGCTGTGACAGATGCTCTGTCTTTTCCAGCACTTCCCTGGCCAGTTAGATCCTTGGAAGTAGTAAGCTCACTGCTCAGACTTTTTTTTTTTTTTTTTTTTTTTTTTTTTTACAGAAGTCAATCTTGATTAAAAATGAAACAAAGACATTGTTGTACTAAGCAAGATCATCAGTGATGAAGAAAATCTTGAGTTAATGTTTTTCAGTTGCACACTGGAAATAAATTCATATTTAGAATACTAACAGCAATAGCCCAAAGTCATGTTTACAGTCACTCTTTTTCATAAGAATGATACCCCATCCTGTACTTATGGTAACAATTTATGTTCCTCTCGTTCTATATTTAGCAAATATATTTCTATATTTGCTAAAACACAGTCCAATTTATCCTTTTTTGAAAGATTCAGGTCACTCTACAGAAGTTATCTGACCTTTGCATTATTTAGCACACCTCAAACACTCTGCCCTCCGTAGACTTTGTTAGCATTGATTTAATCTTTGGTCCTCTTTTTGACTACAGCTCACTGTAATATTGCCACACTGAACGAGAAGAAAGCAGTTGCTTCAACACCCATGTGGTTTAGAAATGGCAAATTCAAGGTTTCAGATTTGACTCAACCCCAAACTGGTCTTGACAGTGTGACAAACACCTCCCTATACAACCAGTTCAGTTACAGGGGTGATTCGGGGAAATGTGAATTTGGGAGGCTAAATAACTCAACCTGACAAATATTACGTACAAAAACTTGTCTGTTACTAGTCATCAATATGAGTAAGAGTCAAAGCTGTTCTCTTATTTTTCAAGACATAAACCTTTACATTTTCTGAATGTTTACATCACCCCTATATAAAAACACAGTACTGGAACTGCATCCTCTAGCAGATCCTCTGCACTAGTGCGGTAAAGCTCCTGGGTATAGGCTCTTGTCACTTAACAATATGGTGAAATCAGCTAGCAGCTCATAGAATATCTTAAAGGTTTAACTGTGAGGACTAATAAATGAAAATCCCAGGCAATCTCTGCAAAAAAGGGTTTTCAGACAAAAGAAACAGTTTAAAATTGCTTTTCACAAAAACACGGGATTTTTAAGCCTTAGTGATAATAGCAAAGAGTAAAAAGCTTAATTAAAAAAATAAAAAGTTTTAATTAAAAACAAAATCTCTTGCCCAAGAGACACTATTCAGTGGCAAAATACGTTTTCCTCATCCACCCATTCCAGATAGTCATTCACCTCTAGTACCTCCTATTTAAAGATCCCAGGATTTCTATCTGTTTCAACCAAAGGACAGACTTCATGTCCTGGTCAGGAGCCTAGGCGGGTTCCTTCTGTCTCTCAGGAAGGTAAGTGCTAACCGAGCACATGATAATCCATTTTTTTCTGTACTTCATCTTAATTACGCTGGATCACTTTGAGAATTTCATACAGAGGATACTGGCTGGGTAAGAATGAACAAAAAGGGCATTTATTACAGAAGAGCAGTATTTTCATTTTCTTTAAAATGCTTTTCTCATCATAACCGGGACCTCCTACATTTTACCATATTGCAAGAGATTTTACCAGAAAATTCATGGAAAAGGATGAGTACAACAAACACTTTCCTGTAAAATTCCTACCCAAATTCCTCCTATCCTCAAGGAGATGTCATGAAAATAATATTTTTTCCTTAGCTCTTTTCCCGAGAGCAGATTGAGCAGGAAGCACTCGGCTTTCAGAGCACAGATTGCCCTGTGTCCCCTTGCAAACATGTGGGTGCTTGGCAGAGTTTTTGCTTCCGGCATGGAGGAATCATGGTAGTGCTCCGTGATGAAGAAAAAGATGGAGAACAGGGAAAGACAGCAGCAAGAAATTGAAAAGCCAGTGGCTCCCTTGCAAAACCCTGTGTGTCCCTATTGAAATCCTGTCACAGATACCTCAGTAGTTTGCTAGCAATGATGTAGAAGTAGGTTCTGTGACTAAGCAAACTTTTAAAAATTGGCAACTTCCACTTTTAGTGCTAGGTGTCTTTACCATCCACCTTTATAAACCCCAGTCTCCTCGTGTTTCTCCTAGTGAACCATCCTCTGTGTACAATCTGCTTGACTTCTGTTTTGATTTGCTGTGAAGGGAACCAGAGCTCTAAGTCTTTTAGATTTATCAGTTTACCAGTGAAGTTTAAAAATAGCCACAGGTCCTCTTACATCATTGCAGCCATCCCTACATCCCTGTTCCCAGTCCTTGGCTTCATAAATTCTCCCAGGGCTCTGATACATGACTACAGCTCTGGAGAAAGGAATCAAATATCACCAGTTGCCCTAATGATGCTTTTCTCCTTTTAGTCTTTGTCACTGTGCCTAGCGTGGCAGTCCAGAGCATGACAAACTTGGAGCTCAAGTCCAAATATAATTTCTGTGTAATCAACATACTGCTTATATTGCCAAAAGAAAAAAAAACAAAGTGAAAATCATATCATGGTTACCTGCCTTGAGTTACATATTTTATTTCTTGAAAATAGAAAAAAAATTCTTCCTTTAAAGTACCTAGGAAAAGGCAATTTTCCTATTGCCCTAGGAAAATATAATTGTCTCCTTAGCACAAATCTCCATAAATCTTGCATGATTTTGACTCGAAGGATTAGGATCTGTCATAGTTTAAATAAGCAAAAACTTTAGCAGCTGTTTAATATCAGATTTTCAGCTCCAACCGCGCTGTCTTACAGCCCAGATCTGTTTATATTTCTATTGACAGGCTGAAGTGGTTAAAATCTAAATTAAGAAAACAGACGCCAGCCAAAGGAAGACCATGCCTGTGTGTGTGTATGCACATATATGTGTGGGCTTGGCTGCCAGGGGCTGCACACTGATAAGGGAAGAGTTGGAAAGACAGCACATTCACAGAGCTGCTTCAGGAAGGAAATCAGGAGTTAAGAACAATGGAGAGGCTTCCAGCTGTGCTGAGTTATGGAGAGGGATGTAGGCGTCTCTGCCTTTGCCAGTCTAATAGGGAACTTCCCTTAGTGACTCACCGGCCAAAAATGAACTCCACAAAGATTTTGCCCATCTCACCAACACACACTAGCACACAACATTCAAAACATCCATGGGCATGAAAAGCCTGCAAAGTTATTACTTGTTTTTGAAACAAGGTCGCTACCATCCAAGCGCTTTCTCAGATAGCTCATACGCATGTACTGTCGCTCATGCACATGTACTACCAGTCTCATGCATCTCACAGACAAGATCCTTTAATGATGCTTTGCCTGACTGCATCACTGTGCATCACAACACCTTCAGGCCAATTTGTCAACTACTTTTAAGTGCTTTTGGCCCAGGAGCTGCTCTTCCAAAATACCTCATATTCTAGAGCCTAGGCAGTTGAATTTACTCAGCAAGATATGAAAGAACTATAAGCCCAAGGAGAAATAATCCCATTTGCTGTTCAGGAGGGACCGCTCCAGCCGCTATTGTGTTTTGCAGTGCCACATCCTTGCCACAGAAATACAACAGCGATATTGTGCCTAGACCTCCCCAGCTTAGCTGCAGTGGGCAGCATGCTAAGGAATTTTAGTCACAAAGAAGATCCCTTTTTTTTTTTTTTTTTTTTTTTTTAAACAAGAAGGCAGTAATGTGCCCTTAGAATCCATTCGCATCCCATAAAACAGAGCAGTATTTGTTCTGCCTAATGGACTTTGCATGGGGCATCTTTCTAGCACAGTCAGAACTGTATTCCTTGGCTCTGCCAGTTCACCCCGAGGCACTGCAATACCCCACATGCTCTCCCCAGGGAATCCGGGCCTTTCCAAATCCTACCAGGTCCTCCTTGGTAAATGTGTCTCCATAGAACTTCAGTCTAGCACACTGCTAATGGCTACACATCCTAAGTATAAAATATATTCTGGAAACAGCATGAGTTTTGTGTTATTTCTTCACTGTGTGAAGTGACTGGGTCATACAGTATATTGAAGGAAATAATCTGTTTATTGTGCTAGGGGATGTTTAATGGGAATCACATTATTACTGCAATTAGATTATAGTGGATAGCGTGCACTAAAACGAGCGAAATAGCATGGCTTTCCTCAGCGCTGAAGTCAGGGAGGAATCGCTGCAGAACTGGCCTTCCATGGAAGCTGCTGAGCCAGCAAGCGGCTCCGGCTTTCCGCCCTTGGGCAGGTCCAGGGCACAACTCTGCAGGGATGATGACTTCTGGAAAACGTAACGTACCTTTGCTCCTGCAGGTCACCAAGAGTTTTAGCAGCTACAGAACTTGGGAGTCAGATTTTCATCTTCTAGTAAGCACCAACCTCCTGCCCAGCAATTTCCAAGCCAGTTCTGCTTCCTGCCTGCCATAGACACAACAATAGAACATGCAAGTTTTGTGGCTGGATTGAGCCGGCCGAACGGGAACTTGGAGCCAAGAGCCCGACTCCCAGCCAGCTTCCTACACAACAGGACTTGCAGATATTTTTGTTTGCGTTTAGACATCTTGCAATGTGTAGCACATTCATTTCAATGTGAGAAAATGGTCTTGTGGTTAAATTCCTGGACTGGGATTCAACAGATCTAGAGTAAATACTGACTAGTTGTATTCTCTTGGCTTAGTGATAGTGTCTTTATTCATGTTTTATGCACGATGAACTGTGACAAAATCTCCTGTCTATCAAGGTCTAAGCTCTTGCAGTGTTTTCCTGTTTTTCTTGAGGTGTACAGCTGCAACTGCAACAAACTCTGAACCTGTATACTAACTCTGCTTACTAAATTATACTATATCCTATATTACTAAATTATAAATGATTTTCAGGCAAGGCAACATCATTGCTTCTGGTCTGTACAAGTCGGGCTAAGAGCAGCACGCAAGTACAGCTGACATACCACAGATGTACAGAATATTAAATATTTATAAAAGAGATGGGAAACCGAAGAAAAATTCAGATGTGGTTCAAAACTTCCAAGTGAAACCTGGTATAGCCTCCTGGGCCTGCCAAGCAGGGCTGGAAAGCAGACAAGAACGGCCTTTTATGAGATTTTTCTTCTTCTAGTCAAGCCAGAAGTTTTGCAAGAGCAGCTTTTCTCATGATATTTTGGCACTTTTGCCTCTGGTCATGCCTAATGTTTGGAGGTAAGGCCATTTGAAAGCATTAATGGAAAAAAAAAAAAAAAAAGATACCCAAATTCCTCTGTTCTTCAACTACAGCCTGAAAGATTCATACTCTTTTCATACTTTAACTGTGCCCAGCTGTTGATTGAATGTCTTAATTTTTTTCTTTTTAACGTCTCTCTTTCTTTTGCTACTGTAAAGGTATAACCTCACATAGAGAGTAACCCTTTCTCCTATTCTCAAAAATAAAGGAATAAAAACAAAAGCATATATTGAAATCTCAATCTGAAGAGAGATGGTTAAGTTTATTTTTTAGGAGAAAAATATGCTATCCTTAAAGCCAACATTGAGGCTACCTTGACATCCCGATCTGCTTTATCGCACAACTTCCTCACTTTTCAGCTAGAACACGACAGCTAACTTGACTGTGGACTTACTACTTATTCCACAGATCCACAAAGTACAAGCAGTTCTGCAAGGGTTGCTCATGCTGAGTCTAGGCCATCCATCTACAATAAATCCCTGGGGGCAGGAACTCCCTCCATGTGTTTCCATCAGGTCCAGCATGATTGGCTTCTTAAAAATAGCATTTCTGGTGCTGCCATTATACAAATAGTGGCAAATATACCAACTGGATATATGCAATTTACTTTTGCAGGCCTAGAAAGCTTTCGGTAGGAAATTAAACCTGGGAATTTTTGCCTGAGCCTAGCCTCTGAACTTCCATGAATTCTGCCCATTATCAAATAGGATTAGAAAAAAGAAATAAAACAACGCACATTAAAATGGAGGATATCAGTTGGACTGGATCAGAAATTCATAAAATCCTTCCTCTAGAAAGCAAGAGACTTGGAAGAGAAGAGTACGGAAGAGAAGAGGGTTATACAGCGCGCCCAAAGCCTTTGCACAGGACACATGAGGGGAGGTAAAAAGCAAACAAACCAAAAAATGTTGCTGCTATATCCTACACATCTAACTAGAGTTCTTTGATCATGAAGCACCTGCTGTCCTTCAGTTCTGAAGATGTAATATTGAAAAGAGAAGAGTACTTTCAAAAATTATTTAATGTCTCTGTGAGAGCATTTCTTAAGGCAGCTGCCCAGATTGCTTTTTCCCTAATCTTGCACAGCTTTATACCACAGCAAGAGGGGCTAAATCATCAGATATGTCCATGCACATCTGTGACGGCAATACCATCTGCAGTAGTGGTATCTTTATTACGTGGTGTGGCCTGCATCTGTCCTAGTAGGTCATTCATATCATCTTAATCAGTGACACATTTTTTTTTTCTTTACATGTGCAAAGAAATGTTTTGTTTTCCTTGGGCAGCCCAGATGTTTTCGGACAGTTTTTACAAGCTAGCAGTAACACACATCTAACCAGACAGGCGAGCTGACCAAAATTAGGAGATAACAGTATATTTATAGGGAGATACATTTATGGATACATATGGAAAATGCCAGCTTCCTAGTCAGAGGAGGCAGACCCTGCATGCTCGTTACAGCTTTGGAAAGAAATTTTCCTGTTAACACTTTCTATTCTGACTGAAAGCTGCTTGCAGATAAATTCCTGTTATTGTGATAGCTTTAACTCTCTATTAGGTTTCATTTTAACATTTTGTTGCTGTTCCAAAGTCTTCAGGACAAGAATTCTCCTGCCTTAACCCCGCCAAATGAAGGACGCTACGTTAGAGTAGACTTGGCCCTACAGTTGTGTTCCTGCGCTGCCATTGTGCTGGTTGCTATACGTGACCAGAATATAAAACAGCAAGCTTGCATTAGAAACAAGTCACTAGAGAAACCAAGAAATCTTTCTGAGCCGCCAAATGTCTTTTTGTAGGGTGTAAATGACAGCAGAGTTCATTTCCTTTCCTTTCAATATCTTTTGGCAAGAGGACAGTGCTGTCATGTAAACATCGTTACACAAAAGATTTTTCAGAAGTGAGTAAAGTTAGTGTTGCTGATTTCATTTTCCCCTTTGTTTATATGCAAACCCAAAATTCCCATTGCAGAATTAAACCATAACATTCAAGCAATCCTTTAAAAGTCTTGTAGTGCTCATTCATGGTGCAGGTCAATGTTTCAGGGGTAGAACAGATCTTGCCAAACTAAGTACTTGATAAGGATTGCCCTCTTATTGTTGTCACCTCTTTGTCTCTCTTCAAGGAACTAAAAAAGTGAGGACATCAGAAAAACCTAAGTAATAATCTCACATGCACAAAATTTCATGCTGTTTAAGGAAAGTGGATATTTCTCCAGCTCTGCTAGTGGTGGGCAGACCTCAGACAATCAAAAGAGTGTCTGCTCTAGTTTCCTACACTGATAGCTATGCCTGATTGTCTGCCTAATTTTCTTCTTAGGCATTTCAATTGAATTCCAACATAAAATAATAACTGCACTACTAGGAAGACTTTCTTGGGAGTAGCTGAACATTCCTTACTTCAGCTGCATGATAATTCTTCACTGCCATGAAGATAGGTATTTGATACATCTATAGAAATATCGTTCTGCCCCTGAAATCAGTACTTATTTATATATTAAACATATATAGACTAGAATTTTGTCACCAAGTCCTGTTGCAGTTGCTTAAAGTAAGATATGTTAAGACTCCTTTAGGAAATGAGATATTTTTCCCTTATAGACCATTTTACTAAGTTTTGTTACTTTACAAAAATCATTGTAACTGCTACCTTATAAACCTTTTAAATTCTTTCTGATATACCTTTTAACTTAATCACTTCTAATGCAGGAAAAAAGGAAATTCTTAGCAACAACAGATCTTCTAAAAAGTCACCTCATCAAACTGGGATTTCCATTGTCTGAAATCCTAGTGACCAGCGTGTTAGAAACAGAGGGCAGGACATGCCATTGCCACCTCCTCCAGCTCTGCTTTGGTGACACTGCAGAGCTACTGCTCATTTTAACTGTCAGCCACCAAATTCCAAAATCAGTCTGCAATGATTTGTATTACTGGCTGCAAAAACACCTTTTCCCAGAACACTTGCTTGCCACACCAATTTATATCACTTGCTAGATTCCTAGCTTGAAAGGAGAAAAACGCACCTCATTTTACTGACCCTTGTGCAGCTCTCCCACCCTGCTGGGGAAGCCTAAATACAAGCAGGCTGGAGCAGAACAGGAACAAAGAAGTCGTGCTGGAGAAACTTGCTCTCAAAACACAGCTGAACACGCCGAGCTCTGAACACACCAATGATGTTGACACTAATAAAAAAGTGAGGATGGAAGCTCTTGCTGTGAAACCTCTTGTCCCCATCCTCAAGAATATATTCGGCACGGGAATATTTGCGCCCAGGCAGTGGTAGAGCTGCTGCTGCTCCTTGTCGGGGCCCCTGTCTCTACAGGCATTTCTTGGTACGGTCAGCGCAAACATTTTTTAACTAGTACTTACAAAATGGCAGTGGCTTCCCCAAGGCCATATCTTTGTTTCTTCGTACAATGCGGTGATTGTGCAAATTGTCTTGCGTAAGCACATCAGCCCACTCTGGAATTCATTTTTTCTTCTCCCTTACGGCCTTTCATTGTTGTTCTTTTATGGTGGGATTTGCTCCTTTGCCTTCTTGTCACAAATCCATTCCTGTGGCTATGTCACTTTTAAGGAACAGCACGGGCAAGTCTAGCCTTTCGGTTTGCCAGAGGTCAGGGCAGTGGCTACTGCTACTGAGAGAATGGCTACCATAGAACTGGAGAGGTGCTTTGCACAGTCACACAGGACCCAGTGTAGATCTCCCCAAAACAAGGAGCCCAAAACCCCTATATGTAATCCTTACTTCTTAGTCATTTCCTGCCCTTATCCAACAGCTCATCAAATTCTCTTCCAGGTTTAGTGATGTGACTTGTGACAATATATAAGATTAAGGAAGAGCTTCCTCTCATAGCATGGTCCAACAAAGCAACTTCTCCAATCATTAATGCACACAACGCAGCCTCAGCATCGTAAGTGGCGTCTCCAGAAAGCTAGCAACATGACAGCAGCTTACTAGTGAGTAACAGAGCTTGTAATGATGACTAGTACAGTATTCAGTCTAAGGGGCAGTCTATCATGGATCAGCAACAACCATTCCTTTTTCCACTTTACATGCAGAACCATGAGCACAAGTGGAGCCTGCAAGGAACTGACACTTCCAATTTTTGCTGCCTAGGCAGTGGCCTGGTTCTCTGGAATTTATTTGCTCCTATCTCTACCTTAGCTGTATATTACATTTCAGGGTCAGTATTAGTAGCATAAGAAACTCATCTCTGAATTCCTAGATCCAAGCCCTTTTTCCTCAGTCAACAATACTGATCTGGCACTATCATACTCCCCTCCTTGCCCACCCACCCTCTTGTTTGTTTGTCTGTTTTTCTTTTTGCCACAAGCAAAACAGGGCTTATTTGACAGATGGACACAACCCCGAGATTACAGGTACAGGCTTGATATCTAGGTTTCAAAATGTGATATATTGCAAATTTCCTGTTAGGAGCTTGAGAGATAGACTTTTTGCCCTTGGTGTCCTAGCTATTTCCCCTCTGAAAGAGTTTAAAAGGAAAGAGTATTCTGATGTCTGCAAACAGCTCAGAACTATGTGCATTTTTTCAAGCTCTGATAGGTACAGCCAGACCCATTTGCTAGAGAGCCTCTAAAAGGCAGGTTATCCGTAGGGAGCGAGAAGATATAGCACAGGTACTCATGCTCAACTATTTTCAAAATGCTGAATTTTTTTAAAACACCAATAGGAATAAGTGGTCAGTCACCAGACATCCATCACTCCTGAACTGTCATACCAGTTCTTTAGGGTGGTTGGGAGCGCCAACATCTTCACTGTATAGATATATATATATGTGGACAAAGAGGCTATATAAGGCTACACGAAGCTGTCAGTTTTCTTCACGGCCTCAGCATAAGCGCAAGCAAAGGAGCTGCAGCTTCTGTTCATACACGGATGAAGAGCTCCCCTTGCCCCCATCTCCTTCCACTAGTTTCATTCAGTAACCTTCATGCCAACTTCCCTCCAGCAACTCCATCAGCAAACCTGCAGGCCAAAGGCAGAGGACTCCACTTGTCCAGAGTACATTTCCCAAATGCAAACCTTTGCCTGGCAAGATCGCAAGGAAAGCTATTGGGAAAATACACGCAGGCCGCAGGAGGCCTGGGAGGCCTGCACAGGGCAGCGTGGTCCTTCCAGGCCCATGCCTGACCACAAAGCCTTGCCCTGGCACCTTCTCCTCTGTGCTCATGCTTCACTGTTATTTCATCTATCACAGAAGTTTCTGTTCTTTGAAAATCATGTCTAATAGCAGCATTAAATAGCACTCAATGGGGCTGGCGGGGGAGGAGGGACACAAATCGGAGGATGTGAACTTCCACAGAGCTCAAGAGGAGAACTGCCATTGTTACTGTTGGCCTGAGTATTGTAGCTTTAAATTACAAATTACTTTACATTGTAAAAACATTGACAGCAAGCCCTCGAGAAGAATCCCAGAATGGCAGTAAAGAAAGAGCATCCTGTCCCTTTTTATGCCACAGGAACATGGGAGGGGATATAAAATCCCTGCTTGGCAAGTGCTGCATGTCAGAGCTGATGAGTTGCAAGGATGTACATGCACAGAGGCCCAAACAAAGAACTTCTAGTACACAGCAAAATTGCTGTAGTAATTACCTTAGATGTTGAGCAGTGCAACAACATTTGTTCTTACATTTTAGACTTGTTCTCCGGCATTTTTATAAAGGATCCTATTACCCTGGAATTGGCAGGTGGCTTTGCAGGGATCCTTGGAGCTGCCACGAGAGAGGAAGATTAAGCCCACAGCGTACTTCCTTGTGAGACCCCTCCCTGCTCTGGAAAGGGGACAGATTCCCCTTCTGTTTTGTTCCCAAGGCTGAGCCCATGCCCAGGAGTCCCACCTGCTCCTGTAGCTCACATCCTGTGAAACCGGAGCCCGCCCCGCAGCTGCATGGATCACTAGGAGCGGGCGTGCAGCAGGGTGTCAAGCAGCACATGGTAACTAACGTTCCTCCCTTCTCCCTCGCACGCCTCCATCTCCCCTCGAGTAAACAACAGCAGTCCCCACCGTGAACTCGGTTGCGAAACTGTGTGGCGCTGAACTTTATCTCCGCGCTGAGGAGGCCTTGCAGAGCTAATGGAGTCTGCATTTTCCTGCCGCCTTCCTTCCAGGCTGTTGCCAGTGAGGGAATTCTTTCCATAGCCTGTGCGTCCGCACTCGGAAAGGAAGCGTGCTCTCAAACATGCAGATGGACGTGCTGTTAGAGGCAGCTTAATGTCTCACTTATGTGGGGCCATGCCAGGTCTCCAGGTCTTTGCATTTAAAAAAATTGCTAATCCACATTTACATGCAACTGGCTCCATCGGTACTCATCTCATGTCAGACAGTATGGCTTAAAATACATTTTCTTTACTTCTAGCATACATCTTAGCACCAAAAAAGCAAAGGAGCTGTGCCAAAAGCAAGCCTATAAAATTGCAAAGCTCAGTCTCCAAGCAGAATAGTAGCCTTCCTGTGACTAGGTAACGTGAGAAATTTTTGGTTCAGTCATGATTCTAACATATCCACATTGTGGACATTGATGCATTTTTTTTCCAAGTTGAAATTTTGAGAATTGGCAAAAGACACCACATCACAAATGAGGAAACCACTCCCTTGCTAAAGAGATGATGCTATACAACACTAAACCAGAGGAAGAAGCAACGCTAAAAAAAAATATACACGCATTGAAGCTCTCCATGCACAGAACTGGTGGTCCAGGGATCTGAACAGTAATGCTCTGCAGATGCCTCACAATCCAAGCCATGTTTAAAGGAATTCTTGAAGTCTCACCCACACAAGAGATCCTGGTTCAAAGCCAGCTCCAGGAAACAGCACTCTGCAATGTTTCTTTCATATGATGAAAACTGTTTTTTGGTTCTTTTCATTACAATGATTCTAGCAGCTAAAGAATCGAGACCAAACGCTGCATACTGAGAGCAAGTTTAAACTCCTCCCTTAAAAGCAGCTCCCCTACAAATATTTTGGACAAATTAATTTCTGTTGTGCCATAGCTTGAAAGAAAGATACAGTCCTACATTTTCTTTTTAAACATCTGCAGACATCATTCCCACTTCTCCCTTCCTTTTTTTATAATAGGTCTCACTAAGCAGCAATAACAGCTATGATCTTGATTTATTTATTTATAATTCAAGGAGTCTAAATATAACAGACTAAACCACTGTTTTGGTTGAGACTAAGCTTTCAAGTCAGGTTTGGACTTTATAACTTATGCTTTTTCTTATCCATCTGTCTAGAATTACAGATCCATGTCTGCATATTCCCAGACTCTAAGAATAAGACTGATGTGTTTGTCAAAGAGCAGAACACGACACAAAGAAAATGGAGGCTCTTATTTGGTTTTAGAGGTGAAAATGAGTTTTTTTTTTTAAAGGGGGGAGAAAAACAAAACTACAACAACAAAAAGCAGCTTTGGGAAAGCAGGCAGTTCTAATGGAGTTAACCAGGACTCAAGGCCCAGACTGTAAATCGCACTGTGGCTTACAAAGTCTCAGATTTCAGAGCTTCAGAAGATTAGAAGGCTAAGTAGTGGTAAGATGTGCTATTCACAGAGCATTCTTCGGGCCCTGGGGAAACAAATCTCAGTTTAGTTTTAGCAGTGGAAATTTAGCCTTTTTCCATTACTTGAGAAGTGAAAATACATAAATTCTTACTAAGTTAAGTCAAACAGGTTTTGGGTTTTTTTTTGGCTGGCGGAGGAGTAGGAGAGGGAGATGGCAAGCAAATAATCTGCTGCAGGGGTAAATAGGCACGTATAACATTTGAATGAAATTTGGACTAACTCAGCATTTTAGTGTATTTTGTATGTGCCTTTCCAAAAATGTCAGCTGTTGATGTGTGCAACCCTCCCGTAACTGTAATAAAGCCAATTACTGCTCATTAAATGTATGAAGTTATTGTCACTGCCAGCATGCCAGCATTCTGCCACCATGCATCCCTTATTTCTTATTCTGCTGGGCACTTCACCACAGATGGGAGCCATTAAGTGCCTCAGGCCTTCTTACTTGCCCAAAACCCCACTTCCCAAGTACATTTGTTCCTGCTGTTTGCTTTCCTTCCAGCTCCAGAAAGAACTCTTTCATCCCGCTAAATATCAGCTGAAGAGAGAAGGAAAAAAAAGAAAAAAAAAAAAAGAAAAAAAATCCTTCCTTTCTTCCCACAGAAGAAAAAAAAAAAAAAAAAAGGAAAGAAAAAGCCTAAATGGGATGAATAATTTTTCAGGTCTCCTATGTGCAAAGATCGCTAACAAAGTGATCCTTTACAGCTGTGTAGTCCTGACTCGTGTCAGTGTGATGCATGGCTTCTTTGGCTAACAGACATTTCCAAAGGATATTTTAATGCCTCCATTATGTATCTGCCTCAGTTAGATATATCCCAACTGAACATAGATGTGCTGGATACAATCCAACAGAAGGCCACTCTCCTCCTGCAGTCCAACTGAAAAACTGGTTAGCCACAGGGCTACGTTATATCAGTGCATGGCTTTACCCAGCTTCTAATGCATAATTTAAAAAAAAAAAAAAATTCAGCCCTTTTTGGAACATAATCTGGTGCCAAAGATTACAGCAAATTCTAGCAAGTGGATAGAAATTTCCCCCCTGATTTTGTTTTCCTCAGGGAACTGTGGTTTCCATGTAAACACTTCCATGAGCCGGCCATTTGAGGCATGCCTGGAAGAATATATCTTCTAGCACATATGCACCATATCTTAGCAGTTAAGAATAATAATTCTGCGGTCTCATTGCACTTCACCACTATCACCTCAGCTTGACTGAGTTAGAAAACAGAACAAAGCAGCCTAGGTATGTTTGGAGAAAACTACAGTGAATAACTTTAGTGTCATTTCCTGGATTTTGTCCTGCCTTCTCTGCTAGATTTTCAGCTTCAGAAAATAGTTTGAAACCCCACAAAACATGGCAAATAAACATGAATAACATAAACTAACATTCACTTTCATTGCATTTCATCTGCAACAAACGGCAGAATTTGCTCTAAAGTTTAGATAACCATTTCAAAACGTAAGGCCTGTTTTTCTACTGTAAGTTTGTGTAGAGTCATATATACATGTGCTTACTATAGAAAATCTCCTTTGACACCTGTAGACATTTCATGAGCTGACAGCAATACATTTAGGCCTTTGGAGGGTAAAAGAAAAAGTTAATCTTGGAAATAAGTTGGATCCCAAGCTCCAGATCAGTCTTTGAATCTATCCGAGAAGGGAGTTCAATTTCTAAGCCCAGCCCAGGTCTGGATTTGCAGTTATAAAATGGACAGGATCCCAGCTGTGGATCTGAATGCTCATGAGATTTGGAGCATTCAGTATTTCTGGATTTTTTTTTTTTTATTCTAAATTCACTCCTGCTTATTTATATATGACATCTTTGAATCCTTTGGGTGAGGTTTTCCCTCACATACAGTCTAATGTGCTTCTAATCTCAGGATGCTATTAAATATTTGCAATGCAAAGCCCTACCTAGTGGGTCTGAAGCAGAGCACCCTGCATTTTCTTCCACAACTTCCAAGTGCAAGTTCAAGAAAAAAAGGCAGCCCTGGGATTTACAATTACAGGATGTTTGTCTTGAAGGTGTGCACCTCCAGTAAGCAGGTTCTGAATTCATCTTGCACATAATCATTGACGTCCTTCCCTCTGAGCAAAATAGAAATTCTTTATCCCAGCGGAACCAGGAGGATGGCAAACAGCAGAAGAGGCCACAAGTATATATGAGAAAGCTTGCAATCTAGTCACTTAGGAACACAGGGACTGCAGGAGAGAAACTGAATTTTTGGCGTTAACCACCCAACAGCATAAAAAGGATTAGATACCAAATGGGAAATTTTTGCCCAAAGGCTTTTGGCATGTAGCTGTGTAAGTTCACTTCACTAATGGAAACTCAAGCCCTTTGTAGCTAAAACAGCGCTCTCTCTCTCCCCCTCTCACTCTCCTCCTCTCCCTCTCTCTCCTGTTAGTCTTTGCCTTTTGGAAACACGGATTTCTGAGCAGGAATCTGTTTTGGCTAATTACACACAGCAAAGTTTCTGAAGGAAAATTTTCCTGCAGCCATTTTGAAGCTCGGTAATGAGCTGGTTTGTGGCCCTTTCTTCCCTCGTCCCTCAAGAAAAAACACAACTGAAAAATGGATCCTGGGCAAATTGCACCAACTCCTAGTTTTCACACAACTGACACTCCTCTTTCCCCAGAGAGCATCCAACAGGGGCTGGACCTCAGAGGGATGCAGCACAGAATAACATTCCTGTACTGAGCTGAGATTTCCAAAGGAACCATAAGGAATTGAATACTCACATCCTGCTCTTTCCCACAGCACTTGCCTTGCTTTCAGCTTGCAGGGCAAAACCCTTCACCCCTAGGTGTTTATAGGCAATATCACATTTGTGTCTTATTATTTGTGTTCAAGTAACACATCTCCACTTCTTTTCACTGCCCTATGCTTATGAGCAAATAAAATGGCATTTTTGCAGTCAATTTTGTATCTGAATCCTGTGGTTCCAAAGAGTATTACAACAACCTACTGTGATGTAGAGGAGTAGATTAGGATGTTACCACAGTCCTCGGTCCCTTACCTACAATCTAAGTCATTTCTCTAGATGCATATCAGCAAAGCCACAGTTAAACAGCCGTAAACTTCTACTTTCAAGCAGTGCATGTATCCTGCTGAGCAACAGCTCTTTTGATACTGAAGATATTTCCTGTCATGTCTTCTCCACTGCCAAGCATTGACTGTTGACATAAGTGTTTCATTTAATAAATATTACCAATGTGTGTGAGCATCAGGGGATGATTCAGCAATATCAGGGGCCACGTGGCAGCAGTCCTAACAGGAAAACAAAAGTGACTGCTTCATATCAAATAAAACAAGCCTCAAATCTTTGAGTAACTTTGAGAAACATAATCTTTGCACCAAGTTGTCCTGCTTTGGAGCTTCGTTGATAATGACAACAAACTCATAAGAAACCATTCAGATCAGACTACAGCTCCAGGCATTTACTTGTCTTTTAAAAAGGAAACACATAACGTCTGAAATCAAGAGAGGAACCAGCAGGCAGGAGACCCAGGTTCTTACCTCAGCCCTGATGCTGCTCTGCTGGTTGACATAAGGCAGAGCATCTTCATCTAGCAGCGCTTCAGTTTTTGTCTAAAATACGGCCCATGACATTGACTTTCCCTGTGAGGCCAGGGAAGACCACTGCAAATGATTAATCTTAATAGCCAGATAAAGCAAGTAACTGTTTCCAGCTGCTATTTAATCAGCTATCACTTTTACAGTCTTTCCCTACTTTGGCACCTAATTACTTTTAGTTTGCTCATTAGGCACTGATAGCATTTTATCCAACACACAGTTTCTGTGGGGAGTGCAGACATACCAGAAAGCAGCCAGTTTTATAGGTGAAGGCAAAAGCTCTGTAATTGCTCACTGATGAAAGTCATACAGGAGGAGCACACCCTCACAGCACAATCTCACTTGCTTCCTTATCATTATTCATGAGTAAAAAAAGTATTTGCAAGCCACCCTAAAGAGAAATTCTTTGCATACAAGTTAATTTGTTGTAAACTCATCCAAATTCAGGAAAGGTCCATTTGCCACGTTACTACTGGATAAATGCCACAAAATCTTAAACTGGGGGCTGGCTGAAGAATTAAATGGTATTCTCAGTATCAAACACCTGGGTCAATCTCTACCCAGAATTCTATTTGTTCATAAATCCTTTCTGACCCATATCTTTTTCTAATAGATTCAAGTTATAGTTACTATTAGTTTTCATAAAAGGTGCCTGGGATCCCCTTTCGCTGCCTGAAGCAGCAGGACTGTCAGATCCCACCACAGCCCCCAAGCTGTAGAGCATTCAAATCTCCTGGGACAGGCGGGTAGAGTCAGCGAACAACACAGCCAAATGAGACCTGCAGGATTACTCTGTGTTCCTGCTGGATGGAAATTCTGTTTTTAAATTGACTTTGAAATAAATATTTAGCTATAGGACTTCAAGAGCCCTGGTTTGTTTGGGTTTGTGTGCTACACCAGCGCGTCACAGGATTTGGTAACTCACATCCCTTGGGGTGGCTTCCTACTTAGAGCATTACACAAAGAATGCATTTTCAGGCTAGATTTCCAGTAAATAACCCTGCAGTTCCAGGAGATGAACTAAAATAGAAGCTTGCCTGCAGCTCAATGCCACTTTAGTCAAGTTCTGATCTCTCTCATTATTCTGACTACGTCCTCTTCTGTTCCTCTCCAACACTAGCATCTTTGTCAGTGTCCTCTTCCTGCAAGCATCAGAGAGCAGCTCTTCTTTTTTACAAAGTTCTCCATTTTGTAAAAAAAGTCTAAGACTATCAGACCCCAAATCTAGCCCCACTAAATTATAGCTCGCTATATGCTTATGACATCCTGCACTCTATGTTGCTTGATATATTCTTCCAACTCTTTCCATTGTCATCATCTTCCACAATAAATTTAATAAATGCTATGCAAGTTCTGCCAAATGGGTCAGTCCCAAACATTTTTTCTCAGACTATTTAAATCTAGTCAGGAACAGCCTCAAAAGATTGGATCAGCCTCAGTAAAGGATAATGGATATTTAGGTATCTTATGTATTTTTATTTATTTTATGAAATATTCAAAAAGAACTCTAGTGCATGTAAAATCATAAAATAATATGTTAACATGAGATGTAGTTACCAGATGTCCTGAAGAATAATGGTTTTACTAATCACTACCATGCCTAACTCATTGTTCTCACTATAAACCTCTGAAGCTAGTTTTGAATACTGCTCAGATCTTGATCCCAGTGGATTACAAAGATTAACTAGACACTGTAGCATGCATTTTGCCTTTTCAGTGTTCTACTTTCTAGTTTAGCTTAATATCTTCCTCTGCTAAAGAGAGCTAGGAGAACGTGCAGCTTACCCGCTCTGCATTTCATTTATTGCATCTCAACAGCCCCAATATTTATTTGTTTTTCATATCAGTCTTCCAAATTGCTAAGCTTTATTGCCATTTGTCTCAAGATTGCTTCAATCTCCCCTCTATGTGTATCTTGAAATACACTGAAAATCAAGTTGTCGAAGTGGGGCCAGGAGGAAAAGCAAGGTACCAAATCTGGAGGAAAAGTGTCGGACAGGTGTATCACATAAAATGTATTCAAAACAGGGCCGACGATGAGATCAGAACAGATTGCTCCAGACTTTATCTGGTCTGATCTTGAAAACTTCTAGAGATGAAAATTGCACAACCTTTCCATTCCACTCCTTGACTTTCCGCAAGGTGAAAAAGGTTTTCCTGAACCTCTCCAGTTTCCTTTTATGCCCACGGTGCCTCTTCCTCCCACCACACACCACTGTGAAGTGTTTGGGTCCATTTTCTTGAAAACCTCCTCCTTGAGGAGCAAGCAGTGCATCACCTAATCCAGGTTATTGGTAAATAAGTGAAACAGGGCAGGTCCCAGGACAGGTTCCCATAGTACCTCACTCGTTACTGACATTCAGGCAGAGTACCCTAACATCCTCATTTGGATACAAGAATATCATGGGGAAGATTGTCCACAGCCTTGCTAAAGTTAAGACAAATGCGCTCTCCTGATCCACAAATACATTTGTCATCATTGTAGAAGACAATTGGGTTGTTCAGACCTAAGTTACCTGCGCTAAATCCATGCAGACTGTTCTCAGTCAGCTTTTTCATAAGCCCAGAAACAGTTTCCGAGAGAACTTGTTCCATCATTTTTCCATTTCACCAAAGTAAGTCTGACCAGCCTGTATATTCCTGAATTATCTTTTTGGTCTCATCACACAACCCAAAACAAAAAATAATAATAAAAAAATCTCTCTACAGATCTGTACTGTCACTACAGCTACAATAGTCTTTTCACCTTTTGGCCCTCTCAGAAGGAATTTGATAGATATCTACTGACCATTTTGAGGAAAATCTGTGTTTAACCACGTAAATAATCATGAAGCTGAAAATATGGTATTTACAATTATTCACCTTGCAGACTAAATGAACTCTTCAGCGGTGGCTTTATAACTTCATGTACAGACATCCTGCTCAGTTCAGCAATTTCTAAAAGGCATCGTTCTCCTTTTGTCATCTCTTCAGGACTAGGTGCTAGCTGGGAGTCTGACATAGGCTGAATTAGTCATCAATCATAAATGAGAAGCGTAAGAAAAGAACTGAAGGCAGAAAAAGTACATTTTTTGATCGTGTCTTCGGTCATCCCTCACTTATTATATCTCATTTTGTTATCTCCTTTCCTAATTTTCATTTCTCCTGAGAACGTTTCCCCTTCTGTCATCTCTTCCTTTGGACTACATTGGCAGGACGTTTCTCTGAATAGTAGAAAAAGTCTCTTTCTCACTTGCATATAGCTTTAATGCTACTCAATTTTCCAGGGAAGTACTTTCACTTACCCCATATTTCACTTTGCCGAGACATCTTGGCCAGAACTTAGCACATTTTCCAGTCACAGATGTTTCTATCGGATTCATGCCTCATTCTCGGAGACATGATTGAAGGGATTCTTTTTTGTTGTACTTTTAACTGATTTAAATGCTCCCAAGCTAACATTAAACAAATTCCCTTTTTCTCTTTGCCTTGTGCTGAAAGATCTGGTTTCCTGATTACATGTGTGTGGGTATGTACGAGTGAAATCTGGAGTTTACATCCAAATAAATATTCTTGGATGCTGTGTTAAAGGGAAGTGACTGATTTTTTAATTCACTCCATTTGAAATATCAAGGCAAATAGCTACAGCCCAAGGCTCACCATACAGTAAGTGATGTAGCATACATTTTCAAGGTCCTGAATTAGTCAGATTTTGTGAAGCCTTCCCCTAAAATTGTGAGGAATTCAGGGAACACAGACTTCTTCATTTCTGAAAGGGAGAGTGCAATTTTGTTGTATCATCTCTGAATTATCTGCAACAAAAATAGGTTCACTTTCAGAAATCAGAACACTGCACATCTATTGCCAAGAAACAGAAGAGTCTATGTAGACAACCACAAGATAACACGGGTGGGTTTCCTTGCCTAGTCAGCTCAGGCAGTGAGTTGCTCTGGTCAGTCTTGAATATAAGTTTTCATCTCTCATCAGGATCCAGGGAACCAAGACCTATTGCTCCACAGTAAAGCAGCAAATGTCCCTTTGAAATAGCCTTTCTATCCCTACTATTATCCTTTCACACCTTAAGAGCGAAGGTAAAGTAGAAAAGCAAATGGGCTCATCTGTGCACAGGCTGAGTTTCCAGCAGTGCTCCCAGGGAAAGGTAGTAGCCACAGGGGAGGGCAATCCACAGGTGGCATCGGGGCAAGCAGTGGGATGCCTGGCAGTTTTCAGGCAGAGGAGAAGAAAGCTCTTGGGAAACAAACCTGAATTTCCCCAATTGCCAGAAAAATCTACGTACGTCACTAACATTATCAGCTTTCTGCTCATTCCAGTTAATATTACAGCAAAAAACGTCTTTGTCCCGAGTGACTGACAGCTGTTTATTCCCATTTTGATATAACTATACAGACATCACAAGAAGAAAAAGAAGATTCCCATCTGCTACCAATCATTGTTTCCCCATGTTGTTTCTGGTGCATGCGAGCAAGAATTATGAAGACAGCAAAAATTGTCAAGAAATCCCAGTCCCAATGACAAGATCCTATAACCTAGAAATAAGCCATTTTCATGATTGCTTTCTGAGCATCCATTTGACTTTAATGGACATCCTAAGTGCTTTTTTCGTTTGTTTGTTTTCCCATATATTTTTATATATATAAAAAGACAGGATTATCCTTTCCTAGCACAGCTTGTCTCAAAATCTATTAAGGACTCTGTGGCATCTTGCAAACTTGGCAGCTGTGCTGTTGTCTTATATGGGAATATAGATGCATGTTTGTCTTGAGAGCTCCCAAATCCCCACATTCTCCATAGGAAAGAATGGAACAGGAAATTTCTGGGTTACTGGGCTCTTTGGCGCAGCTGTCTCTTTTGCTTTCACACGTATTTCTGCAGCAAGCTGAGAGCCATCTTAAGTAATGGAAACAGAGTTTCATTCAGCACTGATTCTTTTCTCTTTTGTCTGATCTAAAATAGGCCAAGTGTTAGGAGAAGCAACAAGCACTGAACTTTTCCCCACATACACACACTCACACAGGGGAATGGAACAACGTTGAGATAAGACTATTTTTCTTTTCTCTTTAGGATCGAGTAATTTAAATTCGTGCTCCTTCAAATTAAGTTCACTGCCAGAGACATAAGGCCACAATCCAGCAAAATTTAACTGACTTCAGGAAATTTTTTTCATGTGCTTTCAAAGTTCAGTATCTATTCAAGAACTGCGCCAGGATGATTAGCCTTGAAGCAGAATACACATGCAAACACCTAGAGCTCCATTTCCATGCTTAGGGCTTAAGGTATTGAGCACCAAAGACACAACCTACTGTAGATTCTCAAATGCTACACCAAATTGTCTCCCTTATTTAGTTTCTAGGGTTCTTCCTGTTTAGAGACAGAGCTTAGTCCATCACTCTTATCTGTAACTCACACTCTGTTGTTTGACCCACATTGCTACAACAAGAACCACCTTAATGATTAACTTAGTTTGCCTTTCAAAATCCCTGCCAAGTCAAAAGCAACTCACAGTCCATGGGGAAGTGAGGAATAGATAGACAATAATGTCAAAAATGACTCTGGGAAATTAAACACTCTTTCCTTTAACTTCTATTCTGGCTCTGGAAAGGTGAATTTCCTCAGTTCCAGTTCTCCTTCAAACATATTTTGTACTCTGTCCAAAAACATGCAAAGACCTCCTAGAAGATGGTCTACTCAATATTTTGCATTTACAAATTTTGCTTTTATTTTGTGGTTTATCCTGAGAAATAATTGCAACTTGCTAGAAGAAAAATGGAACACATTCAAAAACAAAGAAATAGGTAACCAAAGCTGTATCAAGATTACAGGCATGGCTTTTCCAGGGAATATGAAAAGGTCTGAAACTCTCATCCACACTACTACTGCCCAACAAGCACTAGCACAGCTTCACATGAGGAAGAGAACTGAATTTCCCAGATTAATCCTTGATTCTCTCATCTAAATGACCTGTTTTATACATATTTAAGATGGCCCAGAGGAAGATGTTCAATGACTTCACTGATATTTGCACGGTGTGGTACTGAAGGGAAAACCTGAATAACAATAGATACAAAATATTAAGGATAGTCCTAAATTTGGGGTCAATTATCAGAATTTTAAGTGCTTCTAATTATCTTAGGGCTTTATATGCAGTTCTCCCCAAACCAAACACTGATTACAAACAAGAAAACATTACGGTCCCTCTATTTGCATTAGTCCATACAGGGGTTACATCCTATTCCCACGGAATTTTACAGCAGCAGTTCTGCTGCCTTTAGCGAAGCCTCATTCAACAGCACACGAGTTATTCACTGCTCCGTTAACTGATTTACCTGGGGATTATCATCTGCATGGTTTGCCTCTCCCATAATCTGTTCACAGTTTCAGATAAGAAAATACTCAAATAAATGCATAGAATATAAAATCATTATCAAAAAAGAATAGAGTTTTTTTAGACTGAAACCTCAAAAAACACTAAAACAGTTTCAGTAGAAATAGGCAATTTCTATATTTTGAGTGGGAACAGTGTATTATCTTAAGGAGGAGTATTTTAGAGAAACGTAGCCTTGTTATTACTGTTCACATTTTAAATAATGATATTTTGACCCCAGCGTGAATCCCTAGATATGCACTGCACTGGGCATAAACATTGCAAGCCAGGAGCAGAGAATATTCCTTAGAGTCTGCTCCATGCGACAGAAACAAGCACCGCAGAAATCTGCGGATAATCCCCCTCCCAGCCTGTGTGCACAGCTAAATCTACTTCCCTTCTGATGATACTGAACATTTTGCAGTCCTTTGAGGTCCACCACTAGCCATAAATCCCAGACAGGAAACAGTTCTCAAGCCTAGGAGGAAAGACAGCATTTCATTTTCTAAAGACAGCCCAGAGTAACCGGGTCAAGCAAAGTTTGGAGCTCTTGAAATCCAGGATACAACTGTGTATGTTTTTCTGTTTGTTTTGTTACCGGTAAAACGGATGCAGCAAATAAAACCATCTTCCTTTCTTATTTTTCTCTCTGTAACTGTCTCTTTGGGAGCTTCTCTTTGGGAGCCAACCTTTCTGTAAGCCAGTTCTTGAGGTCATAGCTCCCTAACTTTGAGACATCTGCTGGGTCAGATGTACTTGAAGAGAATCAGCTGCTTGCAGCGAGCACAGACAAATGTTTGAGGTATTTGCCTCTTTTCTGTCCCTGTAACAGATACATGTATCCCACTTAAAATCTCCTGACTGTCTCTAATGATCATGCCAAACATTAAAGGTTTAAACCTATAGGTATTTAAATTGAAAGCTATAATAATTGTAGGAAAAATGATACACACCAAAATATTACTGTAACATTTAGCACTAGGAACTGAATTTGGCCCGTGCTATAGTTTTTCTAATTTTTTGAAAAGTCATAGATGCTCAGATTTAAATAAAATAGAGCATTCAGTAACTGGGAAAGGGAGAATTGGTCTTCACTTTGTGGAAGCAAAAACCCCTTATGGTGTTTGAAACCCAACATGCAAACTGAGGGACTCTTCAAAGTACTAGTCACTTTTGAAGTCCTTGGTGGCATTTCTTACATCTATTATTTTAACCTTTTCAGTTATTTCAGTGTTATACATAAAAAAAGACAAATAAATGCCAGGATTCACGCTTACATCTTCATTATCAAAACTGCATACCAGGATGAAGAGCAAAACTTATTCGCTAGAGAATTATTTTCAAGCCACCAGTGGCTTGAAACAGTGAGAGTAGCTCCTTCATGACACTTTTTACATGCCACAAATGAAATGTTATTCTAAAATAGCGGCTAAAGAGCAGTTTTTGGTTTTTTTTTTTTCTTTTTTTTCTTCACAGTGAGGAAAAAATCTGTCTGGAAAAAAATACAGCAGGCTTGATTCAAGACTTGCACGCCAGAATGCCAGCTTGGCAGCTGTTGAAAGTGCAATGGAGTTGAAAGGTTTCCACATTGCTTTAACTCAGATGTTCATACTAGCTTGGCAAAGATCAGCAGCCAAGTGTACTAATTTCTTTAGAGCTTTTGAAACTTTTACTCGGGTGTCTGAAAACAGAGAAGATGCAAGGGACTTGGTACCCTGCTCCTGCCAGCCTACCTAAAAGCCAGTCCTAATTGCAGCACCTGTGTTTAGGGGAATGGAATGAATGTCCTTCCATGCATCTGGCCCCTTATATTACATTTAAGAGGAAAATGCTAGGAGCTGGATTCAAAACTGGCATAAATCAAAGTGCATAAACCAGTGCAGTCTAAGTATTCAAGTTTTCTGTTATACTCCCAAGGGAAGAGCCTCTGTTTGCTGCAGAAAGAGGAGGGTCTTGGTGTGGATTCGAGGGGAGCCACGGCAGGTTGCTCAGCCTCTCTTTCTGCTTCATGCTTGGCTTCCTAGAGGTCGGCACGAAGGGAGAGAGCCGGGGCAGGGGTGTTTGTGTCGAGGTTTGCCCGGCAGGAACAGGCTCCAAAAGCACGTCTTGATAAGTCACCAGCACAATCAGTCTGTTTAAGCAAGACATCTCAACAGGGAAAAACAGCCTTTTAGGAAAACATTCTTGCTAATCTACTTGATACCATTTGAACCTCCATGGTGAGCAAGACTGGAAACAAAAATCGTGTCTCTGCTAGCTGTAAGTCATTCTGATTTTAGCTGCATCTTTCAAGTTAGAAGGCAATAAAATATGGGAAAACATTTTCAATTTGAGCTTGGCATTCAACAGTTGTGTTGTTCATTATCTCACCTGAAATAAGAAATACTTATATTTTAGTTACTCAATATTTTTGAACATATCTTAATTATGACCTAATGGTGCCATGTAGCTGGTGTGTTGAGACCACCATTATTCTTTACGTTTGTCACATACACTCTTTCCCAACAATACTCTTAGATTATGTTTCTAATAAAAAGATTGCAGCTGAGTTTGGAATAAAGAAACTACCACTGGCTCATGAGATCCCAGAACCACAAATCACTGGAGGCTGGGAAAAAACTCAGGCTAAACATCATTTTATGCTTAACTTGTTCTTGTGCTCTCCTCTGCTATCCACTGCTGACCCTGCCAGAATCTGGACTTGACCTTTTTCTGACCCAGGACAGCAATTCAGACATTTTCATGAATATACTGAGAGAAGCAATTTAGCAAAGAATAAATGCCAGTAGTTACTAAATGTAAAATTAAGGTAGCAGACATGCTGTATGGTAAAACAAAACCTTGAAATAGAGCAACCTACCCAGTTCCTGATAATAGACACGATTCAAGACACCATTCATAAATAATAAAAACCTTTAAAAATTCTTAAGGCTTGTGCTTAGAGCTCATTTACTGCCTACAACTTGAGAACAAGGAAAACAATTCAGTAGAGGATGACAGCTAAACCTCAAGAGTTGAACTTTTATTATAAACAAAAAGGGGAAAAAGCTCAAGGTTAAGAGTGTATTTCACTGCATTGGTGTATGACAAGGGCTGAGTTGTTTTAGTGTTCAGCAGGGTCTTGTGCATTTAGGGTGGGAAGTATCAAAATTCTTTGACAAAATAAGACTGGTCATCTTTTGGTGCACCAAATAGGTAGGTATGGAAACCTTTTCATCGTGGTCTTCTCAGCCTGTTGGTGACTGGAGTCCCAAGCGTGGGACAGAGCTTTCTGTCAGCACAGCTCTTCAATTCCTCACACACACAATGACTGGGCATGCAACAGGTCAAAGCACAAACGGGCACCATGAGACTTCTCTGAAGCATCACTCACCCTGAAAACTCTGCTTACAACTTCTAGTGAGAAATCATTTTCTTAAACACTTTTTGATTTCAGCACTGCCAGGATTTCAGCTCAACTGTATTGCACACACACAACTAATTCTCCTGTAGGAATTATTAAAAGAAAGTCAATAAGTTCTGCTATAAAGATCCTTGATTCTCTCTAACATTAAAATCTATGAAATGTATGCTAGAAACAAACCAGAGCTCCTGAGTATTGTATTTTTATTAGCCCCACAGCCCTGGATTGCAACTGAAGACTAAAAACTTACAATGGAAAGAAAAGCGAAGTCCACTACAGTATATCCAGGAAAGAGGAAGCAGAGGACGGAAACACAGTTTTAACCTTTTATCATATTTTAGGCTGTAATGCCAGGTTTCAGTATCTTTGTTTTCTGTGGGAGGTTCTCTGGAAGAGCCTGTATAAGCAGAGGAAGGTCATACCAAAGAGTCTGAAATGCAGCCAGGAGCGAGAGGGTCTCTCAGCAAGGGTTGTTCCTAGTGATCTAGAACTGAGTTTTTAGACTGTTTCAAAACTTCATGGGTTGTGGGGTTTTTGTTTTGTTTTGGAAGACTTTTTTTTTTTTTTTTTTTTTTTTTGCTATAGTTTCTGTAAGCTAAACTTGGTAGGAGTTTCTTTAGTGAAGAGTTTGGGGATTTTTTTCTTTTTTTTTTTTCCTAAAACAACCGTTTCAACACACTGAACCATCACAGGAAGTGTGGAATTACACCAAATACTGAAGGATGTCCTTCATTAAAAGGAAAGGAGTGCAGTATTTTTAATGTACAAACTATCTCAGCCACAAGTCTCTGTAGGCAACAGGAGCTTTTCAATTGATTTGCACAGTCTTTGCCTAGTCCCAAGTATATATATACACACACACACACACACAGAGGCACAATGTAGAAAGCAGCCCTGGTGCAGAACATTGGCAACCACACTCGACTGCAAGACAGGTCTCCAACACCTGGTCCGCCCATAAAGAGACCTGCTCTCGGGTTGCCCCTCGCTGCAGGCTGAGTATTAATCACCAGGTGCACTCTTTTCATTATTTTAACATTCTTTTGCTCTTCCCTGCTCTCTGGCTTTGCTGGTGAAAAGTGCCTGCTGCTCTTCGCTTCTTGCTCCCCCTTCCCTAATTTGAGTGGTTCAGCTGTTGGAAAAGCTTTGTAGAGTTCTGCAAGCTCCTGCAGGCCCTGCCAAAGCAAACTTGAACTCACAGCCATCGGAGGCTTTCCCATCACTGCTGACACTCTCTTGGTGATGTGCCTGCCACAAAGCTTTTGCTGGGGTTTTCTGACCGTTTTTGTACATCTGCTGGGTTATAGCTGGATGAGCCAAGGATGCCAAGGGAAAGCATCAACATTGCTTCATTACAGAGCTGCCTAAATTTAAGACGACACGCAAACATACAGAAAGGGGGATGGAGGAAAAAGAGAAATGGAGCCTACGTGCACGCGTGTGCATCTGAGAGCATGGGGGAACTGTAAGGAAAGGTGATCTTACTGAAAAGCAGAGCTGTCTCTTTAAAAATAGAATGAAAAAAAATCCCCTCAATGTTTTCCTTAGTCTTTTTCATTCTTTGGCAGAGTCCCAAAGATTTCACTGTCCTTGTCTCCAGCATCTGGAAACCATCAGGGTAAACAATAGAGTGCTAGGAACTGGAACCCCTGCCTCAGCTCCCATGGGAGCGCGCGCTGGAGAACATGAGAACACAAACCCTCGGACACCATGTGGTCAATTACTTCAAACTAACAAATCTGTGTGCCTTCCTATTTTCTGTTTTCCTTGGCACCGCATGACCCTTTCACAATGGAACCCAGCTGTCGAAAAAGCCAGACGCTCTCCTTTTTAACCTCTTGCTTACTTTTGAGCTCCCTTTCCACAGCAATCCCGGGATTGGCATGCGCCCTAGGTAGAAGTGGCCCAATTATTAAAATCCTGGCTGGCTGCACTGTTTGCCTGTATTAGTCAGCAGAGAGGCTGGGGTTATTAACTCGRCGGGATCATTCTGCAGCAAGGACTCTGCAGGTGGTCCTGCGCTTGCTGGGTTTCCTGACACGGCGTGCCAGCACTTAAAGATAAAACAGGACTTTTTTCTTTTTATAAATATATATATATACAGCCTGCTGCTTTTGTACAATCAACAGTCACAAGTACAGTTGTGGTATACTTGGTAAACTAAGTTTTCACACAGGTGCTACACTGGCAATCACAAAGAACTAAAACCATCTCCTACCAAAATGCAGCAGTGAAGGTGCAGCCCTTTCCATCCTGTGCAATAATATGGGTGATGTGCCAGCATCTGGACTAACAGGACACCCAGAAGAGTGGTATTACCCAAGTTTTGGCTCTCAACTTCAGCAGCTTTGACTTGGAACGTACTGCTGTTTACCTGCTAAGCAAGGGCTGTCAGTCATACCYGTTTGTAAAGCTTAGGGAGATGGTGCTGCTATGAACAGGAGACTTTTTCAAAGCAAGCAAATTCACATTAATAATATGAATGTCTTAACCAAGTCTATATCCAAATGTGAAAGACCTAACATATTGAATTGAATGAACCCATCTCTGTAGGTTCACTGCCTGGGTTGGTCTTGCTTTAGAGCACAGGACTGTCCCTAAGGGTTAGTTATGCAGGTCATGACATCCTAAATCTCCAGAGCACTAAGCACAGGGTGTTCATTTTCAAAGTGCTATATATACTAGCCTATTTCACTAAGACTACAAAAATTTGTACAAACTGAGGGCTGGCAAGTTTATTTCCATTTTCAGTGCAGTAGAGATTTTTTTCGTCTCTCTGGATTTTTACAGAAAACATTTTTGTGAACTCCAGACACTGCAACTGCTCATTAAAATGTCCAACCAATACCAACAAAATTTTTAAAAATGCTAGTATGCACATATCTGCTATGGACTGCAGCATAACCATAACCACAAAAGTCGACAGGTTCAGGCTGAAAAGACAGAGACCACCGAGGCCCTCTGAACAAGCAGAACACTCCAAGTGTCACCTGCAGGCTTGTTAAAGGCATCATCTCAAGTGTGTCCAAGACAGATACCGAAAATTGCTTTTACATTATTCCTCCAATTTTAGTTAAGTGCAAAGTATATTTTGCATATAATTTTACGCTTAGATTTTCTTTTTGAAGATAGGAGGATGAATCATTAAGTGGGTTTGCTTGAGGAAGTCCTACAGTATCTAGGCTTTGGGCCATTTTGTGACCACTAGTTTAAAAAAAAAATGAAACGAAAACCACATAGGCCCAGTGTACAGTTCAGAAGTAACACCAGGGAAGGGTTTTCCCTCTTTCTGCCCGAGGTTGCTGATCCCAAGTGTCTACAGAATTGATTAGGCTGATACTGAAAGGTCGGAAGCAGGATGGAGCAAAGGGAGGGTTAAGACAACACAGTAGCAACTTAAACAGCATACTTAATCCTTCAGTATTTATTAAAGATTTGGCTAATTATATGGCTTAAATTCAATCCGATCTGTGCCTTCCCTACATGAACATCTTGGACAGCCTCTTGTCTGGTTGACAGATACTCATCAAAGCACAGATAAAAATACAGCTCTCCGAAGGAACGCTTCGCCTGTGGCAGGAGATATGTCTTACAAGAGTTAAGGGAGAGCTCACTGGAGCAGGCCCAGCACAGCCTGGATGCGAGCCAGGACACAGAGAAACCTCCATAATGGCACTGATGGATGACCTTGTTCTGGCAACAGAGAGAGAACACATCCATTTTCTTCATCCTGCACCTCTTTAGTGTCTGACACCCCTGGCCATGAAACACAGCTGTTGCACCAAGAAGAGGTGGCAGACAACTAGAGTAATGTGTTAAAACGGCTTTGGTCTCCTGGAAGCAGAATAGCACCTCCAATAGTTGTCCTGCTTCCGTGACTCTTTCTTGAGGTGTCCCACAAGAACGACTTCTTCCTCTGCTCTCTTACTATATCTGCTTGCAATTACTAGGTAAGGTGGTTGCATTTAAAAACTGGCAATGCGTTTGTGACACAGACAGCTCTGGCTGGTTTCCCTGCCTGCAACCATATCACTGCCACTCAGGGGTCCGTGCTCCGTGGGGCAAATTGAATTCATGGATGAAAAACAGCTGCTTGACGCTGAACTCGAGCGAAAGCTGATGCTGGCAACCAGCAAAGAGAGGTTTTGGAAGTGTTTTAAGATTAGTACGATCTCAAGATTGGGCACATTTAGTCACTCCTAGGAATGTTATGGTGTTTTCCCTGAGACTAACTGGTAATTATCAAGCAGTGCTTCTCTTCCCTTTAACAACTGTGGTTTAGTTTCTCTCTGCAGCAAGTGTGCCTTACTTATTCACCTCTTATTCACCTCCTTGTCACCACCACCGTTTATACCTGAATACAACACCCTACACCCTTAGGAAGCTACAGGTATTCRGGAAGAGCAAAACATGTTTCCTTAGCAATTCAGTGTCACCTTTTGCTCTGTTTTCCACAGAACAGAAGTTCAGGATGGATCACATGCCAAGATCCTAAAACTACTTTCCTTGAGAGGATGAGAGATCCTAAACATCTTTGGGTCCTTAAAAAAATTCTCATCTTGCTCCATGTACTGGGCCATATTACCTAGAAGCACATGKTTTCCTGAAGAAGATCACCAGGAATTTCCCTAGCACTTGTCCCCAGAGGCCAGAAGTTGTCTTAAAGAGGGAGTCCTAGCGCCAGGAATAACTATGTTCAGGAGCAAAGGATCTCCACAAACCTCACTGTGAGGTCTGCACACTTTGAGTTTTTCTACCTCTAAAGACATAACAAAGTATGGATATTTACAGTACATAGAGTGAAAGAAAAATCCTGCCAAATACCAACATTTCCGATGCATTAAGAAGAGTGACAGAGGTATCTGACTGATGGTAGGTTATAAGGTACTATGTGAMAGCACATAGGTCTGAACACTGAGGACAAGTTAGGCCAGTGACAAGTGCCTGTATTTTAACCAGTGTCACCACTCCCAATCTCGGAAATGTATTTTCTGCAGGGCTAGCAGGAACCAGGCCCTTGGAGGCACCGTGAAACAAGGCAGTTCAGCTCGACACTGGAGATCAAGCAGAGGTGCAGGGACTGCTGCAGCTGCTCTGCTGCCCTGCACCTCAATGTGCTTCTCTTCTTTCTCGGGAACACTTAGGTGTTTCACGGTGCCTTCAGAACTACGTTGTCAYCAGAACAATTCCAGAGTACTTCCTTGCCAACATCCCTTCAAGATGACTATTCACCATTACCTATTTCCCAAGGAAAACCTTGCATTTCTAAAACACTTTTCACAGTCTGACTGCAAGTTATGTGCTCACTTTTTCGATCCAACCTGTTAGGTAACCAGCTGATCTTGGTTTCCTATATATGAAGCCATGAAACATCTGTTTCATAAAAAGAGTGAAAGATAATGGTTATGTGGCTATAGTCTTCAGGCAAAGCTTTGTAGTCCTTTTCTCTAACGCCTCTGGTTTGACACATTTAGTCATAACAGAACTCCCTCAGCTGGCACTAACCGCAGGGTGCAATTGATATAAAGTATTTGGGGGACAATGCTGAGCTGATTACACACTCAATTATCTTTTTCATTACTATTTACAGGAAACATTTATATAGTTTAAGCTACATAAATTGAATGTGTAAGATCACTGTGTTTAATAACAAAGAACCCTTTAAGGATAAAGGAAAACCAGCTTAAAGACAGGCATAGTAAGAAAAAAATAAAGAAAAAAAAAAGAAAAGAAAAAGAAAAAAAATAAAAATGACTTCCACCCAACCCCGGCTCACAAACACACTCCACTATGATGCATAGGCTATGAACTAATGGACATAAACTTTTAAAGAGAGCAGCTAGACTGTTTTGCTATCTTGAATGGCCCTAGGATGTTTTTAAATATCTATAATAAGGAAAAACTGATGCATATATCATCAGTGATGGCAAATGAAGTTCTGATGACTGTTCTTAAAGCTTTTCAGAAGTCTCAAAACATTCAAGTTTGCTATGCCCACATGGTATAGAACTGAAGTATTTCCCATTTCACAATTCAGAAGCTGAAGCACAGAAAAAGCAGCCAAACTGAAGCTCAAATAAAGTTTAGAAACTAAGCTRCATACAAAGGCTTTGCAACTGCTGGACCCCTTCTAACGCTCTTTTTGACCAGAGCTATATTCACTATTTTAAGAACAGAACACTCTGACTGCTCATTGAAAAAGAAGGACCTACTGTTAATTGCWGGAGAAGCTGCTGAGAGAGCAGAGATGCTGAGAGTGCACAGATAGAGAGAGCACTTCTGATATATACATCTCTATGCAACATAATTTGATATAAACACTGCACTTCCTTACTATGATGCATATTGCAGTGATTATGTGATTCTGCATATTTTACTCTCCATAATATCTTTATGTTTCTAATTTTTTTCCACTCAAGCCAGTCTTTTTACTCACTTCAGATCACATCTGTAGTTTCCTGTCCATGCACTCCCAAGAGCTCCCTTTACTCCTTTTTTCTACATTTCTAAACAGAAAAAGGATTGTCAAGGCTATTGTTGCATATCCAGGGAGGGGRACAGGGCAGGCAGAGTGGGAAGGAATTTGCAATGACTTGTGTGACTTTGAGGACATGACTTCAATTCACACTGTTTAAACCCTAGTCTTGAGTCATGGTTTAGCAATAAGGCACTTATTATGTGTGTTTATATTGTGAATGGTTTAGAGAAACAACACTGGATTGCACATATGCAAATAAGATAAAGCAGAAGGCCTCTCCAGTTCTCCTTTCATACACAGAATGATCAATTTAAAAAAGAAGTGGCTGATGGGCAGTCTCTAAAATGATCAGTTGCACCATGTTTCCCTGAAGGCATCCTGGCCACCCCAAGGTGAAGCTGCTTGGTGTGTGTTGTCCACAGGCCAGCTGTGCATGGTGTCACGCAACCAAAGCTCTCCATGCAGTCATYTGAAGAGATTAACAAACACCGTTGACACACATTTCTTCATTTTCCAGAAGGACCTGGAATTGTTTAGAATACAATTTCTCCTCCCGGGACCTCTTGGCTATCTCTTTGATAAGAGAGGGAGCTGAGGCGCACTTCCAGTATCAATGAACCTTCTGTCAATTTTCACTGTGCTCAAAATTTCATATGAAAACTATTTAACTAAAAGCTCAACTGATGATCCCTCTAACAATGACATTACATCAATCTGAACTGTAACATTCACTATTTTAAGGAATGTCCCCTACATTTGCCGAGTAAAACGTATATGCATCAAGTTAAATAAAAATAACTCATACTGTTCTTTCTTTTCCGAGTAGGAAAAAACAAAAGTGCTTACTGAATCCATTCTTATCTCTCTATATTCTTATCTTAATGCTGCCATTAGAAGTCTCCTAGATTTTTAATAATTAGGCATTGTGATAAAAAACTGCTTCAGCTTCCCCAAGCCGATTGAAACTCCCATTGTGATTAACGCAGCCTGACATTTGGTAGCTATTAGAAATTTTCTTTCTTCCTCTTCCTGAAGACCCTGGATTCTGAACATACCCCAATATTTTTAGCTAAATGATTTCTTACTGTGAAGAGTTAAGAAGAGTGCAAAGCACAAAACACAAACTGGTGCTCTTTTCCATCCCAAAGGTAGCTGCATATCCATACCAGAAGGTATATTCTGTTTGCTGAGTGCTTTGGATTAGAGCTGGGTGCAAAAGAGCCAACTGTTATTGATGTTATTGGTGGCCGGCAAAATGCACTTCATTTTTCACAAGACAGCCACCTCAGCAAGGAGGTTTGATAATGCTTTGACAGAGCTTTGTCAAAGGACAAGTCAGAATAGAGCCACCAGGTCTGACATTATGAAGTCTTCCCAGATCTCCACACCAGGATTAACCATCCCTGCACACAGCTCTGTGCAGTTTCATTTCTAAGCAGGCGTAGTGCTCACACTCAGTTTRTAGATAATCCCATAGTTAGAAATCTGGTGGATCTCAATGAGCTGAAAAACCTCTTAGTTACTTGGTGCTATCTTTAGCTACCTACATGAATTCAACAAGTACCAGAGCAGCCAACATTGTTTGTTAGGAGCCTGCTGACTTAGAGGGCACATTGTCAAAAGGACTACATCTCTCATCTTGTCTGTGGTGGATTTTCTCCTGTCCCTCACCAATCTGCACTGTTTATTAGGATGTTCAAGGGAGAGCAGACTTCTGTTACTGAGTCTTATTACTTCTCCCTGGTACCAGTGTTGAACTCACAACTGTCCCAAGTAATTGCAGGGGCCTCCTGTTGCTAGCAATAGATGGGAGACAGTCTTGGATATCAGAATTATAGCTGTATCCACATATAAATTAAGGCTGAAGATAGATGCGTTTCTTGTAGGTTTAATTTTGCAAAGCACAAACCTGTGCAGGTGAATGGCAGAAGTCTATGATTATTGAAGACTGGGCTCCCTTGAAAGAAAGGCCATTGCTGTCAGTCAACTGGCCTAAAAAATAAAACCTGAATCTGCCCTGTGACCCCAGCTGAAGACATGGTCAGCAGAGGCCAACCTTGAGACAAATGGCAGCTCCAGTGGAGTTCAAAGCCCGACAGAAGAACTTTTTCTTTCCCCTGGAGGGATTTTTCCTGAGGCGCCTTGCTCGTCTCCTGGCTTGCTGAATGCTCCCATTGTTCCCATCAGCTTGACAAATACCAGGGTTACAGAATAATGATGACATTTCTGCTGTGGTATTAGGGTTGAGAAAGGGGATTATTCTGACCAGAGCTGGCTGGGAGACAGCGTGGAGAGGGAGACTGCGTGATGAGATTATTTGTGCTATGACAAGGAGGCCCTTGAAGGCCTTGGAGGAAACCAAACACAGGACCTGTGTGTGGGGAGACGCACACGCACCCTCACGCACGCAGGCAGCGCCCGGGGCCAAGTTTCTCACTTCATGGCACACCTGTCAGTTTGACAGCTTCCTTCTGAGGCGGTTTCATTATGTCCAAGCATATAAAGGAACAGCTGCACTTGTGATCAAGGACCCAAGGAGCCCGCAGCGCTGGCTCAGCCCGAGAGAGCGGAAACGGGCTGGCTGCTTCTTTTGTTTTGTTTTGAAAATCAAGGGTTTGTGTTGAGACTGTGAAGGATAATGAGCCTCTCTCTAGACACACACAGAGCTGCACATCCCACCAAAACGTACAGAGCAGATAAAATTAACTGCTCCTTGGAAAGGCTGGGAAAGCGAGGGACTAGGAAGCATTAGCTGCTGTGCCAACTGCTACACAAGAGGCTCAAGTCAGCGGCTTTCCAAAACAGCACAGCCTTTATGGTAGTCCTCAGTCTGGGACAGAACATCCCTGAGACTCAGAGCCCTAGAATAAGACGGGCAGGATGCACTTAATCTGTATTCATCTCGTTTTTCATCAGTCCATAGTTATTTTAATCAATAATGCTACTGAAATACACCCATGTAACAGAGTATCCTGATTTCAAAAACAAAAATCAGAGAGCCTTGATAAGACCTTCTCAATGTACTGATTTTTTTTTTTCCCCCCCTTTTCAGGATCAAGGTAAATTTGCATCTATTTTCTCTGTAAAGCCAGAGCAGACATGAATCCTTATCCTGTTCTTAGAGCAGCATCTCTCTGAGGAAGAATCAGATAAATGACAAAAGGGGTAAAAAAAATAGAAAAAGAGGGGAAAGGATTGAGTGTGCATCTCTGTTACCTCCATTTCCATCCCACCTCTGCAACCATCTTCTGTTGTCTTCCCTGCAAATACTGACAAAGATACTTCATATCAGCTGCCCCTTGCACAGCACCCCTTCAAAAGGGAATAGTTTCCTGGACTTCAACAAACAGTACAAARGCAGACAGCCTCCGGCACAGATGCTCTGCAGCCTTTGTGCAGCCTGCACAAAGCCCTGTCATGTCTTCCATGCCCTGCAGTTCCTTGGTGGATCCTCAACTCTCGTAACATTTCTACAGTAGTATGCATTCATCCTTGCCATCGTTTAATCATGATCTTTTCACTGCCCATGACTGTTGGACTGTCAGAAATACATAAATCTGCTCGGACAAAAGTCCAATTAGATATTCCAAAAAGAGGGAAAGAGCACCTTAGGAAAAAATCACTCCTAGAAAATGTGCAGTAGCTGAACCCTGCAGCTGTCCCCACCATGTACTTTTTTGTGCAACATGTTCTTAAATAGTAAAATTGATCTCGAATAGGGTATTTTGTTTGATTGGCATCAATGGCAGTTTCTCCCTAGAAGCTAGGCTGACATTTACTTCTCCACCTTGCAGTCTATGAGATAGTTTCCTGAAAGCTGCAGCTATCAGATCCTGCAACACGCAGGAACTCCAGCCCTCTCGAGTCAGGATGTTCTTAGAATATGCTGTCACTGCAAGCGGATACCAAACACTCATCAAAAGCATTTGCTTTGATCAATTACCTTTCCTTTTACTTTCTGCTAATCTCTGTTAGCTAAAGCCACTGTTGAACCACACGGTTCAGAATAATGTAGAACCACACCAAGTCCATAGTCACTTCCAAACTCACCACTCCAACCACGGTTAGGAAACAACCACCCACAGCAGTGTTGGTGCCCATTAGATTTATTTCCCCCACACTAAGGCGGTCTGAATCAGTCAAGCAAACCACAAAGTCTGACAGAGCACCTATTAGTCCAGGGCTAAGCACAAGCCAAATGTCTAGTTTTGAACTTGGTTTGTACAATGGGTACTGGGGCAAAGATCTCAGTTCACATTCCTATTAACAGTAGCTCTGTTAAAGAAGAGCTGCGAGAAGAGCACATTGAGGCAGGGAACTTCTTTTTTCCCCTCTTTGTTAGCAAAAATGACTAAACTCTTCCTTTTGTTCAAAAGCTGAGCAAACCCGCACTGAAATGCAGGCAGAGCCAGAGAGATTAGCCCACATATATCTGACTTCATACTCTGATGGCTTGTGGATGGTCACCCATACAGATGGGTGTATTCTGGACACGACTGGTCTAAACAACAACAATAACTGCTTTGTTCTTGCCTTGCAACGGAGCGCGGTGCTAGCTCTGCATGCGCAGCGACACAATGCACGCTGTTCCTCACAGCTTTGCTCCTGGTGGGAGAGCAGCCATGCAGAGACCCCACTGTCCTGGGGTTACTGCTRGGGAGAAGGCACAATTGCTCTGTGAAGCATCATTCATCAGGGCCCATCTGCTTGGTGCTTAGGTTCAGTGGATGTCAAAGAATGTGGAGCTACTAATGGGCCTCCGGCTGCTCCCCCTTTGCCTCAGCTGCCAGCAGCAGATCTGGGGGTGCTGCCAGTGCCCCAGATCCAGAGCCATCCAGAGGGACAGGCTCCCGCGGTGACAACCAGCTCTCCACACACGGACAGGAAAGTGGCGACTTCCAGGAAGTGGGATTTTAGATTCCGATGATAAGGAAGTGCTGTGTGTGCCTTTGACAAAAGAAAGTTTAAATATAGGAAAAGCTGTCTCAGGCTACTGTTGAAATATATTGGGAAGGTTGCAAAAGATTGAATAGTTTTCCTTTTCAAAGAAAGAGTAGATAAATAATTAATGGATAAAAGCAGTTGCATAGAAATCTCATCTGCTTGTAATAAAGTGGGGACTACAACTCCTTCTTATAGAAAGTTACTCTTTTCTTTCACTCCTCTATGTTCTAGTGAACACAGACCTTCCCTTCAATATTTTTAAAAGCAATGATTATTTTCATCTCAAATGTTCTCTCTCTATTCCTCCACTCTATGGAAATCTAAAAATAGATGCATATTCCAAAAGATATAATTTCTTACACTATATCCAGACAGCCTAGTGGCAGTCAGGAGTTTCCTATTTGACCAGAGATTTCATTTCTCTCAGAAGACACAGATGTGAACCAAAGCATGCAACTGATTCAACGTATGACCTCTCTGTTTCACAAGAAGTTCCAGATGTGTGTTCTTCTCCTGGTTTGTTTTGTGATATTTATTCTCGGACTTCACAGCTTAGAGGAATAAAACCAGTAGTAGTAAAGAGTTAGCTCAACTACAACTTTCAACAAGTATCTAAATCGTTGAGAAAGCTGTTTACAAATTTTGTTTTGTGTTTTCTATGCATCAGGCCTCTCCTAGATGTCGTTTCTCATCTTCCGCTCTAGCCTTTCACTCTGATATGAGAAGATCTCTTGACTAACACTTCGACCGCGTTGAGTGCTCACTTATTAGCATTCTCACCTCATTGCTCTGATTGAAAGCAGCCCTTCCTCATCTTCAAGGATCTACCAATTTCTGCATATGGCCAAATAAGATTTTATGGACGCAGGGGCTCCGGGTGCACAGAGCTCACATGGGGCCACTGYGAGTAGGAAAGGTGGGTTTCTGAGGCTTCTCTCTAGGCATCGTGCTCATGTGCATCAGAATATTTCCAGAGGAAAGGATACCAAGGTTAGGGAAAACCATCTCTATTGTGTTATTAAACATAATACACATTTTTGCAGTGTAGATAGCAGCAGATGAAGTAATGTTTCATGTTTGGGCTGTGCATAGCATGTATTCTTTCCAGGCTCAACAAGAATGTTGTAATTTAAAGCAGGCTGACAGACTCAACTAGTGTTTTTGCATGTCATCCCGGAGACGGCATCAGGGAAGGGGAGGGCAGGGAAGGAGGTTGAGGTGGGGAAAGCCAGGCTGGTTGCTCATCTGGTCTCTATTTCCTTTCCCTGTTCCTGCATAGTTCAAGCCCTGGGCCTGCTCCAGCTAGAAGCCGTGGCCCTCTTGCTGTGGTATTTCATCTTGCAGAAGGACAGGCTGTGGCCTAAGCACGCTAGTATCCTGGGAGCCCCCCTTTCATTTCTTTGGGGGTCCAGAGGCTAGATGGGGTGTCAGGAGTCTTTGCACCACTTTGTTGCAGGAGGAACAGTTCAAAGGGCCCATGCATTATCCTTAGCATGAAGAATTCCCTAACAGGAAATGTTTATAACAACTGCACACCTACTTGCCCTACCTCCAGCCCCGTGGCTGTGTGGAGGCATCGGGGGAGATGTCACAAGCAGTTAAATACAAAGCGACKTTTCGACTAATTTAACCAAACAGATTTTAGGGAAAAGAAAAAACATACTGCAGAAAACATCTGCTGAGCAGAGCCTTTAAAAAAATGTCTCAAGAGGTGAGGTCAGGCTCACTGGTAACAGGCCTCTAGCAGTACGCRTGCAAAAAAACCCTGAGAACTGCACAGCTCAGATTTTCATATACTGACCAATTTTGCCRTAGCAAACATTAATTATACTCTCACACTAGAAAGCAGGCTAGTACTGTCCAGGTTCCAAGCAAAAAAAAAAGAGGCAAAGAGACCAAGTAACTTGTCCACAAACTTACAGAAAGAAGCTGTAGTCAGGCCAGAAATTAAACCCAGACCTCCAGAGGCCCCATCCATGCCTTAACCACCACATCACGTTCTTTTGGTCGTGATTTTCCCCTGGTGGATTTCTCTTAGTTTAGTCACACCCGTTCTTTTGCTTCAGCAGGTTATGTCAACTTCCAGTCACCTAGACATTCATCATCCTATATTTACTCTGTAAAGCAGGTGTTGAATAAGAAGAGTTGAATGAGATGCTGTCCTTGTAAAAGTARTAGGAAGGAAGAAGGCTGCCAATAGTGCTAATGCAGGACTTYACAAAGCCAGTAAAGCAGCAGAGGAAACTGCCTCCCACCGGCACCTACAGCCCTTTCAGGCTTAATCCAGGCCCTTCCTCTGTTCCTATGTGCTTTGCTTCTGGACAGGTCCCATGACCTGTGAGGACGCAAGAGGTCTACCAGAGCTGGTGCACTGCTCGTTAGAGGACAAGCGATAGTCATCTCTAGACCTGCCAACTCGTCATCAGCACAGTGCCCCAGCTGCATCATATTAGCCCTAGGAGAAATCCGAAACCTGCCCAAAGCCATCTAAGTGTGGACCAATTAAACGGGTCCTACAGGAACAAAAATATGAGTCGTGATCTCAGCTTGGAAAAGTCTCAGTACAGCAAGGGTGTGAGCCTCGCTACTCCAAAAMTCTAACTACCAAACAAAATGCCAACATTTTTAATACAGTGTGCTAGGAGAAGGGAAGGGGGAAGGGAGAAGGAGGGTATCACTATTGTAAGTTTTCAAGCAACAAATGAAGAGGGACAAAAGAGTCCACACATCAGGAAACTATTAAAATGAATACATTCCTAGTTGCTTCATAATTAATTCAGCATGGCCAATTTTGTATCAGAGAAGGGGAAAGAAAGATTTCAACCACTTCCTTTTATCTCAAGCTGTTTGGAAGAATATGATCTTGTAACACTGAAAAGAAGTGCCTCACTGCATCGCAGCAGGCGAGTGTAATTTTAACTCTTCTACATGCCTAATTTGATATGCAAATCTCTTTTCTGTATGTCATACTATACTTAAATTATACAGCAGACACCCAGGTTCATTTAGGCTCTACTCATCCCCGCTCTCTGCATGCCCTCTTTTTTACTTCATATTGCATTAACACACTGAGAACAGTTTTCACTGCCTTGTTCCCCAAGAGAATTTTTTCAGGAGGTTTGCTTTGTTGTGTAAGTTAACATTTGGTTCACATTTTGATAGTTATCTTCATCTGCATAGGGGCCAGAGACCTATTCTTGCCCTGTTCTTGAGATTCTAGGTTCTGGGTTAGGCTGAATTATGCAACACTTTCCAAAAAAAAAAAAAAAAAAGTTCATTAAACAGCTATTAATATGCTCAATTAATTCCATTGTTCTCACGTTTTTATAGGAACAAGTGTATTAAAACTGTGGCTGGCTCAAATATAAATGATTAGTTTGGAAGTTCTTTTACGGTAACTGAACAAGCAAGGAGCAGCACACAGGTTAAAAAAATCCTTGAAGTCCACATAACCAAGATAATTGCAGCCACATGAGATGCAGACACGAAGGGAAATGCAGGATTGCAAAACGACATCTCCATCCTACAAATGCTGAGCTGAGGCACATTCTGCTTATGTGACACGACCAAAGTCARACAGGAAAGCCATCAGAGCTACACACTCAAATGTTGGTAGTCCAAGACTCATTGCTTCATCACATTACCATTTTTTCCAATTCCCTTTCCATCACACTACTTRTTTTTGTCACTGCTTGTGCAAATATCTTTGAGTCTTTAAAAAGTCAGAAGCTCACGAAACAGTTTATTATCATGTAGTCAATGCAGTTGGTTTCTTAGACTGTATGGTACTGAGATTTTTTTATGCTTTCCATTCCTGTACTGGCTATAGAGCTAAGCCTAGGATGAGTGGAGGAAGTCTGCACCATCAACTCCTCGRAGCTTTCAGTGTTTGTTCACTGACACATCAGATAGTAACTCATATTTGACACTTCTGCACATATCGTGCTTCCAGCTGACATAGTACAGAAAGAGCGTTATMTATCTTCAGCCCAAGGACGGTTCTAATGACCATCTCAACTAGGCATTTTGCAAGAAAAGAAAAGCCTTTGTTCCAAAAGCATGGCTAGGATTCTGAAAATTCTGCACAACCAGATTTTGATTTGAATGTTAGAATGTTTGCCAAGCCAGCTCCTTGGATTTCTAGACTTTGATCAGCACATCCATGACAASCCTGCCTCTTGCTTTAATCAGCATCAGAAACCATGTGTGTGTTATTAATAACAAGTACCACCAAATCTTACTCTTGGTTTACCGTCGTGAAAACAAGATCAAAATCACAGCTAACATGCAACATGTTGAAAATGCTCATTTTCTGAAGCAGTTGAGATATATATTTGCTCACCTATTAAAATGACAAAAATAAAATTGATCTTCTGCCCTTTCAAAAGATACCTGTAAACAGTTCACCAATACAGGTTACTTGATGCACTCTCCTAAATATTCTCCTCMAAAGTGAGGTCTGGGAAATGAAAACATGTTTGCAACACAGCAGAAGTACGATATTTGTTCAAGTGCAATAAAAAGATGACTCTTGTTTTGGATTGCATGCTACACAAACTTGCATATTTTTTCCTCCTTCTAATGCTCTATTCCTGGAAAACTGCATTCCACTCTGAACACCACCCAGCTAGAAAGACACTGACCTAATGGAGTCACATCCTAGAAGAGCAAGAGAAAGGAACAGGAATTATTGTCATAACAGGAAGGATCAAAAGGGCTAAGGGCTATATATGTCCCTCTAAAGAGGCAGAGGAACAGAGCCTGGAGAGGAGCAGCTATGAGGGATGTAAGAATAGTCCAAAACATTTTTAAAACAGGCAGAACAAAGATTAAAAAAAAAAAAAAAAGACTACGTCTATGCTAAGCATGCGAATAAGTATAAAGAAATTAAGCAAGGAAAACAGGTGTATGAGCAAACTTTTGTATACATTAGGCTGTGAAAATGTTTTCCAGGAAAGGTGACAAAATACACTCGCTAGAGAACAGTACACGGTGACTCCAGGAGCTGCAAGCAGACGCATTAAAAGCCAGCCCCACTGGTCTTTCCCCCTCCTTATTTCGTGATCCTCTGGAAGTCTGGGCATCAGCTCCAGCACCTCATGGTGCCTCTCCCGCAGCCCAACTCCCTGGGCAGCAGGAAGGTGCCCATTTGCATTCCGTCCTATGGAAGAGCTAGGGAGAAATCCTGCTGATTTAACCCAGTGACCGACTGCAGCAGCCTCAACATTTTCTGGAACTGGCTCCAGAGCCACCTTGCACGCACGATGAGCAGACTTTCAGCATAAAAGTGCTACAAATGTGAAAGCTTCAAACTAGAAGCTCTTTCCATATTGCCTATTTGCTATGGTATGCAAATTCTGCAAAAACACAGTTCCAAGTCATTCTAATACTGACCACAGTGTCACACATCAGCAACATTATACACCAGCAATGTGGACTATGCACAGAAAGCAAAAATAGGCCAGATTTATTTAGTTCGCTAAACATAACCTCTGTATCTGTCTAGGTAATCTATTGATACTGAAGTTTAAAAGTAATACTAAAATTAGAAAGAATCCAGAAAATGGTTGGTGAATCTAGATATTCCCTTTTATAGGCCATTTTCTGCTGTGCATTTGCATGCGTGTGCCTGGGTCTTGATGCTCTTACACAGCCTTCAGAGCTGAAAAAGGCCACAGAGGATTTAAGTGAATTGCCCAGTACTCTATGACTTGCAGCAGAGCCAGGAACAGAGCCCCAGAACACTCAGCACTTCACAGCAGTCATAATACTTCCTTTTTCTTTTTCCAATTGAACACTTGGGGTATTTCTGCCTTTCTGAACACCATGCATGCAGAGGAGAACAAAATTAAAGTGCTATGAGTGTTTTAACACCATCTGATAGTTGTGCTGACTTACACTGGAGAGTGTCAGAAGGCTCACATTTCAAAATAGAGCTCTGGACCTGGGGCAAATCACTCGGGAGCCAGTCAGTGGACCAAGCTGGTGTTTTCTATTACTGCCTTTCTGCTCTCTTGGAGCAATATCCTTGCACGCAGACCCTCAGAGAGGTCTCCTGCACGGYACTACCTTTCTCCTATGCTCTGTGCCTTTCAGTTAGGCAACTCAAACACAGGAGGAAGACAAAGGGAGGAGAAACATTCAGTAAAATCACCCCTCTGCATTTCACTTTGAGGCAACCCTCCGCAAGTTGCTGTTTATAATGAATCTAGTCTTAAGCAGGGCATGTGGGTGTTTTGTTTTGTTTGTGCTGACTGTGCAAGCTGATACTTTGAGCAAATTGTCCGGGGAAAGCAAAGAGTCCTTCATAGCGTCCCTCACTGCCAAGTGATTTGGCAGATTCCTCCACGAGATGCACAATGCGATAGGTTCTGCTAGAGCGCAGCTGGCCACTTCCCAGCAGAACAGCTCAACTTAAACAATTTTAAAATCTTATTATAGCCAATTTGTGGTTTTGGCTGAGGAAAGACGAGGGATACAAAAAATAGAGGCAGCTGGGTGTCAAAGAAGGATGGAGGAGTGATGTCATTTTCATTGCTGTGCCACACGAAAAAAAAGCACTGGCTTTGCACCCACCCTGGGTCTCATTAAAGCCAACACATGCCCTGCTTTGAGGCACGTGCGTGAGGTACACCTGCAAAGATGATTTCATTTGTCTTCGCATTCCTCTGGATGTMCAGGATAATATATTGCTCCCACACAGCCAGAGGCCGTGAATCAGAGGGCAGGGTCATTTCGCCCCGCTAGCTGCTGCTGGCCCAGCCAGAGCCTGCACAGAGCCGCTGCTGGATCCCTTCAGCTGCAGCACAAGGGAGACCAGCCCCATCAGCTCCGAGCTGTGCCCCGTTCCTTGTTGTTTTTTAAAAACATAAGGACTCTCGTAACAGAAAAGGGTCATTGCCCAACTGGGGATGACGAAGGGGCCATGGAGCAGCCACAGCATCTTTGACCCCTTCCCTCCACCTCCCAAGGGGGTCTCCTAGGGAAGGAAGRCTCTCCTTTCTGCAGGATCCCCCAAAGAAGCACAACAGGCTGTTGTGTAGGCTTAGGTCCAGGCAGAGATATGCTTGAAGGAACAGACACCAGCCATTGCTTAGAGAAAAATCTGTTTGATGACCCCCCAGATGTCTACCTGCACTCATTGCATTAGTCTTTGAAATGTCCATGTGAAAATACCAATAGCTRTTGTAGACCAAAATAGTAACATAGCAGGAGAAACACCAGACAGTTTGTTTTATGGAGTAAACCTGACAAAACACTTCTAAAGTATAGCACAAAATTATCACCTACCCAGACAGAAACAAACTAAAAATGCAGGAAAAAATTGCTCATGTTATGGTTTGCAATCCTATTTGAATATAACTTCAAACACAGTAAGAAWCCCGATAAGGTTTTGCAAAACTTGCATAGCCAAGCGCAGAAACAGTGCCAAACTCTACCTGAGACTAAAAGAAACAGGACAACATATGGTAACAGGGTAACAACATAATATTTTACCATTATGGAAAATGGCATAATGTTGCTAAATTAACTCAGAACAAGTGCTTCATTGCAAAAAGAAAAAGGAAAAATCCTCTACTCTAGAAACCGCAGGATCAAAACACCAACAAGGGTTTACATTAACAGCTTCATATTGGGTTGATACGTGAGGAAAGGCAATAGGAGGTTAATTGCTTAAACAGGGCAAAAGTCAACATTTGTGAAATAAGAGGCTTTAGGCTAATACTAAGCATCAAAGAATGTCTTCTTGCTCTCTCTGCCACTGAATTAAGAAAAAATCTCGAGTGCAAATAGTGTTCCCCCTGCGTTTGGGTGGGCACCAAGGCAGAGTGTCCCCAAGCATGCCCTGCCAGGCAGCGCTGCCTCCTCAGACATGAAGGAGCAGCCTGTTTCTTRGAAATGTTGATGTAACTCAGCTGCGCTGCTGCAGCCACACACTAAATAAATGAGCTCAGGACCTTTCAGACCAGTAGAGTGTCTCACCCAGGTTTTGCCTTCCACCAAATACTTTGACAAACTTGCAGCTTTGTTGGAGCTGGAGGCTGCGGGGAAGGTTGGAGAGGTGCCTTCACTGCTGTCAGTACTAATGATGTTTCTCACTAGAGAAAATGAGSTTTTTTTTGAGAATCCAGATTCCCTGTGGGGCACAGTTTGGAAAACTGGAGATAGGGGAAGGAAAATACCTACTAGGGCAAAGTATAAACATCCATAAAGCACAATAGTGAAACACCTACAGAGAATGTTGTAGTGTTGCCAGCAGAGTAATTAAAGTCATCGACTGAAGAGGGAGCTATGACAGATGAAAAGTTAAAATAAAAATAAATCAGAAGTTTAGTCTAGAGACTGTACCAGGAAATTACCTCTGGAGTCAGGTCTCCTACATTGTTTCGCTGGTTCTGCTTCCGATTTGCTGAGCAAGTCCAAGAGGCCGAATTTTCCAAGTCACATCTAGTTAGGAATTCTTCCCTCGGTGGTGCCCAGCTACACACACACACACACACACACACACACACACACACACACACACACACACACCCTTCAGTGCCCTCCAGTGCCTTTGTGAGGGCAGAGCTTTTCAGCTTGATGCCTCTGAAGTCAATTGCCTAAACTTGAGACACCTGTAGCCATCACCCCCTCCATTCAAAGCAGTCATCTCCAAATATTTCCCCATCTGTAGATTGTGGCTAGTGAAACATATGACCGTGGGAGTTTGATGTTTAAATACTGTTTATGGCTGGCATAACATACTGCAGTGGGAGTGTGATGTCTAAGCATTGTTTATAAACATTTGCAAAGCTTCAGGCACACTGTGCTTCCAAAGTCTGTGCTCTGCCTTCTGGACCTCCACTCCTTCCAAAAGGACTGCTGCTTAATAAGGGTAGATGACTAAGGGAAGCCACATTTACAGGTCTGACTATAGGACAAGTTTGAGTACCACTGAAACTGAGAGCTGTATAATACTTTGCTACTAGTCAGATAACACTTCCCAAGCTGAATCAACAAATAAAGCAATCTCTGAAGCATCAACAAATAAAGCAATCTCTGAAGCCTCAGGGCAAAGAGGGAAAGACCTCCACCATAAGAAGTCCCTGTGCTGAGTTCCTATTGAATTCCTTGAGAACTAAGGGAAGACAGCATGTGGCTTAAGATGTGCTGTGAATTCCTTAGAGATAGAGCCAAATTAAGTGTCCCAAATAAGGATGGCTCCTTACTAACACTACAGAAAAGAGGGGGCAGAAGAGGTTTGGGGTTCTCTTCCTGTGTTCACCAGTAAGCAGGATGGCTGTGCTCAGTGGTCTGTTCCCACTTCTGGCCACACGCAACCGTTKAAGGAACACAGCACACAGCATCTCTGTGAGCCCTGGGAGCTAGAGTCCCCAAGTCCCTGCCAAGCTCAGGTCTTCTGCCAAGCACCTGCTCTTTCAACCCATATTTTCWCATAGAAAACAATTTGAACCTCCACGCTGAGAAATTGTACAAGCTCCCGAAACAAAACAAACCCTTTCCCAGAATGACAGGCCATTTAAATTTTGTAAACTTAATCTGGGAACCTTAAAAAATGCCCTGGAGGTAATTACATACAAATGGACAAAGAACCCTTTGCTAGGTGATGGTACCATTCTGCCACTGCCCAYGAGACAGCATCTCCTGCGAGGCAACAACAAAAAATGCAGCCACTATATGGGCAGTATATCAACATCTTGAAACGCTCAGGTCTCTGGGAATAATGGCCACATCTTCACAACTATCTTCAAAACAGCTGCACGTAATGCTCTCTTGCCCCCCAGCATATCAAGGTATTACCTGTGTTACCATCCTGTCAGACATTTTGGTGAGAATATTTAGAGATATTGAATGTTGACTAAAAAAGCCTGTTTGCAGTAAGAATATTTAGACACCATAACAGCGCATTATATTTGGAGATCCCTTCTTATTTACCTCACAAGGTAGAGATCAGTGAAACATTTTTACAGGGAGGGAAAAACAGTGGGGTTAATCAAAAGTGTGTCTTTGCTCCTCAACCCCAGTTTGCAATTTCCTATATAACAATAATCCTCATGCTAATGAATTGCCAATACCTCCTAATAAAAACTTACTTTTCTACTGCTGTCTCCTGAACTGCTTGGTCATTTATTACTGCTTCCCTTTCTTTGTTTTTTTAGGCTCGCCCAAAAGGAGAAGGTCTGACTCCATACCAGGGCAAGAAACGCTGCTTTGGTGAATACAAGTGTCCTAAATGCAAGAGAAAATGGATGAGTGGAAACTCCTGGGCTAACATGGGACAAGAATGTATCAAGTGCCACATTAATGTTTATCCCCACAAACAGGTAGGAGAACTGCAGACCTGCTGACATACAGGCTTGGAACTAGGCACGTGCCTGYTGAACTTCTAAAACTTGGGTGACTGAAACACACCAATGTAAGAGAACAGGACAAACCAGACAGCTTGTTCCTAGTGAATATCATGAAGAGCTTTTGTGCCACTGTCTATGGCTTTCCATGAATATCAGCACACATTATGGTGGTGCATATAACACACCACAAGAACTCCTCTCAGTCCTAGTAGAACTGGTACCATCAAGGCTGCAGAATCTTAATGTCCCACCTTTCAATAAAAACAGCTCCAGAACAAAATCTACCTATTTCTGCCATAAATATAGACCACAAAGTCTTAATCTTGGATAAAGTCATCAGAAAATAGAGTAAAACAAAGCACAGCAGTAACAGCAGGCCTCATAAAACATATAATTCTTTTCATATTTACACCAGTTTAATATTTTTATTCCGTTGGTGTCAGTGCAGTTATTGCCAATGTTTACTTCATTTTTTGTCCTTTGTTGGGCAGGGTTGAATTTGGTAGAGAAGTTATGTCTGTTTATCAAGATTAATGATAAAAGAAGAATGCTAAGATTAACTCCTGCCAACAAAATCCCTTAGTTAAAAACAGTTAGGCAAGCCAGCGCAGCCAGAGAAGTTTCCCTATTTCAGTAATCCCGAGGATGCCCAAGCAGTGAGTGCCTTTTATTAAGCTGGAAAGTCAAATCTAAGCAACAGCTTTGCTAGGAATCCCACATCTGCAAAGAGGGAGAGTTTAGCCGTCTTATCAGCTATAGCATGACCTTCCCTCCTGCAGACTGAAGCTGTGTATCTCCCTTTCAGCAGCTTCCTGACTCACAGCTGCATTTCCAGCTGCCCAGCTTTCCATATCCTGATGTAAAACCTGGCTTCCAGGTTCCTGTTTTGCCCCATCACAATTGGTTGCGGTCGGACAACCAGTTCAGTGGTTGTTAATGGGAGAKAGGCCAACTGGATGAGCTCATACTTGTCAAATCAGGCTGACTTTGTCAAAGCTGAATTTCCATTTAGAAAGTCAGTTTTGACACCATGAAAAATACGTTTGACCAATACGTTTTGCTACCTTGCATAACCAGAAATTAACCATTTCTAGCTCTCTTCTAGGAAATGGTTTAAGAATAGCTGCTAAATGCATGATACCTAGGATTAATCCTACCAGTTCCAGTACTATCAAATATGAGACATCTGTGAATACAGCTTTCTGAAGAAGTCCAACAGTATTTTACCTCAAGATAGCTGATAYAGAGCAAAGGCAAGAAACATCATGAAAAAGTTTGAATGTGATTTTGCAATATTGTAGAAAATTGCTGTGAATRGAAAGAGTTACTTTAGAAGAATTCAGGAGATGTTGTTTTCCTCAGATGTAACTCTTCGTAGCTGAATCTCAGCAATAGAGCTCTGCATGTGTCAAGTTATCAGCTGTCCACTCATACAAAATAAATCACAGACAAACTGAACAGATGTGCTTGCAATAGGTGGAAGAGAAATTCCTCCACGAGCCTTAAGAGCCTAATTAGCTACCTAGGTGCTTGTAAAATCCTGAAAAGCTTTTTCTGTGGGCAGTTCATACCATTCCATATGACTGGAGGTAAAAGGATGAGGGAAARCATTCTTCTTGTCCAAAGACTATGGCAAGAAGAGGGAAACACATAGAGCGACAAGGAGGAAAAGGAGATAGAAATAGGTTTACTGAGATTTATCCCACCCAGTAATAACTAACTGACCATATTTCCTCCTCTTATACACATATAGCAACACTGCACTGCCATACGTACCCAAGACATTGATTTGGAACTGCTAGTGCCTTGCACCAATATGCATTTCGGTCAAAGAATGCAGGGTCTGAAGTCCTCCACACTGCAGCCCTAAAGTACCTATTTCCCACCTCCTCCATTAGCTTTGCATTTTAGTAGAAGCCTTACTTTAAACTAAGAGTAATTCACCATGCGATGCTTTTTTTTTCTCTCTTGTATAGTAGGAATTATTCTAGTCCACAGTAAATGTATGGCTGAGCCAGTCAATATCATTGCTTCTGCTTACAATCTGAGAAGATATCATTTGTCCTGCTATCTGTCTCTGGGCTAATCAAACTCAATCCAGACCTAAAAATGAGAATTTTGTCCCC